>NC_143561.1:123145000-123463333 GCF_054136105.1 Typopeltis vanoorti
AGTTGAAGAAATTCCTTTTTAACTTCTTGATATCAGCTTGACCAAAAAAATTCCACAGACTTACTATATAATTGTTTTTCTCTTCAAGTTCTGTGATGTCTGTAATATTCATTATGTACAATTGAGCAGGAAAGATTATGGTTTTGAGTACTATCACTTTAGAAGAAAAGGAGAGTGGCCCTATTTTCCAGTCTTCTAACGATTCTAGGTTCTAGTATATCAGTTCTTGGACTGGTAATATTGGGTTAGTGGAGAATGGAATTCCAAGTAGAATGAGGGGTTTTCTCTTAGGAGTTAATCTAAAAGATTAAGATCCCACTTTTTCAAAAACTTTTAATTTTGTCTTCGCTGCATTAATAGTTAATCCACTGCTTTTTCTGAATTTTTCCAAAATACCAAAAAATATATATATGGAATCATTTTCCTTCAAAGTTCCCACTGCATCATTGGCATATGCTAATAGCTTATTTTCCTTTATAGTTGAAGGAACGATTATTCCTCGCAGAGCACGTGTATTTTCGACTTCTTGTAAGAAAAGTTCGAGAACCAGTACAAAGTACAGTGGACTGAGATGGCAACTTTACTTCTTAATTCCTTTTTTAAATTTTTACCAGGTTTGATAGGAACCCATTAACTAGGAGGCTGGTAGTTGAATTGCCGTAGGCTCCTTTGATAACAGATAGCATCTTTTTACCTACACCAATTTGCTGGAGGATGTGGAACAGAATGGGATGCTGGACATCATCAAATGCTTGAGTAAGGTCTACTGATAGCACTGCCATCAACTGCTTTTTCGTGTTAACTAAGTGGAGTAGATCGCATAGCAGAAGTGGATTAAATTCTACTGCTCGACCTTGTACTCCATACACTTGTGTGGTTTTAATTATGTATCTCATTCCAACTTTGAAGCTGTTATTGATAATGTGGAAAAATATCAATATTAGATAGAGAAATAGGTCTCCAGCTGCTGATTAAGGTGTGATCTCTATTAGGTTTTTGAAATGAGGTAGTATGGCTTGCTACAAATTCACTTAGTATGTGTCCTGATGAGAGAAATTAATTTATTGAGTACCCAAAAGGTGTCACACCTTATTATTAAAATACTCTGGATTAGAGATAGTTGTTGGAAGTTTTTCTCTTTATTAAAGATGCCAAGAATTTATATTCTTGGTTTAATCCTTTATCCCAGTGTAAGCAAACAAAGTTTGTGCCTGAAGTATTATCAGGACTGGGGCAACTTGTATATAGAAGCTAATTACTTCACACCCATAATGCAAAGTACATATCCTTGCAGACATAATTAAGGAATTAATGTACAGTGCTTACAGAAAACTAAGCAGAGAGACATTTCAGTATGGAACATGTCCACCCCAAATTGCGATGCAGCTCTCACGACATTGTATCATGCTTAGCATCAAGTAATTCAGGAGTTCTTGAGGCAAACTTGCCCACTCCACCTTCAGAACAAGGATAAGGCCTAGTTTGTTTTCTGGAGGAGAATTTTAAGCAGCAATATGTCTCCCTATTGCATCCCAAATGTGCCCTATGGGGATGAGATCTAGGGGGAATGTTGGCCGTTTGATTTGATTAATATCCTCATTCTCCAGTAGTATCTCCACTGCTCATGTACAATGTTGTGTTGCATTGTCATCGCAGAAAAATGAATTATTTGCCTACAATACCAAGGAACAATCAAATACGACATGAAGAACTTCATTACACTATCATCCACCAGTCATAGTCCCTTTTTCCAGCACTTGTAGCTCAGTGTCCATTAAGCATCATTCCTCTCCACACCATGACACCAGCACCGCTGTATCTATCCCTTTCAAGAACATTCTCGTGATGGTAAGCAGCAGAACCACTTTCATGTCAGATCAAGTGTTGTATATGCAGGAAAGACTAAAACGACTCTATTAGTCCATTGTTGTCTTATCCAACAATTTTTATGGATACAACGCCACTGAAGACACGTTCTATGATACCCCCTCACTATTTAAATATCTTTATTATATCACCTCTTTTATTCCTATCCATCAAACTCTGCACTCCTCATTTCTTCAACCTCTCTCTCTCTCCATAGCCAGCATTCCAAATCCCTGATACAGCCTTAGTTACTTGTCTCTTGACCCTTTTCATTATTTGCACTTCACAATGAAAATGAGGTGGCAAATCTGAGCATAATAATCCAAGTGTAAGATGACCAGTGCTTTATTAAAGTGGCACAGCCATCTCCATATCATAGGGCATATTGCAAGCATTGCAATATGCCCTATAGACTTCAGTGTTGTGTTACCCATCACTCCCAGATCTCAAATCTCATCCACTTCCTGCAGTACAGAGCCATCTATTAATATTATTATTGCATGACACCTCCAGGGAGTCCATAGATTCATTGAGGGAAGACACCTACTATACAACTCTCTATCTCCACCACTCAATACACCAACTACAATGAACTGCAACTACACCAATACCATCTACCACCCACCACCAGTAGTAATTTCACAGATAATCACAAACATCCATGCCCACGCAGGGATTTGAATCCGCAGCCTTTTGGCTGGAGAGTGGATACGCTAACCACTCAGCCAATCAGGCCGGCATATAGTATACTGCCTTCAAGTTTTCATCATCAGCAAATGACTCCATAGTCATTCTACGTGATATATAATTTACACATAAGTTTATTTTTTATGTTGTTTCCAACCAGAAGAGATTATTTGCAAACCTATAGTTCATTTTGTACCATGAGTGGGCTAAAGATTTTTTTTTGGTGATAACAAGGCAGAGTGATATGCAGTGTTTTACAATGATTCCCTTGCAAGAGAATCTGAATAAACGGATAATGGACCAGATCAGATGTACGTTTTCATTTTGTAATTAGAAGAAACACACGTATAAACCACAGTGAAAATTATTTAATTGCAAATATTTCATCCTAAGTATCTTAGGACCTCATTAGTGCAGTATTTAAACAAAAATTAGGAATAACATACAGTTAGGGCACATGATTACAATAGAATCTCATGAAAACGTGCATAACGTGCTAAAGTAGTACAAAAAAAAAAAAAAAAACCGTTAATTATTTAACACAGTTTTGTATGATAATTTCCCATACTTTAGGAATAGTAAGAACGACCAAACCTAAACGTTGCGGTTTAGGTTTGGTCTGTGTAGTAGGGCTTCAGAACTTTCTTTGTATAAACGTTCATGTTTAAATATAGATCTATGTAAAAGTTTAGCCTTTTCCCAATGGATCCTATGGTTTGGATTTTCAATTCCGTGTTGAGAGAGGCCAGATTTCTGCGGTTTAAGAAGACAAATGTGGTCTTGATGTTCCGAGATGCGTTTCTGAACAGACCTACCTGTCTGTCCAAAGTAAGATAATTTGCATGAGCATGGAATCTCATAAACACCAGGTAACATCAAGGGTGAGAATTTGTCCTTAGGAGAAGGTAATAAGTTGTAAATTTGGTTGATGGGTTTGTAAGTAGTGGCAAAATTGTATTTCTTCATAATTTTAGAAAGACGTTCTGAGATGCCTTTAACATAAGGTATGGGAATCCTATGCACTTCTTCCTGTCTAGTTTGATGTATGCAGAAGTGACTGATGATTTTTTGAGTTGTTTTGGGATTATATCCATTTAGGATGGCTGTATTTTTGATAACTTCTAATTCCTGGTTTAAAGATTCTTCAGAGGAGCAGAATTTGTGTGCTCTGGAAACTAGTGATTTAATAATGCCAGATTTCTGAGATGGATGATGAGCAGAAGAATTGTGAATGTAGTGACCTGAGAATGTAGGCTTGCGAAAGACGGAAGTGGCGATGGAACCGTCTTCTTTTCTTTTGATGTGTAAATCCAAAAAAGAGATACCCAGTGGAGATTCTTTTTCTAACGTAAAGTTGATGCGATGATGAAGGAGGTTAATTTTATCTAGAAACAGTTGTAATTCAGGTTCGGGATGATTCCATACTGCAAATACGTCATTGACATATCTTAGCCAAATTTTTGGTTTGGGTTCAAAAGTGAATATTTTTTCCTCAAGGTGTTCTAGAAACAAATTTGCTAGGTTTGGTGATAAAGGAGATCCCATTGCTGTTCCTTCCTCTTGCTTGTAAATTTGACCTTTCCAGGTGAAGTAACCTGATGCAATAACAAACTTGAACAATTCAACTACATCAGACGGAAAATTTTGAGTTAGTAATTCTATTGTTTCTTTATGGGGAATGTTAGTGAAGAGGGAGACAATGTCGAAGCTGATTAACAAGTCAGTTTTTGATAGTTGAATGTCTTTAATTTTTGTGTGAAACTCATTAGAATTTTTGATTGAAGAGACTGAGTGGCCTATGTGAGGGCGGAGAAGGTTAGATAAGAATCTTGATAACTTGTATGTTGGACAGCCGATACAGTCTACGACAGGTCTAAGTGGAACATTAGTTTTGTGTAGCTTAGGTAAGCCATAAATTCTAGGAGGTCTTGCATGGTACTTAAGTTTTTGATTGTTTCTTCATCTAAGGAGGAAGTTTCATTAAGTAGCTTATTTAATTCATTCAAGACATTCAACTATCAAAAACTGACTTGTTAATCAGCTTCGACATTGTCTCCCTTTTCACTAACATTAGCATGTGTAGCTACAAATTAAACAAGGAGCTCGTTTCATCCCTACTTTTTACTAATGCCAATGGCCTGCATTGCCTCAAGCTGATGGTAGTTGGAAGAGCACGAAAGCCTTGTGCTTTGAAGAATCTTATGAACCAGTTGCCTGTCGTCTATTCCAGCTCAAGGAATGCCTGGTTTATAAGTGACATTTTGTCCAACTGGTTTTTCAATCGCTTCATACCTGAAGTTCAAAACTAGAGAGAAGAGTCCTGAAAATCTCTCCTGAAGATGTAAAAGCTGTTTTACTTCTTGATAATGCATCAGCCCATCCTAATGCTGAGAAGTTGGTTAGTAGGAATGGAAGAATAAAATGTATTTCCTTTCTCTGAACACCACTTCTATAATGCCTATAGACTAGGGCAAGGGTTGACAACCTTTTCAGACTCGCAGGCCACATGCAATTTTTATTTTTAATCATCGGGTCACAAGCATTTAATTAAGATAAAATAGTGAGTGAAAAAAAATACTTAAGTTATCAATTTTTATTATTTTTAGCAAAAAAATATATATCCTCTGGAAATAATAGTTGATGTTATTGAATTATATTAAAAGACGGACCAGGGAATGCGACTGCAAAAGTGCGCCAAAATCTCGGTTTTTATCGGATGAAGTCACCTTTGTTATCCCCACTCGCAAATGATGACTCACAAGGTTGACTCATGCCAAGTTGCACAACAACATCACAAAGTATAGGTATAAAATTATTTTTAATTTATTATTCATATTATAAAATATATTATTTAAATAATTCAACATATGGACCACATGCCATGTAAGTATGGCCAATCTTTAATGGCCCGCAAAAAATGTACATTTGGGCCGCTGGTTGCCAACCCCTGGACTAGGGAGTCACTGTTGCCTGCAAGAGGTTGTATACGAAGAAGTTTCTTGAAGAAGTTCTGGTTGTCTTGGAGAACAAAAACAAACCCAAAGAAGATACAAGAGGAGCCAGGACACTTCAAAATTTGCATGCATACAACATCAAGTCAGCCATCTTTAATTTTGCTGTAAGACTACAACATTGACTAATAGCTGGATCAAGGTACTGAATGGGAGTGAACCAGAATATGATTTCGGAGGTTTTGAAACCTCTGATTTCCGTGAAACTTTGATGCGAGCTGGTGATAATGTCAGTGAGAATGACATTGAGCAATGGCTAGACATTGACAAGGGCAACCCAGGCTACCAGATTCTCAGCCAGGAAGAGATTGCTGAAGATGTTCTATGAGGCGATCAGGAGGTTAACAATGAGGGAGAAGAAGAAGAAACAGTTCCAGCTGGTCTGAAACTATCCGTGGTTAGAGAGCATGTGGACAATATCATCTCATTTATAGGCTCACCTTCAGATCCGGAGGTGATTGCTTATTAACATTTTCAGCATTTTCTATTAATTATTAAGAAACAGTATAAAAGTGAAAGGCAACTGAAACTTGATGCTTTTTCCAAGCCCAATCCTCAGTAAAATGGTATTTACATAAAAATGTTCTCATTAAAATATATTAATACTGTACCACTGAAAGTGTTTTATTTTCAATGCTATTCCTAAGATTCATGATTTAACAGACTTTCAATTTTATGGACAACCCTTAGTCCCTAATAGTCTGTTAAATTGAGAGTTTACTGTATCACTTTTATTCTTGATTATATCTGCTAAAAGAAAATAGATGCTATTGTAGAGAATTTGAAGCACTTTGGATATCTTTTTTTTTTTTTATAATAAATGTTATCTGTTAAATTATTATTATTATGTGACACCTCCAGGGAGTCCAAAGACTCATTGAGGGAGGGTACCTACTCTATCTCCACCACCAACTCTCTCAATCCACCAACTACAGCAAACCACAACTACACCAGTGCCATCTATCACACACATTTCACTGCCACCACCACTAGTAATTTCACAGACAATCACAAACATCCATGCTCACGGCAGGATTTGAACCTGCAGCCTATATATAATAAATAAATCTATTGTAAGACTGAATGTCAGCTAGTTGTTTGTCAGCAACTTTCCCAAATACAACAAAAACTCACATAAAAAGAATTTCTTAATAACAATTAGGAAAAATTAGTCAAATGAGGAAAAGTAATGGAAGTTATTCATGAGGTTTTAATATTGTAGGTTGATCATTTGACATCTTAAATAAATATAGTCATCTGGAAAAGTAACATAGTAACATAGGAGGGATTCAGCAATAGATTGTAGAAGAATGATTATGCCTTTAGAGTGGAACATATTGCTTGAGTGAAGAAATAATAAATGAAGAAACATGTTTTATGAACATTGTGTTTGATAGTTGTAAAATTCCATGTTAATTCGTTAGTTAATTAGTCAGAGGATTAGTTTATGAGAGAGTCCATAAGTTCTATTATCCAGGATGGGGAATGAGTAGGATAGTTCAAGAGTTGGATATAAAGAAAAAATGAGCAAGAGAGTTGTGGTGATTGTGGGGACAAATGATCTTAGTGGACATAAGGAGCATGTGAGAGCCGCAAACATCAGTTTGTGGCAACACACCGAAGCATCAGGTTTCAGTGTGTTGCCAAGGTATGACAATGATAGGTTGCAACAGAGAGCCAAAATCATGAATGGTATGCAGCAGAGCTGTGTGAATACAGTTTGTGGATGTATGGCATGTGTTTGACGGAAGAATGAAATAGTACAGGCATGATGGGTTGCTGAATAGTTTTCGAGTGAATGCACTGCAGAAAGTGTTGCTAGATGGAAGCACAGTGTGTGATGCATGCAAGAGATCAGAAGCAATAGATGAAGTGAATAATCAGGAGAGTGGTATGGAAGAGACAGAAGTGCTTGGCAGTGGAAACAGGAGTAGTGTGAGAGATCAAGAGAGAATGCTGCAAGAGGAACAGGAAAACAGAGAGAGCAGGTGGACAGGGAGACATGGCATGGAGAGAGTGAATGTCGAAAAAGAGACTGAATGTGTGTATGAAAATGAAGTATATTGCAATGTGGTTGGGGAAATCGAGACTAAGTAGATTGTGTTACTATCGAGCGCAGTGCCATGTATAAGAAGAGCTCCTGATTGGGATAAGTTTTCTAGGAATAATTAAATATATATGCATAATTGTGTGAGTAAGAGAGGCTGTAAACATTGTGCGCTACCAGTTTTATTAGAGTGGGGGATTTTTTTTTGCTAAAACTTAATTGTGAAATCGCTATTATTAGACTAAGTAACTTGCAAAAAATGGTGGTGGCCTTATCATTTCATGACTTTAATTTAGATTTCAGTCGTTTCGTTAAGTGTGAGGTCTGTTATATGTATTATATGCAATATAATACATGTAACAGACCTATATATAATATGTATTATATATCTGTTATATGCAAATATGAAATTGATGACAAAAAGTGTTAGTAGCGAGTTTGTCGAGGGGAAAATGAGTGCACGTTTGAAAGAAAGGGATGGCGAGAAAGAGAGGCGAAAAAAATGTTAAAAAATCAGTGAAAAAGAAAAAGAGAGATTTGAAAACCGTAACGGAAGTTAAAAGGGACGAAAGTGAGGTGAGAGTGGTGGAGGGAAACGAAATTGAGAGAACGAATGAAACTAGAAATGGCGTGATACAGAAATCAAAAATGAAAAAAATTGAAAGAATAGATGATAGTGAAAGTTTGATGCAGGTTGGACTGAAAGTACAGAAACAAAGCAAGATGAATGAGTGTGAAAATGTGAAAAATGATAGCGAAAGTTGGACACATGTTGGACCAAAAGTATGGAAACAAAGAAGGATGAATGAGAGTGAAAGTAAGAAGAGGGGTTTGAGAGTTAGAAAGATTGAATGATAGAGAGAATGTATCGAAAGATTTGGAAGTTGAAGAGGTGGTTATGAATGGGGAAGTGAATGGTATGAGTATAGAAAATGAGAGAATGGGTGTGCAAGAGGAGCAGGGAAACGAGGAGGCTCAGGGTGGACAGGGGTACACAGCATGAGAAAGGTGGATGCTCCAACAGGAGGCGAGAGCATGTGTAGGCAGGAAAGGAATGGCATGACCAGGGATCAAGAGGAAACAGTTGAAATTGAAAAGGGTTCTGAAATGAAGAAGGAGAAAGGGAAATGGCCCCAGTCGAGCATGGAGAGATCACGTCGAGTGAGTGGTATCAGTGGAACTAGCTGTAAATCCAGAAATGAGCTGTTGTGTTTGTATACAAATGCTAGAAGTGTAAGAAACAAGGCAGATGAAATGGTTGCACTAATTGCATCTGTTCACCCAAAGATTGTCGGAATAAGTGAGGCATGGTTGGAAGAGGATGACATCCTGACAGGAATAGAGATGGAAGGGTATGATGTGTTTCGTGAGGACAGAACAAGTTAAAAGGGAGGGGAAGCGCTATTGATGATAGAGAAAGAGATATGGCCATAAAGTAGAGATGCAAGAGGGAAATACTGCCAGTGGTTTTGAGGCAGTGTGGTGTGAGATAGATGTGAATGGAATCAAATACTTGGTGGGATGTTGTTATAGACCAGGTAATGTGGAAGGTGTTGATAATGAAATGTATAATCAGATTAGCCAAACAAATAAGAAAAAGTGATCATTATGGGTGATTTTAATTATGGCAATATAGATCAGGATATTGAGATAGCAATCAAAAGTAGAGAAAATTATTTTCTTGAGTTTTTGAGGGACACCTACTTGAAGCAGTATGCAACAGAGGGCACACGAGGATTGAGGGTCTTGGATTTGGTCATCTCATCAGAGGATGTAATTTTAACTGAGGTGTCAAATCATCCACCAATTGGTGAGAGTGACCATGAGGTAATTACCTGGGTGGTTGCCAGCAGTGTGAGGACCTCTGTGAGAAAAGGGTATATGTGGAATGACAAGGGAGGTGATTATGAAGAGCTCAGGAGACAGCTTGCGGGTGTAGCGTGGAATGAGGAGTTAGCTGGAAAACAGATCAGTGCAGCTTGGGGGATTTTCAAAAACTGTTTAGTAGATGCAATGTCTTAATGTGTTCCAAGGGTGAGAAGGTTACATAAGCTGGGTGGGTGCGAGATGGATGAATAAAGAGATTAAGCATGCGATACAGAGAAAAAGGGCATTGTGGAGGCAGCATAAGAAAAGTGGAAAGAACAAATTCCATGAGGTCTACAAAGACCAAGCAAGGAGGTTGACTTGGTTGGTGAATTTAGCTAAAGAGAGGTATGAACAGCAGTTGGCTAATGAAGCCAAAAAGAATCCTCAGGAGTTCTTTCGATATGTAGCCAGCAAAAGAAAGAATAATTATGGAAGGCAGACATTGATTGGAGAAAATGGTATAAAGACAGCTGATGCAGAATGTGTGGTTGAGATGCTTAATGAGCAGTTCATAAAGATCATTCAATCTTGTGAATATGACTTCATGAAGGGATTGAGAGCAGTTGATGATGGGTAGGAGAGACTGACTCCAGGTGAGCAAGAGGTGTATGGGGAGTTGAGTAAACTAGATGTTAATAAGACTGTGGGACTTGATAATATATCACCATGTATTCTGAAAGAATGTGCCAGGGAGTTGACACCTGCCTTGACATGTTTTTTTAATATGAGTCTTGCACTCGGTCAAGTTCTTAAGGAGTGGAAGGCGTGCAAGATTGTGCCACTTCATTAGGCCTATCTGTGTGTCAGGTGTTGTGGTTAAGTTGTTGGAGAAGCTTGCGAGACCTAGGATCCAGAGTTGGGTTGATAACAATGGTATTATCTTTGATGGACAGCATGGATTTGCTAAAGGGAGGTCATGTTTTAATAATCTACTTACTTATTACAATAAAGTGACTACTTCCTTGGACAGAGGAAAAGGACAGTAATATACTTGCATTTTGTAAATGCTTTTGATAGAGTTACCTCATGATAGGTTGACAGTCAAACTAGAGCAGATGGGGTTGAATATTAGATTGGTGAATTGGATTGGAGACTGGCTATCTGATAGGTATCACCAAGTTTTGTATGGGGGAGCGATATCCAGGAAAAGGAAAGTCACTAGTGGAGTGCCTCGGGGGTCTGTTTTAGGGCCATTACTGTTTAACTTGTATATTAATGATATTGGTGAAGATTTTCAGTTGTTTGCAGATGATGCGAAGTTGGGATGAGCCAAGAAGAGTAGTGAAGATGTAGTGGCCTTACAAGAAGACTTGAATGAATTCAGTGATTGGGCACAGAAATGGGGATGTGAGTTCAATGTTGCAAAATGTAAGGTTTTAAAATTTGGAAAACAAAGATGAGATGCAGAATTTATGCTTGGTGAGAATGTATTGTTGGAGGTAGAGGAAATAAGAGATCTTTGGGTAATAGTGGATAAGGATCTAAAATTTAGGGGTCACATTGCCAAAATTGTCAAGACAGCACTAAGGCTTCTGTGAATGATGCAGAGGACACTGACATGTAGACGTAGGGAGATTCTTGTTCCGTTGTATAAGGCTTTGATTAGGCCACACATGGACTATTGTGCCCAGATTTGGTCACCGGGTTTTCAGAAGGATGAAGAGATGTTGGAAAGGGTTCAAAGGAGATTGACTAAGGTAGTTTCTGACCTCTGGAATGTTAAGCATGAGGAAAGATTGAGAAGATGTAATTTGCAGAATCTGGTGGAGAGGAGGAAGAGGGGAGATATGATAGAGACCTACAAGTTGGTAAGGGGTTGTTATAGGAGCAGTGTTGGAGAAGTTTTACCGAGAATAGTGGGAGATCAGTGGAGAACCAGAGGTCATCCCTGGAAACTGTATAAAGACGGTGTGAGTAGGGGAGCGAGGGGCAGTTTTTTTCGTGCAGAGTTGTGAATAATTGGAATGCCTTGCCTGAGAATGTGGTGTCTGCAAAGAGTTTGAATGTGTTTAAAACACGGTGTGATGAGCTGTGTGTGTAATAAAAGAACCTCCCAGATGAGTCTTTGACTGCATGAAGTCTTGGGGTGGTATTATTAATAATAATAATAATAATATGTGGTAAGTGGTGATAAAGGTGATTGAGTAGGTGTGGTGGGGAAATCACAACCAACAAGTGGCTTGGATTAGATTGGTTATAGACTTAAAAAAGAATTACTGTTTATTTACAAATGCCAGAAGTAACAGAAATAATGCGGATGAAATGGTTTCAGTAATTGAGTTTATTCATCCCAAAATCATTGGAATAAGTGAAACATGGCTGAATGCTGATGATATCATTATAGGAATTAAAATGAAAGGATACAATATTTTTCATGACGATAGAAAGGACAAGCAGGGAGGGAAATGCTGTTGATAATAGCAGGGGAATTCAGTCTGCATAAGATAGACATGAAAGGGGCAAATTGTGGCAGTGGTGTAACAGGAAGGCATGTGTAGTTGGATGTTGCTATAGGCCCGGGAATGTGGAGGGTGGTGATGATGAAATATAAACAACTAGTATTAGTGAACAAAGGAAGGATAATTATTGTGTGATTTTAATTATGACTGTATAGTTTGGAATGAAGATATAGCATTTAAAAATAAGGAAAACGAATTTCTTGAGAAATAACTATCTCATGTAGCATGTGAAGAAGGGCACGCTATGATCGAGAGTTCTAGATGTGATCATTTCATCAGAGGGTGTAATTCCAAGAGGTATTTCACACTTACCTCCAGTTGGTGACAGTGATCACCTGAGTTGTGGATAGCCATATGTAGACTTTTGTGAGGTGAAGAAAGGATATATGTGGAATTATAAAGCTGATGATTATGACAAGCTTAGGAGGCAGATTGAAGCTATAGCATGGAATGAGGAGATGAGCAATTAAGAAATGCTGCTTGAGAACTGATAAAGAAACACATAATAGTGTCAATGTGTGAATGTATTCAGAAACCCAAAATGCTGAATAAGGTAGATGTAAAATGGATGAATGACAAGCTTAAGCAAGAAATATGAAAGAAGAAAGTAGTTCACAGGCAGTACAAGATGAAAAATGTTAATTATCAGTCATGAAGAGTATAAACAACTCAGGGGAGTAACTTAGTAAGTAAGGAAAACAAAAGTGCAGTATGAGCAGAAATTGGCAAATTAGGCAATTAAAAACCATAGAGAGTTTTTAGATATGTGGCAAGTAGAAGGAAGAATGATCATGGTAGGATGATGTTGATGAATGAAAAATTGTAGAATCGTAACTGCAGCAGAAGTTATTCTTGAGATATTCATTGATCAATTTATAAATGTGTTTCATCCTGTTTTGGGTGGAAGCATGAGCAACTTAAGTGTATAGGACATTATTATTACATGGCACCTCCAGGGAGGCCAAAGACTCATCGAGGGATGGCTGCTGCTCTACAGCTCTCTGTCTCCACCAACTACAACTAACCATAACAACACTAATGCCCTCTACTGGCCACCACCAGTATTATTATTATTACGGGTATCTCCATGGAGTCAGTAGACTCATCGCGGGAGACCCAAACTAGCAAAACAATATCTGTCATATCTCTTCTTGAATTCATTTACAGACAAAGTGCTCACAACTAAGTCAGGCAATGAATTCCACTTGTTCACCACCCTCCAGGCAAAAAACCTTGTTCTGACACCTTTGTTAACCACGCTCTTCTTTAATTTCCAGAGATGACCTCTTGTTCTTCCATCACTATCACACAGCTGAAACATTTCCCCTGCATCAATCCTATAAAAACCTTTTAGTAATTTGAATGTTTCTATCATATCCCCTCTTCTTCGCCTATCAACCAATCTCTGCAATCCACAAGCTCTCAATCTATCAATGAATTTACACAAACAATCATAAGCATCCATACCCACGGTGGGATTCTAACCCACAGCCTTTTGGCTGGTGAGCGGATACGATAAACCACTCGGCCAACCAGGCCAGCTATATATTATTATTACGTAACACCTCCAGGGAATCCAAAGACTCATTGAAGGAGGGTACCCACTCTACAACTCTCCACTAACCACAACTACACCAACGGCATCTACTGCCCACCACCACTACTATTATTTCCACAGACAATCACAAACATCCATGCCTATGGCAGGATTCGAACCCGCAGCCTTTTGGTTGTAGATCAGATATGCTAACCACTTGGGCAACCAGGCTGACAAAAGGGCTTAGAAAAAGTTCCTCTAGCTGGTGACTAGAATCAAACTCATTTTGCTCCTTCTCTCTTTCTTCAAGCAGTTTAGTGCTGAGGAGTGCAAACTCCACTTCCACTGAGCTACACACAACATAGGAGAGGATGGCTTAATTTTGAATGAACAGGAGATATTTGAGGAAATAAATAAACTTGATGTCAATAAGGCGATAGGATTTGATGATATATCACCACGCATCTTAAAGGAATGTTCCAGGGTATTAGTATAGCATCAGCAGGCCCGTTTAATAAGAGTCTTATAACAGCGCAGGTTCCAATGCAGTGGAAGGAGAGTAAAATTATCCACTGCATAAAGGTGATGATAAGGCTGTAACTTCAAGTTATAGGCCAATCTGTATATCTGGAGTGGTGGTGAAGGTACTGGAGAGATTGGTGAGAAGTACAATACAGAAATGGGTTGATAACAGTAGCATTCTCTGTGATAACAGTAGCAACATGAGTTTGTTAAGGGGAGATCATGTTTTACTAACTTGCTTATGTACTATAACAAGGTGACAGATACCTTGACCTGGGAGATATGCATATACATTGGTGTACTTGGATTTTGAGAAAGTTTTTAATAGACTGCCACACGACAAGCTGGTAAATAAATTGAAACCGATAGGACTGGATAACAGACTTCTAAGATGTATCAGTGACTGGCTGTCAGATATGTATCAGAAAGTTGTATATGGGGTTACAGCAGACTAAAAGAGGAATGTCACTAGTGTACCGCAGAAGTCAGGTTTTGGACTGCTGTTATTCAATTTGTACGTTAATAGTATTGGGATGGGTTTAACTAATGATATGCAGCTGTTTGCAGATGATGCAAAACTGGGGAGAGCAATGTAGAGTCAAGAGGATGTTATGGCCTTATAGGAGTACTTGAATAGATTGCATGAATGGGCAGGTAAGTGGAACCATCAGTTCAATGTTGCAAATTATAAAGTTTTCAAATTGGGTAAGCAATAATGGGATGCAAAGTATACACTTGGTGTGGAAACTTTAAAGGAAGTAGAAGAGATGAGAGATCTTGGAGTGATAGTGGACATGGACCTGAAATTCAGGGGCCACATTGTACAAGTTATGAAGATGGGCAGTGATGCAGAGGACCCTGCCATGCAGAAATAGAGAAGTTATTATACCATTGTATAAGGCCTTGATCAGGCCTCTTATAGATTATTGCACAGATTTGGTCCTTGGTTTTCTTGGTGATGAGGATATGTTGGATAGGGTGCAGAGAAGATTCACAAAGGTGGTCAGTGGTCTTAGGAATATTGAGTATGAGGACAGATTGAAAGAATGTAGCTTACAAAGCCTTGTGAATAGAAGGAAAGGGGGAGATATAATTTAGACATATAAGCTAGTCAGGGGTTGTTATCAGGTTGACATGGAAGAGATTTTGATAGTATCAGAGAGGGGAGGTGAAACAAGAGGCAGTTTCTTGAAACTGTATAAGGAGGATGTGAGGAATAGGTTCTTTGTATGGAGAGTGGTTTGTGAGTGTAATGCATTGCATGAGTGTTTTGTGAATGTAGATGCATTGAATCAGTTTAAGGCATGGTTGGATGAGCATTGTGTTTACCTCCTATGATTAGTTTCTTACTCAATGGAGATCAGATGTTAATAATAATTCTGATGACTATATGAAGATTTTGTAATAATATTATTAAAAATGAGAATATAAATTTGTCCATAATTAACCTAGTGTTTGTGCATTGTTTAGGAATGAGAGGTGAAGAAGGATTTCCAGGAGCTCCTGGAAGTTTGGGCGATATTGGTTTACAAGGAGAGAAAGGCGAACCAGGATTCTCAGGATTTCCAGGACAGAAGGGGGAACCTTCATATTTTGGTGTGAAAGGAGATCCAGGAGAAAATGGATTACCAGGTAACCTAATCCTATTGTTTAATTTCTTGTTTATCACTGCTATTGTTTCTTTTATATAAGACTAACAGGCATTATTTTTTTTTCAATATCCATGATTATTTTTTCTGTATATTTGCATTTTATCATTTATATTAAAAACAAAGGAAATGCTACTGAATCATGAGATCATCATTTTTTTTGAAATTTTTATGTACTTTTTTGCTTTGTTATTAACAGATCTCAATGAAGTAAGTACTTCTCACGGAAGGTCTCACTTAATCAGTTTTACGTGTGTGTGTGTGTGTGTGTGTGTGTGTTCGCATGTTAAATGCATAAATTTATTCATACTCTTCACAATCTGGCCATTTATTCTACTTTCCCTCTAACTTTCCCTCCCTCTCACCTCATTCTTAGGAGAAGAATATGCTTCTCTTATTCTTTTCTGCTTTTGTACCAGTACTTGGGAAAAAAAATTACAAAAAAAATTTCAGAAAATATAAAAACTCAATATGATGTGAGCTATCAATAGAGAATATCAAACTATTAATGATAGAAAAAAAAATTCACTGACAGAAATGCACAACGTTGTTTATTCAAGTTTAATGACATGCACATACATACATAAAAAGTACACATTTGGTCTGAATCTTAGTGATGTCAGATACCAGTGAAAATATTATATGTGTGTGTGTGTGTACTGAGGTTGATTTACTCTGTTGTTAAACATTTTTTTTAAAACAACTTTACTCTCGATTTTTTTAAAAAAACCGAGAGTAAAGGGAAAAGGTTTAATGGTATCAGACAACTAGTTTCAGCTTTTTACGGCCTTCTTCAGGTGTTTTCATAAAAGAAAAGAAAAAACATTAAACATTGAAGATAAAAAACTGTGAACAGCACAGGAAAGTCACTATATATATTTAACATGAAAACATTGTGGTTAACATGTTTAAAGCTGCTCCTTCGTTGGCCACATTGTTGGGTGAGTGCTTGCGTACAGCATCTCGTGAGTGCCAGTATATGATCACAGCAGAATGACAGTCTGGGAGGTTGTAGCTTAAATTATGACTTAAATGTACAGGGTTGAGGATGATTTCTCTAGATTCTACAATTTTTCTCTCCAATTCATCATGGCAATGGAAAATGTTGTTAGATCTATCCCAAAGGATTGTATGACTATGGTTTTGATCATCAGAATCGGCCGAAAAAAGGATATGGCTGGATAAATCACTGCCACATGTTCTCTTGTAAGTGATGTCCCTACTGTGCTCCTCCATATGCAATTCAATAGACTTATCCGTCTGGCCAAAGTAAGGAATGTCACAGTCACATCATATCCTGTATACACCGGGATATTTTAGACTGTGATGGCTAGGCTTTGGACGACTCACTAAAGAGCGGATCTTAGGAAGCGGAGTGAATAAAGTTTTAATGTTATATTTTTTGAGAACCTTGGCTAATTTTTGAGAGACTGAACTTATATGTGGTATAGATATATTGCCTTTAACATTATTCATTTCTTCAGTATGGCGACTAGGAGGATTAAAAAGGTATTTTTTAGTAATTTTGTGAGAATAACCATTCAGTCTGAAGTAGATCTAAGAAAATTGATTTCTTTATGAAGTTCATCTGGGTCATCAAGAAGAGAGTGAGCTCTATGTACCAAAGTAGAAATAATTCCAAGTTTCTGAGGAGGGAAATGGTGGGACTGACTATGGAGATATCTATTGGTGTATGTAGGTTTTCTGTACATCAAAATTTTAAGTTTTTCAGAAGAACGGGTCAGTTTCACGTCCAGGAAAGGCAGGGAACCATTAGTTTCAAACCCAACCGTGAATTGGATATTTGGGTGTTGACTATTGGGATGTGCCAGGAAATCCAGGAGAGAATCATGTCCGTGGCTCCAAATGAGGAAAATGTCATCTAGTGTTGGATCCTACATCCTGGCTTTGAATCCACCATCTTGTTGGAATGTTATTCTTATTTAAATTATCCGTTTTTATTTGTTAGATGCTGAGTGATACTGATCTGAATATAAGGAAATTTATATTATCCTGCACCACCCTATATTCAGATTAGTCTATATAATATAGTGGAATCAATCATCAACTAACTTTAGCAATCTCTCTTTATACAGGCCGAGGTTAATATTATCATTTAAGGCTTCCACAAGGTCCGATATTTTTTTATGAAGGAGAATCATGCAAACACCAAATTACAATCAATAAAACAAAACATTTAATGCAGGGTTATATAACATGTACATTAAGTATAACTTTGAAAACAAGATAATGCAAATCAACTTAGTTCAGGTATTCATAACAAACATAAAACATTAGAAGAACTCTCTAATTCTCTCTTAGTCAACAAACACTTAATTCAATTATGAGGCAGTTATCACTTCAAAGGGGAAACACTTTAAAGCTCCATACTTTGGCTAATTTTAGTAGAATGCCACAGTTAATGTTAAGATATATCAGGCGGAGCTAACTCTTATTTCTTCACGCTGAAATATAAAAAGAAAATGGACTGCTCTTACCAGGTTACATCCTTTGCACGTCGGATTCACTAGAGGCACACTTAAAACTGAAGTTAACTATCCCTTTGAAGTAACACTATTCAAAGGGAATCTTCACTATATAACTGAAATATTAAACATAGAGCTTTACAAGTCTTGACGCACTCGTTTTAGGTAATCTGCTTATGCCTTGTTTTCTTCTATGCATTAAATTCAGCCTCGCACTATTCTTCCTCAAAACAATTGGAATTCATCGTAATTTTAGAATTCCATATAAATATTCATAATTGCCTATTAATTTCCCAGTTCCTTCCTAAACTATTTACAGCACATCCAAATCCCTTTGCA
Organism: Typopeltis vanoorti; assembly: GCF_054136105.1. NCBI lineage: Eukaryota > Metazoa > Arthropoda > Arachnida > Uropygi > Thelyphonidae > Typopeltis > Typopeltis vanoorti. The sequence goes on from NC_143561.1 coordinate 123,163,473, forward strand.
GCCACCCGTTACTTTACTCTGTTCTGTCCTGAATGCTTTCCCGTTTTTCTTTAGTTTTCCCATTCAATACCTTCATTCTTCCCGTGAAAATCTGGTTCTAGCCAGTTCAGCCCATATCAACTCCTTCTCCCTTCAAATACTGTAGCTCATGCTCCACCACATGCTATCTAAAATTAACTCCGTTTCCTTGAAAACAGTCAATCAAATTTATTCAGAAGAATTGCTTCAATTTACTTTCACTTTCAGTAATCATAAATAAAAAAATATCATAGTTCACGTAGGTTACATTAAACTTACATATATACAGTTTCTTACAATATTATTATAGAAATAAAGTAATAAAATAAATGTGATTTAATACAGAGCCTTTTCATTATGATATATTCTAAAATTATATAGTTAAATAATAATAAACAAACTCAAAGCAATTATATTAATAATATATTACAAGCAAGAGATTAACAACAAATAATATTTACCAGTCTTGCTTAAGATATGGTAGATTATGTTAAATATGAAGGAAGTATTACAAATATCTTCATTCACAATTTAACACAAGTGAGCTGTCCAAAGCCTAGCCATCACAACCCAAAATATCCCAGTGTATACAAGATATGGTGTGACTGCGACATTCCTTTCTTTGGACAGACGGATAAGTCTATTGAATTGCATATTGAGGAGCACAGGCGGGACATCACTTACAAGAGAACACGTGCCAGTGCTTTATCCAGCCATATCCTCTTTTCGGCCGATTCTGATGATCAAAACCATAGGCATACAATCCTTTGGGATAGACATTTTCCGTTGCCATGACAAATTGGAGAGAAAAATTGTAGAATCTAGAGAAATCATCCTCAACCCTGTACATTTAAGTAATAATTTAAGCTACAACTTTTACTTCTAGGATGAACTGGATCCTTGGATGAAGTGCATTAATTTTTGAGAGAAACTGTTGTAGTTCTTCTGAGGTGCCCTTTCATATGGCAAAAATGTCGTCCACATATCTGAACCAAATGTTAGGTCTGGGTGTAATGTTGTCAAGGATACGCTGTTTGAAATGCTCCATGAAGTAGTTGGCAATAGCAGGAGATATTGGATTACCCATTGCTGTCCCTTCGATTTGTTGATATAACTGGTTTTTGAAGGAAAAATAACCGGACTTTATTACAAATTCAAACAATTTGACAATGTCTGGAGGAAATTCTTGGTGTAGTAATTCTATGCTGTCCGACAACGGAACGTTCGTAAATAGCGAAATAACATCTAGACTAATCATAATCTCCAAATCATCTAGATGCAGATCGGAAATTTTATTTCTGAAGTCCACAGAATTTTTTATATATGTACTAGCTGAAGAAGTGAGTAAATTTGACAGAAATTTTGATATTTTGTAAGTGGGACAACCTGTACAGTCTACAACCGGTCTTAATGGAATTCCTGGCTTATGCACTTTTGGAAGACCATATAATCTCGGTGAGCGCCCGAAGGAGGTCTTTAGTGTTTTCTTTTTATCTTCATTCCATATCGATATTTTTTCTATAAGGGCATTAAAGCTTTTTTATTTGACTACCGGTAGGATGTGAAGTGAGGAGCCTATAAGTGAATAGTCGCATAGTAACAGTGATATTTTTCTCTCGTATTCTCTACTGTCTTGGATGACTACAGCCTTCCCTTTGTCAGCTTTCGTAATAATTAGGTTCTTGTTATTTTTTAGCGATTTCAGTGCTTTTTGTCCAGCATATGATAGATTCGGCCGCGGAGGCTTGGCGTTAAAAAGAATTTTTGCACACTCGAATCTTGTTCTGTTAGCTGTTTTTGGGGGAAGGATCGAATACTTCTGTCTATACTGTGAAAAAAGTCTATTATGGGTACTTTATTCAGAGCAATGACAAAATTATGCCCTTCTACATTTTATTATGGCCAAGGCTAAGTGCGCTGATGTCATCGTCATTGAGCCTTTTGGAAGAGAGGTTTACTACTGTCTGGAGCAGATGAATTTGTGGTTGCGGTTTGTCTTTAATCAGGTTGTTATATTATTGTTATTCTTGGAAGAACAAAATCTACAAGCAGATAGAGGGAACTGCCATGGGTTCCCCCCCCCCTTGCCAATTTCTATATGGAAGATTTTGAAAAACAAGCCATAGACTCAGCCCCACTCAAACCTTCTATCTGGCTAAGATATGTAGATGATGTGTTCTCTATTTGGCCTCATGGCCCAGACACGTTAGACTCCTTCCTCAGTCATCTCAATAGCCTACATCCAAGAATCCAGTTTACTATGGAAAAGGAAAAGAACAATTGTTTACCCTTCCTAGACACTTTAGTCACACAACTGCCTAATGATACATTTGCCTTCACTGTATACAGAAAACCCACACACACAGGCAGATACATTCACAAACTCTCACACCACCACCCCTCTCAACAATATGGCATTATTAAAACTCTTACCAAGAGAGCCCACAATCTTTGTTCCAGTGGAACCGCCCTTGCTACTGAGCTTAACTACATACACAACACTTTCCTCTCCAATGGCTACAGCGATCACAGTATCAAAAAAATAATTAGTTCCTCTCCCATTCCCAGTCCTTCTCGTCAACAAGAATTTAAAAATGCCATCACCATACCCTACATCCGTGGCACATCCAAAAAAATAGCCAAGATTCTAAAAAAGTACAACCTACACACAGCATATAAACCCCACCGCAAACTTGCTACCCTTATCCATTCTACAAAAGATCAGCTCCCTCCTCTCTCTCTGCCTGGAGTTTACAAAGTACCCTGTTCCTGTAAGCTGGCATACTTCGGACAGACAGGCAGATCGGCATCCATCCGCTTAGAAGAACACAAGTCTTACATCTGTAAACACAACTATGGTCATTCAGGCTTGGCTGATCATGTCTTGGACACCACCCACAGGGTATCATGGAAGAAAACCACCATGCTCCATCATCACAGCAAATTCAAGAAAGAGAGACTATTCTTAGAAGCATCAGCAGCTCTTAGAAATCAACCAGATCTTAATAAATACGGTTGCATTAAGCTTCTGAAAATTTGGGAAACGCTCATCACCAGACCTACTTTATATTCCAGGCCACTTACAACCACCCTTAGAGGGCGCTCCACCTAGATAGGATTTTAGTGTCACCCACGTGGTTGGGCTTAGTATTGTGTGATATTTGTGTTATGTTACATTAGTTATTTTTGTAATCCCCATAGATGTCCTAGTGACTAGGATGAAATATAGGAAGTATTAAATTCTTTTTTAATCCTTTCTGAGTGTTGTAAAAAATCCATTAAACCTCCTACATTACAGTCCTTAACCACCTGAACAAACAACATGAACGAACAACATGAATTTACTATCAAAATTGAAAATCAGAACTCGCACCCATTCCTGGATACACTGATTCACATGTCTTCCCTCAGGAGTCAATCCTAAATGGTTTACCACAAACCAACACATACTGCCCAACATATACATGCTAACTCATATCACCACCCATTGCAAAAATTTGGAGTCATTCACTCCCTTAAAAACAGAGCTATAACAATTTGCTCTAATCAACAAGCTCTTAAACAAGAATTAAAGATTATTAGCAACACATTTATAAATAATGACTATAACAAAAATACTATTAATAAAGTTCTTCATAAAACTTCATCAAAAAAGAATATAGATTGCACTAAAACCATAGCCATCCCATACATTAAAGAGTTATCAGAAAAAATCGGTAGAATCCTATACCATATTGATCTCAATGCCACTTTTAAACCACCTATAAAATTAAAAAACATATTCAACTCCTCTAAGGATCCTCTCCTCCCATTGGCACATCCTAGAGTTTATTGCATCTACTGCACCTGTAATTTACCTTATATTCGTGAAACTGGACATACAATCCCTATATGTAAAAAAAAAAAAAAAGAACACAAAAGACAAATTAAATATAACAATTTTGGTGAAGCAGGGCTCTCAGATCATGCTCTCAAACACCTTACACTGAATTGATTGGAAAAGTACCTGCTCTTTACATCATACAAAAACCTGGTATGAAAGAAAATTTAAAGAAGCATGTGAAATTCTGATTAACCACCCTAATCTCAACAATAATGGTGACATAAAAATTCCAAGAATTTGGATGGCACGTATCAGCCTACTTAGTATCTAGAATACTTTAGGACTTTAAGCAATTTTCAGCTTTTATTGGAAACTATTCCATACCAATTGGTTGAAATTTATATGTATGATCACACAGTTTTATATATATATATAAACATGTTGTTCTCCAGCCCAATTTAATTTTGTAACTTAATAGGTAATAATAATAATACAACTCTAGCTTTGATGTAGTAAAGTTTTTTTTTTTTTTTCTTTTTTCACCAGAAGTCAGGCCAATAATTGTTGTAACTCTTGGTCAGTAATTTTAGCAAACCATGTAGATTGTAGTGCAGCTTGTTTCTCTGTATATATGTGTGCTCCAGATGATGATTTGATATGAAGGGCGAAACGTCGAGTGTTCATTTTGGTTTATATTAACTAAAGTTTTGCTCTAACACGGTAGTTGTCTCCATAATTTTCCATAATGCATTCTGATCACTGTGTAAGTGTGAAAGAAAGGATTAAGTAATCTTGTTTATTTGCATTATGAATTACATTGTGCAGGGTTTTATAGAATTCTTCTGCACTTCTTTGGGTGTATATATTCCTAGGATTGTAATAAATTTATTATTTATTTAAGTCTAGCCATTATTATTCTTTCAGAGATCCAGTTATATGATTCAATTTGTCTTTCCATTTTTTGCTGATCATGATGGCTATACCTGCAGCTGCTTGATTTTCGTTGAATGCTCCACTGTATATTAAACTGTAGCCCTGAAGTTCTGTAGAGTCTTTTTATTTTTTCTTTGTTTCCGAAATTACTGCTATTTCTATTTTAATTTCTGTTAGCGCTTTTTGTATTTCTTCGATCTTGTGATTATGTTTACTGATCTGATCTGTATCCAGTTCGTAACCCTTTTTTTCCAATTCTCTTTCATTATCTGTTTGGGCTGTCCAGTTTTTATTCCCTTGCAACTTGTATAAGAATTTTTCAGCTAGGCTGGTTACCAACCATCCACAATCTGGTGATGGGACCACCATCTTAGGGCCTCTCAACATGCCCGATTTTGTTCAGGACTGCTTATTGGGTATTCGCAGCCAACCACCATTTCTGATGGCCATTCCCCTATTGCTACCTGGGGACTCACTTGGTTGCAGTAGCTCTGCTCCAAGTATCTTTCATTCTAATAGTCTTAATAACAGTATACTCAATATCTCATACACTTGCATTTCATTTATGTTTCTTTCTCTTGGATTTCTGTCTCCTGGCCATTACACATCACTTTTGCCAGTTTCAAATTCACTAGTAAATAGCTCATTAAATAAGTCTACTACAAAAGAATGATTATGGAAGAATGATGTTGGTAACAGTGGAAACTTGGCCACCATCACAGCATCGCCATTAAACAATCTCTTTCTCACTATGTAGCTAAAATCCTTGTATTGCCTTCAGCCTAGTTGCCAGTCTCCTCCCATACTAAACTTTGTTTTTCTTTGTTTACCATATTTCTCACTTTTCTCTTCTGCATTTTATATTCTTCATTGCTCCCTATCTTATGCATCCTCTATAGCATAGGTTCCCAAAGTAGGCGGTATCGCCCACTTTGGGAACTTCAGTGCCCCAGTGGGCACTGAAGCCTTCTGGGGGGGGGGTGTCTATAGTGGGATCGGAAGCATTTGGGGGGTGTTCAGGCGGTCTAGGGGTCGGTGGTTCTTTATAGAAGAAATTAATAATATATATTTAAAAATTAATTTTTTTGTGATTTTGCAATTAGATAATCATTTAAAATTTAAATATTGCATTTTAATTCATCTTATGCCCATCTTACATGATCAATTTTTTTATCAATTTTCTATTTCAATTATTTAATCATTTGAAAATTTACCATGTCAGATAGAAATAGATGTCAATTTTCTATGTCAATGAGAAAATAGAGCATGTAAATATGTGTGTGTATAATAGGTTATGTTTACAGTAGCAAATATATTCATTATATTTCATTTCAAAATATATATAAAATATATAAAACCACTTTTCTAATTGATTTGTACAAAAATAAACCCAATTTTATATAATTTAATATTACGAGTAAAAATAATAATGGCAAGAAAGAAATAAAATCGTAAATTTTAGTTAGCTTAGTTAGTACTAACTTATATTGCTAACTAGAGGGAAAAAACAAAGCAAATATTATTCAAAACTTATTATACTGTTTTCTGTGGTTATGTTTTGTAGATTTGTTGTTTATATCTTGTGTAATTATTTTATTTATTAATTATTATTTATAATTATTCGGACAATGTCGTGGTCAGACAAACAAAATGCACTTGCATGCAAAATAAAAAATTGAATGTGTCATACAGGAAATTTTAACTTCTATTTTTTATATACTTAAAAAATTTATTCATTTTTTGCTATTGTAAAAATTGATCATGCCATACAGGCTTTAGTCTATCCATGCAGCAGACGAGTCTTAACTAGTAGTATGTCGGTCAACTATTACATAGGTAATTCACTCAATTCAGCATGTTTTGACAGGAATATGGGTGCTTGCAATGACTTGTTCAAAGCACGAGTACGATGGTATATCAAACAAGTCAATGCATGCAAGTCGATTCGGGCTAGATTTCAAATCTATAAATACCAGTGGTTTAGGAATAAGTTTCATTATTTTTTGTATGCTTTGCCAACAATCATCATTCGAAAGTGTGATAGATAAGTGGAGTCATACAAAGTGTAAATTAAATCTTTTATTTTGTGAATATTTTTGCAAATTTTATTACTTCATTATGTCTGAACATAAGAAGAAATGTCGACAGTACAGTATTGAGTATTTGAAATATGGTTTTATTCGGTCTCCTGCAAACCAATTATTACCCATGTGCTTGATTTGTCAAAAAGTTTTCAAATGAAGCAATGAAGTCTTGTAGGCTACAAGAGCATTTGACTAAAATGCATGCTGACAAAAAAGGATACAGATTTGTCCTATTTTCAAGAAGAAAAATATTTTAAACATCTAACTATATCAAAACTTTTTACGTCGTCCACTAAACAAGACGACGGATTACAAGCTTCATATAATATTTCATTATTAATCGCAAAAGCGGGAAAACCATACACAATTGGTGAGGAATTAATCTTGCCGGTCAATGAAATAGCTGAAGACGTTAAAAAATCATTGTGCGATTATTTGAAGACATGTTAAATTTTCCACTTATCGTACGTATGATTCATAAAAGAAGAAAAAGTTTGTCAAGAATTATTATTTGCTAAAAACTTGGAAGCAGATACAAAGGAAGAATCTATGTTTAATATCATGAATAAGTTTTTTCAAGAGAAAGACATTCCTATTCATAATATTTTGTCTGCTGCTACTGATGGTGCTCCAGCAATGACAGGGTGGCACAAGGGTTTCATAGCACATTTGAAACAAGCAGTACAAAATGTACTCACTATACATTGTGTTCTTCATCGTCAACATTTGGTTGCGAAAAATTTAAGTGAACGCCTGCACATGTCACTCCATTACATTATTAGCGTAGTCAACAAGATTAGAAGCAATTCATTCAGTGACAGATTGTTTAGCCAACTTTGTAGTGAAAACTATGAAGATTTCAATCGTTTACTGACTCACATAGAAGTTTGCTGGCTTTCAAAAGGTATTTGCCTGAATCGATTTTACAATTTGTTTGATTCAGTACTAGAGTTCCTAGAAAACAGAAATGATGGATTGCGGGCCAACCTGATTACAAAAATGACACCACTTATTTGATAGACCTCTATAAAATATTTAATGAAATCAATCTACAACTACAAGGTGATGAATTGAATTAAAACAAAAAAACGTTATTGCCGCTTTTGTAAGGAAACTTCTTCTGTTCAAGCGGAATATGGGCTGAGGGGAATATAGCCACTTTTCAAATTTATCAGCAGTGTCTCTCAAAAAGGAAGATTTACTTACATACTGCCAACACTTGGAGGTTCTCCATGCTAATTTCAATGAGCGATTCAAGGATATTCTAAACATGAATATACCAAATTGGGTTCTAGATCCTTTCTCATATGTAAGCACAGCAGGATCATCAAATTTAGAAGTGGAACTCATAGAACTTACAACAAATGAAGAACTAAAAATAAAATTCAAAACTGGATACCAAAAGTTCTGACTTCAAAAATCAATACCGACACTGTACCCTGGATCATGGGAAATAGTGTAGAAATTTTTAATTGCATTTCCATCTTATTTGGCTGAGTGTGTGCTGTAGTGAATTTACTATCTAAAAAAAGAAACTGATTGCATATAACTGAGCGTGGCGATATACGACTGTTTTTAATGAAAGTTGAACCCGATATTAACAAACTTTTAAAAATGTACAAGGCTCATCCTTCACATTAATTTGTTATTTTTTCTTTGTATTTTTACTTTGCAAGTTCGAAATAAACCATCTAATAAATTTGATGGTGTTTTAATTATTACAATAAGATTCTTACTAATGTAATGCAATCTCTTAATATGTATTCCGAATTTTCATATTTAAACCATTGTATGAAACTTTACATTAATTTGTTATTTTTGCTTTGTATTTTTACTTTATAAGTTAGAAATAAACAATTTTGTAATATATTTAATGGTGTTTTAATTATTACAATAAGATTCTTGCTAATACAATGCAATCTGTTAATTGTATTCCACATTTTCATATTTAAACCATTGTATGAAACTGTGCATAATGTTATTCGAGCATACATTTTACAATCTTTACATATGGACTACGTTTCACCAAAATCAGTATAGCAATAACTCTGTTCAAGATGAAGCACATATTGGCCACTTCTTTTTAAAAATTTAACGGCATAAGCAGTAATGTATCATTAGTTGCTATTTACGTCAAAAATATCAAACACCTTGAACGCAGAAAACTGTTATAATGGGGGGGGGGTCGCGTTACAAAATATATGTCTTGCAAAGTGGGCGGTGGCCCGAAAAAGTTTGGAAACCTATGCTCTATAGTAACCTCTTTTTCCATTGCATATGATGAATTTAAGCAGTGCTTGCTAAATTCACCATTCCTCCATGTTCTTCTCTTGATCTATTAATCTTCTATATAAACAATGTGACAGATGTGTCCTAACTGATTCCAATGCTTGATCTCTTATTTTTGTCACAGCTCATCTTCCAATGGTGCTGACTATTGAGCTTCCATTTTCTTTTTTCACTTTTAGTTCTGGATATGTAAATTATTTCACTGTCACACCTAATAGCCTCAAACCATCTCATACCACATTACTGAATTAGGTAGCAAATACTTCCTCATTTCAGATACAGCACTAAAACAGTTTCTGCAAGCTGGCCTCCAAGGGATGAAACCTGTTGGTAACAAAAGGTTGGATACCTGTTCTCACCCAGGAAGCCCAGGTTAGATTCCCGGCATGGGAAGAGTTCATTTTTGGTGCAAAAACCAAGTTATGCCACTAGTAGCCACCATGGTGACCAGTATGCAGGCACTGCATAGGAAACGTGCAAGACCCTGCAGTCAAACATGACTCACAAAACCCTACAAATTCACTTCACCAACCTCCATGGCCTAAACTCCAACCTGAATTATGTCCACTACCACCTGCAGTCTACCAAACCCCACCTACTCTTTCTGGCAGAAACTCAATTCTTGCCTCTCTCCAGCACTATTCATCAAAACATTCAAAACTAACACTCTTTAATTCCTTGTGACCCAATAGTGGTGTCTGTGCATACATCTGCTCTAACATACCTTGCCAGAGAGCATCCAACCTAGAATTGTCCAACTTTGACCTTCTTTGAATGAAAATATCCCTACCCAACTCAGTCAGTTTCATATGCTGTCTCTATCACTCCCCTAATGCAACCAACCACTCTGAGCTCTTTAATTTCCTCTCCTTAAAAATTGACTTTCTCCAGTCCCACTTTCCCAATAGCAAAGTCATCCTCTTAAGAGATTTTAATGTCCACAACACCAACTGGCTTTCCTCCTCCAGCTGCACAGATCTTGCAGGCAGAGATGCTGAAACATTCATCATCACTAATGACCTTACACAACTACTTCAGATGCCAACCAGAATACCTGACAACCCGAACCACTCTCCGAATACCTTAGACCTCTTCCTGAGCAATGACCCTTCCAAATACACAGTGAATGTAGAGGGCCCGTTAGGCAATTCTGATGACAACCTAGTGCTCGTCTCCTCCCTCATCAACAACGCTTACACAGCCACTCCTATACAAGAGTAGTTTGGCATTATAACAGTGTCAAGTGGGGCAGCCTCTGCAATTTTATGCTTCATTCCCATGGTTAGACTATTGCTTCCGACATTCCAACCCAAACGCATGTACTGAACTCATAACCAAAGTAATCCTCACTGGCATGGAGTCATATATTCCCCACAGTACTCTGATCTGCCATTTCCTAACTAAACCCTGGTTTTCTTTTCCAAAAGATGCACCAAGGCTGACAAATGAGAAACCAAACATACCATTATACGAACCCATCCTCCTTTTTGACTTATGCAAAAAAAAAAACAATCAGTGCTTCCAAAACAGAGTTTGAAAGAGCAAAAAGCAGGAAATTAGTAACCTGTCCAAATGATAACCGAGCCTCTTGGTCCCTCGCCAGAGCAATCAGTTGTAACTTCTTCCCAACACTATTCCAATCTCTATCATACCCAGATGGCTAGAAAGATTGCATCATCATCTGCAGTAAAGGCCAATCTCCTGGTTTCACACTTTGCTTCCAGTGCATACATACTTGACAATGGCAAATGTTCCCCCAACCATTCCAGATGTCCAACATAGAATGCCCACTATATCCTTTTGCCAGAAAGAGATCAGTAGAATACTGACCAAATCAAACACAAAAGTCTCCTGGCCCTGATGGCATTCCTCCAATTTCCCTAAAGGTTTGCACATCACAACTGTCTCCTGTTCTATGTTGCTTATATATACGTCTTACTCCACTGGTATCTATTCCACAGCCTGGAAATTGGCCTATATTCAACAAGATACTGACTTGTCTCCCAAGAAGGGAGACAAGTCAGTGCCTTCCAACTACTGCTCTATCTCTCACCTCAGTCCCGTCTAAAGTAATGGAAAAAATCATAATTTTCCAACTCCTACGCTACTTTGAAGCTACCAATCTAATAAACAACTGCCAATATGGATTCCGTTGCTGCTGATCAACAGGAGATCTGCTCACATATATTACCCATCTCTGGACAAATTGGCTGTCCAGTATTTCCAATTTATGCTGACTTCTATTAAGAACAACAAGAAGAGAAAATTTTAATGATTAATCCCAAACCTTCATTATGGCTTCACTATATGGATGATGTCTTTGCTGTGTGGAATAATTCATGTGAACAACTAGAATCTTCTAACAAAAAACTAATAACCTTCATCACTGAATCAAAGGTGTTGAAGGTCATCTCACCTGCCAGAATTGCTACAATACTGAGAAGGATGCTGACCAGCAGAGTTAGAAGAATGGTGATTCCATTGTCTAAAGCACAGATTAGACCACATCTGGATTAATTTTCTTAGATTTGGTCACTGGAATTCAAAAGGGAAAATTAATCTTGGAAAAGGGTGCAAAGGGTAACAAAAAATTATATTATTTCTGAATTTCAGTGAAATAATGATATTATTTCACTAAAAACAATAAATAAGAAATTGCCTGATAACTACAGTAATTAACTTTAATGAATGTACAGATATTTCATACTGAGAATAACAGTACATCATCAGTGTGTATAAAAAAAAAAAGAAAATCAAAGAACTGAAATAAAAGGTACCTACAAGTGGTTTATCAATTACAAATGGTTGAGGTGAGTCAGAAATGAATATATTAATAAATAATATTAAAAGTGTTTTTGGTGTTTATGTAAAATGAGAATCTCCCAAACTTCGGAGGGACAGACAATCATTCCAATTCAGATTAGGCTGATGTATGAGAGCTTCACAACTTGCTTTGAAAAGGCATTCATATTTAAAACTTCTATGAAGAAGACGAGCTTCATTCCACTGGATACTGAGTTTAATGTTAATGCTGTGCTCTGCCAGGCCAGACTTTTGAGGTTTCACATATTCAATGTAAAAAAGGTAATTACAATGGTTATTGTGTAATTTGTTTATAGTTATACCACTGGTACCTTTAAAGATTAGAATTATTATTTCACTGTGGAATTTTAATCAAATAGAACCGTATGTGAAAGTTTATTTTTCACTTGGTTAGACTATAATAAATTTAGTTTAATCCTTTATCCAAGTGTGAGCAAACAAAGCACCTGAAAATATCTTCAGGACTGAGGTAAGGTAGTACAACACTGGGAAACTCACAGCAAAGGTGGATCAAGCTCCCAACTCCTTGTCTCAGTATCTCCCATATTGCACAGCACATCTCCTTGCGGACATGTATACTGCTATGCATTAAGGGAAGGGCCACTACCCATACTGGTTTCAACCTTTATTGAGGTCTCGTCAGTGGGAGCCAGGCCCAGTGTGAAGATACTAAGGCAAAAGCAATAGGAGAGGTCATCTTTACCTATAGGAGTTGCCAAAAGGTGTGCCACTTTATTATTAAATTACTCTCGATTTAGAGAAAGATGTTTGAAAGTTTATTTTTCACTTGGTTAGACTATCCAGAGTAATTTAATAATAAGGTGGCACACTTTTTGGCAACTCCTATAGATAAGGATGACTTCTGCCTTAGTATCTCGACTCTGGGCCTGGCTCCCACTGATGAGACCTCAATAAAGGTCGAAACCGGTATGGGTAGTGGCCCTTCCCTTAATGCATAGCAGTATACATGTCCACAAGGAGATACTGAGACAAGGAGTTGGGAGCTTGATCCACTTTTGCTGCAAGTTGTCCGGTGTTGTACTACCTTACCTCAGTCCTGAAGATATTTTCAGGTGCAAACTTTGTTTGCTCACACTTTAAAATAGAACTGTATCTTTCTTTGATGTTCTCATAAAAAGATAAATGGATGGCTCTTTTCAACATGTTTTTCACAAACCTTCCCTTTCAAGGTGATATATCCATTTGACTTTAGCACATCATCCCTTTCAAAAATATGGCATTATTAAATGCCTTCTTTCCAGAGCTCATAATATCTGTTCTTCATCTAATCTATTTCACAAAGATATTTCTATAATTCAAGAAATGCCATTTCACAACAGTTACAGCCACAAAACAGTAAAGAAGATTATCAAGCATTTTTTTTTCCAGCCCTCTGTTAGAAGAGATAACTCACACATAATTGTCATCCTATATATTAAAGACATTTTGGAATGCATTTCTTATGCCTTAGAGAAGTTTAATATTTCCACAACTTTTAAGCCTATAAATTCAATTATCTCATTGACACCATCTCTAACAGATAAAATTCCATCTCTACTGCTACCTGGAGTCTATCCAGTCCCATGAAACTGCAAGTTATTCTGCTTTGAATAAACTGGCTGATCTCTTTCTATATTATTATTATTACTACAGGCGACTCTTTCTATATTATTATTATTACTGCAAGGAGTCCTTAGACTCTTCGAGGGAGGCTGTAAACATCATGTCCACACAACTATTTTACATTCTCACGGTATCCATCATACCTTGCCTTGAATTTATTCACTGTCATAGCATCCACAACAGACTCTGCCAGGTAATTCTACTCATTTACCACTCTAAAAGTAAAGAACCGAGCTTTAACACCCTTACTAACCACACTCTTGCCCAGCTTCCGTAGATCTCAAAAATATTCTCTCGATTAATCCTATATAAACCCTTCAGCAATTTGAATGTCTCAATCATATCTTCTCTTTTCCGCTTATCAACCAATTTCTTCAATCCACAAATCTTCAACCTATTCTCATAAGGTTCATTCCATACACCTGCTATCATCTTGGTCACACGCCTCTGGATCCTCTCAACCTCCTCCCCATCAAGAAGAAACCTAAGTGACCAAATCTGGGCACAGTAGCCGAGATGAGGTCTTATCGAGGCTCGGTACAGAGGAACAATAACTTGCTTATCTCTGCTTGTCAAAGTATTCTTCAGCAACCAAGTGATTTGATGAGCTGATTTAGCCACTTTTGCAATGTGCCCCTCTAAACTTCATCTCCCTATCCACCAACACTCCCAAGTCCATGGCCTCATCAATCTCCTGGAGTACAGTTCCACCAATGTGGTATACTGCTGCTAATCTTTTCACCCAAAAATGCATAACCTTACATTTTGTCACATTAAATTGACATCCATTCTCCTTAACCCAGACCTCCAATCTATCCAAATCATCTTGAAGATTTTGACATCTTCTGCATTCACTATTGCCCTACCCAACTTTGCATTATCAGCGAACAAATGAACCGTTCCTCTTAGATCCTTCCATATATTGTTAATGAACAAATTAAACAGCAGTGGTCCAAGAACAGATCCCTGCGGCACACCACTAGCCACAGGCCATCTTTTGGACTCTACTCCTGATTAAACTACTCTCTAATATCTCTCCATCAACCACCCACCCATCCATCTCGCCAACCCTTTATTCATTCCCATATGTTGCAGTTTACTGATTAGAATTCCATGTGTTATCATGTCAAAGGCCTTAGCAAAGTCCAGCAGAATTACTGTGAACTCATTACCCTTATCCAGTTCAGCCGTCACTGTGTTATAAAATGTGAGCAAGTTACTGAGGCATGATCTACCCTTCACAAAACCATGCTGTCCCCCATACAGTTTTCCATTTTCATTTATCGATTCCTGTATTTTCCTCTTGACTACTTTCTCCAAGACTTGACAACAACTCCTGATATGCTGATCAGTCGGTAATTTGCAACGGTAGTTTTGTATCCTCTTTTATGCAGTGGAACTATTTTCCTCTCTTTCCACACCTTCAGGACTAAACCAGACCCGAGACTCAGATTAAACAACATGGTCTAGAGCAGTGCTTCCCAGACTTCTAGATGTCAGGGCCCCCTTTGCAAAAATTAAAATATTTCACGGCCCCCCTCGAAAAAAAATCATAAGAGATAGATATATTATTATAATATTTATTGTATTTATATTCAATACAAAACATACACAGAGAATATTGCAAAAATCAAATGCATATATTACATTTTTTGTCTCTTACCGTTTGGTTCTGAAGACAATGCGGGCTGTTCTGATAAAATATGAAATACTGTCCTTTTTTTTTTTGAGTCTGTTTCTGCTTCTTCTGATTGTTCGCAGGAATTTTTTTTTTATCCATCTCAGGGTTTAATTTTTTAATTAGTGAATTAAAAAATTAGTGAATATTACCTAAATAAGAGAATCTCCGGACCAGAAACATTTTTCTCTTTTGTGACTTTTCTCCCTTTACGGTAATTAAGCCTAACTCGAAACAGACAGCAAAGGCAGGTTATTAAAACGTGCATATGATTGGTGTGGTATTAACAAAAGATTCTGCAACTGAAAGAAAAAGCATAGCTGACAATTGAGTTGAAATGCTAAGTCTCTTCAACCGAATTCCATATGTGAAACTGTCATAACATTCATTATATATATATATTACTTAGTTTTAACACTTTTACGAATTTTATCACGTTCGGTTGAATTTTATTGCTGCCTTGGGAAATCAAACTCACACACACATCTAATTAATAACAATAGTTTTTAGTTAGATACTGTGTTTGCCCATGCAACATATGGTTTTGTTTCAGTCTATACAGCATAGTTTCTGTATGAGGGGACATGTGATTCATTAATTAGTGTGTTTTAATTCCAGTTGTCTCTAACTGCACTATTTGTTGAGAAATATATTACACAGACTCCTCATACCTTATTCAATGGCATAATAAAAGTACTTGTTTTTATTGCCTCTGCGGGAGGGCGTGTTGTTTACCACTTGCAGTGGTAAACAACACGCCCTCCTGCAGAGGCAATAAAAAGAGTTACTATTTCCAATTACTTATAACAAGAGTTACTATTTCCCCACATGAACTTGTTTAAGCTTTTTTTTTTTCCCCATGTGTGAAGTATATGCGAAACTTTTATTGGTAACAGAAAAATAGCTCGGATGACAGTGATAATATAAAATGAATTTTGATATGTATATAAAGTCAATATCAACAGTCCCTGATTACAAACGCATGATGAAAGGGACAGGAAGATTTGGAGCTTCCTTGGAGAGCATTCGAAGTAAATACAATTAACCACTGCTTTGAAATTAAACAATATTTATAAGCAATATTTACTAATATTCATTAAGTGCCGAAATACGCTGGAAGCAAATTTTGTAAACCAACACCAATGTGTGAATTTTTCCATTAAAATATAAAAAATAGCAAAAAGAAATAATAAAATAATAAAAGTTAAATATGTTTGTTTTAAAATAAAAAAATCTACTTAGTCTTAAAACATTTTAAATTTATTTTCATTGTTTCACGGCCCCCCTCAACAAAACCTACATCCCCCAAGGGGGCCTGCGGCTCACAGTTTGGGAAGTGCTGGTCTAGAGCACTGATAATTCTTTAGCGCTTCACTTAAGACCCGTGCCAGTATACCATCCAATCCCACAGATGTATTCACATTAAGGTTCAGTAATAGACTATTCTCCTCCACTTCATTCACCACAATTCCCATATAAAGTAATGGTTCCTTCATTCTTTCAATGTCACCACCTGGATGATATACTCTTGCAAAGTGCTCACTCAGTAATTTCACTATATCGAATGTGACTTCCTTGCCATCGGCATTCCTTACAATCATTCTTCCGTGTACAGTTTTTCTTTTACTTGCAGCATATTGAAAGAACTGTTTGGGATTCTCTTTAGCTTGCATAGGTAGTTTCCTTTCATAATCTGCTTTTGCTTTTCTTACCATGCTTGTTACCCTTCTGGCCTGTGCTTTATACCGTTCGTGTGCCTGCAGATCACCTTTCTCTTTAAATTCCCTCCACAGTTGCTTCTTTTTTTGCAGCTCAAGCTTAATGGTGTTATTCATCCATTTAACCCCTACTTGTTTTACTATTCAGACCCTAGGTATACAATCAGCCATAACCTCCTGCAAATGCTCCTTCACGACTTCCCATGCTCTGTCGACATCCAGCCCTTGCAGTTTTACATGCAATGGCACTGAACCAAGCAATCTCCTAAGCATGTCATACTTGCCAGCATGGTAATTCCACAGATGCCCTGCCTTAATCGAAAATTCCACACCTTTAGCCACCTCCCAGGTCAAGGACCTTATGATCACTCTCACCAATAGGTGGCAACATGGTCATATTCATTACAGTCAAATTCTCAGATACTATTACCAGGTCAGGCGCTCTCAAACCCCTAGTATTTTCTGTTACATGCTGTCTCAGATAGTTATCCCTTATTAACTGAATAAAATCCAGTTCCTTCCTCACTTGTGTCCTCTCCTCCTTCCAGTCAATGTTACCATAGTTGAAATTCCCCATAATAATTACCTGTCCTCCACTCATTGAGTCTATTTGCCTATGCATACTATCTCCATCATCTATTCCATCACCTGGTCTATAGCAGCACCCAACTGTATATTTTGTTCTGCCAGTCTCAATCTCATACCAAATAGCCTCAAATGAGCTCTTTTCACTATCCTGCAATGCAACTTCTATTCTCCTCGGCTGCAGTTCATCAGCTATCATCAATAACATCCCCCCACCCATTTTATTCTCTCTGTCCCTCCTAAACACACTATAACATACACATTCTATCCCACTAACTATATCATCTTCTGTGAGCCATATTTCACTAATGCCAATAACCTGTGGCCAGGAAAAGCCAACCAAGGCCAAAAATTCTTCCTTCTTGTTCCTAATGCTCCTGGCATTAGTATACATGAAATGCAGAGGTCCCTTTGTCCCATCCCTATCTTGATGAGTTATTCTAACTATTCCATTCTGATTTTTCTTGTCCTTAGTACTGGCTCGGGTACATTATATACATTCTTACACTCAACTGTCTCACTGATGTCTGCATATTCACTCCCCCCCCCCTCCTTGATAGTTCTAGTTTCCCTGGTTCTGCACATCCATTTTCACTTCATTCAGCAACACTTTTTCCAGTCTCCGCACACCATATCCATTCAAATGCAGGCCATCCTTCTCGTACAAATCCTTTCGCCCATCAAACTCATTCCACACGTCCACAAATTCCACACCACACCATTTGCATAACCTGCGCATAAAGTCATTTGCAATTATGGCCCTCCTTCTAAACTCCTCTCTGTCATACCGTGGCAACAGACTCACCATCCTAACTCTGTCTCTCTTTTCTTTCACTGCCTTTAACAATACTTTCAAGTCCTCTCTCATAAAAAATTTATCTCCTTTCAATTCATTCATACCCGCCACAGCTATCAGTTCTTTCACCCTCTGTTTTTGCACTCTAATACTCTCACTTACATCCTTAAATTTCTCACCCAGTAAGTACGATTTAGTTAAACTCTCATCTATCACATCTCTTACTAACGAGTCATGGTTCAACACTCTTTCCTTCATTTCTGAAACTCTCTTACTCTTATGCTTATTTTTCTTTTCAAACACTTGCTTATTTTTGTTAACCGAAACACTCTGGAAAGAGTTTTGCAGGCGCCCCAACTGCCGCTTTGCACTGTGTATTACTCCGCATAACCGTGTGATCTCACCTCTTACAATTAATTCCTGATTTGTTTAATTATTAAACCATTTTCTATCTCTGTATAATTGCTTTCACTCTCTCTTTGATCATCGCTCTCATTGCCATCGTGTACAACATCGCAGTTTCCTATCAAGCCACTATTGTCACTCACATTCTGGCTTTCTTCTACCACAACAATCTCACAACCTGACACATACTTCTATTCCTCACTTTCCTTGCACTTTCTACACAGTCTCCCACCACTATCATTGTCCATCCAAATTCCAGCCTCTTTCGCATACATCCCACACACGACACCGGACAAACTCCCTTACATTAAAGTCTTTGAGCAAAGACATATTTTTGGATGCCATTATTTTTTGTCCCATTGGCACCATGTGCTACTCTATCAAACCTATCTTTAAAATACTAAGTTAAATAAGGCAGAATACACACCAAAATCACACAACAAACTACCAAAATAAACAATACTATGCTAAGATTTAAACCAATATTCCAATTATCACTCAAAATAATACTTAGCTTTCGGAAGCTCTCTGAAAACACTACGCACCATGTAGCCCTCTAGCTGCCTTCTACCTTTTTATATATACACAATATGCCTTTTTAAACACCGATCCTACATTTCCTCCAAAAACAGGACAAATCGGGTTTTGCAGAATATCAGATTACTAATACTAGCCGAGAATCCTTTGTGAAATGCCAAAAATACTACATAAATGTTTTCATAAATATGAGCATCTCTTTAAAGAAAGGTCTGAAGTACTTCAGTATCACCCAAATATTAACCTGAACGATGGACTCCCTACGCCAAAAATCTGAGAAATTATTATTAAGAACTACTGTTTAATTGTATAAATTTATTTCTTTATATAAGCACATATACACTCTTCAACTGATCCTAATAGTATTTGTTTTTTACCTGGATGTCTCACAACATATAAGGAGAGATTTCATTCTCAATACACCTTCATTGCTGTTTAATTTTTTTTTTATTTCAAGCTGTTTTGCACACTGACATGAATCGAAGTATTTGTAATTAATCCATTTTAATTAAATATTTTCAGCTATGTCTGCGTGTTACTTATTCAGAAGTAATAGCATTCCTGATTCCTTTGTGAAATTCATTTGTGAATGACATTCCTTTGTGAAATCCCCCCCCCCCCAAAAAAAACAGACAGTATTTACCTTTCCCTCATCAACCACTTTTGTTACTTTATTAAAAAAATCAGTCGTATTACTAAAAACGAGTGCTCCTTAACAAATCCATGCTTGCCCCTTACAAGTAATATTGCCCTTGTCTATCCAATGCTAGACAATCTCTCACTAATTTCTCCAAAATCTTAACACCTGCTGAAGAAATACAAACTGGTCTTTATTTGGATTCTTCCATTCTACTGCCATCTTTATGTAACTGCACTTGCCCTTCTTCCACTCCTTGGGTAGCCTTCCCAGAGCGAGGTGTTCATTGCAGTGCCAAGTCTATGTAGCTGTCAGTTCTTTGTCGCATTCTCTCAATACACATATTGATATCCTATCTTTTTCCATTGACATCTAGAGTATTGGTATTTGAAACACACTCTCTTCATTCACTTCTAAACCTTGAAATTTCCCCCATCCCTCTAGTAACAAATTTACATTTCCAGGCTGAAATACCTGAATAAAGTGATTGTTAAACAGCTGTGTTATGTCTTCTGCATCAGTCACTCTAATTCTATTTTCATCAAACAGTGCCATTCTTCCACAGTAATTTTTACTCTTACCGGTCACATAATGAAAGAATTCCTTTGGATTCTCCTTGGACCTATGGCTAATCCCTTCTCATATTGAACTTTTCCCTTCCTTACCATGCTAATCACTCTCTTGGTATAAGTCTTATGTTATTCATGCATCTGACCTCCATCCCTCTCCTCATGCATCTTCCATAAACTCTTTCTTCACATACAGTTCCCATTTGATGTCATGTGTCATTCACTTTACACTGAATTGGTTTCTCTTTTTCACTTGAGGTATACAACTTGCCATTGCTCATAAATATTTCTTCACTAGTTCGCATGCACTGGTGATATAACACTATCTACCAATAATTGTCCTGAGACTTTAGCAATTTACAATTGATACCAGCAAGTGAACCCTAATATCAGGTATGTCCACCTTTGGCTTTTATCACCTCCTGCACCCTTTGAGGGAGATTTTCCACGTGCAGCACATCAGGTGGAATTTGTCTCCATTCCTCCATCAAAGCAGCATTGAGTTCAGTGATAGATCGATCAAGGAAGTGCTACTCTGAGCTTCAATCGCCACTCCATTTTGTCCCACAGGTGTTTGGTAGGTTGAGATCAGGACTCTGTGTAGACCATTTAACATCCATCTCTTCATACCATTCCATAACAGTTGCAGCTTTGTGGCATGGGGCATTGTCGTCTTGATAGTAACATGTGTCTGTTCCATAAAATACCCACAATGTAGGCAGCACCTTATTATCCAGAAAATCAAGGTACTGAGCTGCCTTCATGGAACCACAGAAAGAAAACCATGGCCTCACTCCAAACCAGCTGAATGCACGTGGGTAAAAACTTTACTGTGGGTACAACACACTGTGGTAACAAGTGTTCACCAGGTTGCCTCCATATCCACCCTGCCATCATACTGGAAATGTGAATTGGTCAGTTGTCCAATTCACATGCTCTTTGCACCAGGCAAGCTGCCTAGTTCGCTGTGTGCCACTGCTCTTCCACAGAAATCAGTAAATGGAGTTCTTTTCACACAGTATTAGTGCTCACCGTGGTGTTACTGGAACTCATCACGGACAGTCTATACCGATTGTAGTTGGTTTATCTGTGCCACTCCTTTTAACACCCTCCTGTCCTTGTCAGTCATTTTTGGTGGCTGCCCTGGGTGTTTTCCTACACTAGTGATGCCAGAATATTTCCATTTGTTGATCACATCCACCCATTAATTTTGGATGCTCCAGTTGAGTGGCAATAGCATGTATGGACAAGGATTGATAACTTATGTAGAAATTGTTTAAATGTAAAATGTTCGCCTATGTTTAGCCATCTTTGGTACATAAATGGACTTCAGGAATTAAACGACAACAACAGAAAATTCTAAAAATTGTCATCTTATTGATTAACATGTTCGCTGCCACACTACTCAGGCATAGTTTGTTCCCATATGCCAAGCAATTTCACTTCTTCAAGGTCAGTACGGGTAATCTCGTTGCCGGAGGTAAGCGTCATATGAATATATTTGTAGCTGACATGTGGGGAACATATACCATCTATGAGTATACACAGTTTTGCTGCTAGCTCCACACGCCAAGCATTTTCACTTCTTCAAGGTCAGTATGGGTAATCTTGTTGCCGGCGGTAAGCGTCGTACCAGTATATTCATAGCTGGCTTGTGAGGCACATATACCAACTACGAATATACTCGTAGTTGGCAGCGAACGTGTTAATTGTAAAATAAAAATGGTAATATTTTCCTAACCTTGAAAAAAAAAAGTATAATTATGTTTAATCAAATGTTAGGAAAGACTGACTGATTGAAAAAATACTATCTACCATAAAGGCGATAAACATGGATCAGTGGTTCTATTATGTTAGTTCAGCAGAGCAAACTTTCACAAGTTTCTTTGTAAAGATGCTCCATACGAAATTGGCTTTTACAAAGGTGTCTTTTTCCAGAGACTCTGCTTGGTAAAAATGGTATGGTCAGCCAGTCCTAGCTGTTCAGTTTCATGTTATTCAATAGATGTTTTATATTTATTGGCTGGAAGTGAGGGCAAATGATAGTGGCTATTAATTGAATGTTAGTATATGTAAACTTTTGTGCACTTTGGTGTGATAAGATGTCCATTAACATATTTTATTGGTGGTGTTATGCTCAAAGAAACTGATAAGATTAGAAATCTTAAATTTATGGTAGATAGGAAGTTTGAATTTCAAAGGTGAGTTAGCAAAAATTACAAATAGAACTCAGAGGATTATTGCAATGTTGAAATGAACATTGACATGTAAGGATATTGAAGTCATTTTACCTATTTACAAAGCCTTGATATCATTGAACTCAGCTGGAGACTACTGCGAGCAGTTTGGTATGGGATAAAGAAACTGTAAAGGAAAGGCTATAAAGAAGAGCGACAGAGATAATATCATAATTATGGAATGTAGATTATGAGGATTATGCTGAAATTATATGGACTTGAGACTGGTAGAAGAAAAAGAGGTGATATGATGGAAAGCTATAAATGTATGAGAGAGAGTGCTATAGGATATTGTTTGATGAAATTTTTCATTATATGAAAGGTTGACAGCTTGTGGGTGATCTATCATGTCCCTCAATGAGTCCTATCCTTGACATTATGGAGATCTTATGCTGAACTCAGCTGTTATAATAATAATAACAGTATATGTTAACAGTAATAATAACAATATATGTTTCACCATCTAAATAATAGGCATTGTTTGCACATAATCATATTCAGTTACTGTATAATGTTTCCTTATTAAAAATATGTGGGATTCTATACAAGAGTAAAATATTTGTTCTTTATCATAATTCAGTTATAAAATTAGTTTCCATTCCTAGATGTGGGTTACTACTAACTCATGTCCACTATTGACATTTCAAAACTGCTTGTTATTTTTCATAATCAGTATTTTGATATCCTTCAGGCTATATTATCCAGACTATTTAATTAATTATTTGCTTCCAGTCTTAAAACATATGTACTCCAGTGTGATTTTATATGTATTTTAGACTTATTGACTAAAATGTTTTCTTGTAATTAAGGAAAAAGTATGCACACTTCTAATAAATCTCACTTTAATTTCTTTTTTTAAATATGCCAAATATAAAACTGAAAGCTCTTTTAAATTTCTTTGTGTTAAATACATTTTAAAGAAAATGAAAATTTGGTATATATATTTCACTCGCCATTTTTTTCTTTTTCTTTTTTTATCTAGGTTTCCCAGGAGAACCAGGAAGACCAGGCTTTCCAGGATTGGCAGGAATTAAAGGAATACCTGGTGATCCTGGGTTTTCTATTGATGCAGAACCAGGACCTAAAGGATTTTATGGACCATCTGGTTATACAGGTCCACCTGGTTGGCCAGGAATAAAAGGAATAATGGGAGACATGGGAACTCCAGGTAATTATATAAGCCACTTATTAATCTTGTTCTTAATCCATTGATTTCATTTAACTTATGGCTTGGCCTTTTGTGTTTTTTTTTTCTGACTATGGAAAACCTATTGTCTGTTGTTGCTGTTTATCAGTTATCCTTCTACCCCCTTCCCCATCTTTTCATTAATTTCTATGCACTTTTTTATGAATAGAAAATCATAAAGTTCAAAATTATAAAAAGAAAAATAAGACATTTTAAAAAAAAAATAAAAATTTTACATGGTGAATCCATTGGAACTGCAGCTGCTGTAGAATTCTATAATCCCAATATTCCTACTTATGTTTCCCTATCCTCTCAATATGCTTTAATAGAATTTGGTCTCAGTTTGCAACTACCATTTTCTTGGTATTTAGTTTTAATGAAAACTGCAGATTTTATTGCACTTCCTAAAGATGAATTAAATGTTTCTGTATAAATTACTTTCTGAACTGCCAACATCACATGGATAGCTACGTTGCTCTCAATAAATGGAATAGTAATCTTACACACACACACACACACACACACACATCCAACACTTGAATGCATTCATATGTTAACACATTCGCTGCCACGCTCCTCGGGAATAGTTTGTTACCACACGCCAAGCACTTTCACTTCTTCAAGGTTAGTATGAGTAATTTCGTAGCTGGCTTATCAGACAGAATTTTGTTTCATATGGCAACTAAGAATAATCTCATATCACAACCTACCTATATATATCATGCGCTCACGACTGTGTTTATTGCGTCTAGTCTCTAAAAACTTTCAATTACGCCATGGCCAGTAAAAGAAAGCTTACTGATGAAGAATTAAAAGCTTACACTAATATGAGCTTATATAAAAATAAAAATTTATACAGGTAAATCTGAATCCTCTTTAGCGAAAATGGGCCACGCATATGGACCACGTCTCAATGATCCCAATAAAAAATTATTAGGATCACTGAGACGTGGTTGAGAGAAGAGGATATAATAACAGGAATAGAAATCGCTTGGAACAGCATTTTTCAGCAGGATAGGAAGGGAAAGCGTGGTGGTGGAGTACTGCTTATGATAAGTGACGACCTATGTCCTCTAAGAGTGGAGGACAGTGACAGTTTGGAAGGCAGTGACACTAACGATTTTGAAAGCATATGGTGTGAGGTAGTGGTGGGCAAGACAGGATATTTAGTGGGGTGTTGCTACAGACGCAGGAGTACAGAGGGTGGGGACCAGGAAATGTTTAGACAGTTGAGTTTAGCAAGTGCAAGAAGAATGAGAAGAATGTTGTTATGGGAGATTTTAACTACAGTAGTATAAACTGGAGGAGAGGAAGATGCATGTAGCAATAAGGGAATGGAATTTCTAGAATTCTTGAGGGACAAATGTCTTAGGCAACATGTAATAGAGGGAACAAAAGGTTCAAGAGTTTTGGATTTGGTTATAGCATCAGAAGAGTTGATAATAACTGAGATGACATCTCTCCCACAGTTGGAGAGAGTGACCATATGGTTTTGACTTGGAAAATCAATAGACATGCAGGAGTATCAAAGAGAAGGAAATGTATGTGGAATTATAAGACAGGTGATTATAATAGTCTAAGAGGTCAATTTGGGGGAAGTTTCATGGAGGGAAGAATTGGAAGGCCGGGATATCATTAGTGCATTGGAAATTATGAAAGAATATTTGTTAGCAGCAATGGTAAGTTGTATACCACGAGTGAACAAGAGGACACAATTTGGAGTAAAGTGGATGACAAACAATATTAAACAGGAATTGCATGTGAAAAAGAAGCTGTGGAAGAGATATAAGGAGACAGGTGAAGAGAAGATGCATGAAGAGTATAAGACACAGGCCAGAAGAGTGACTGGTATGGTAAAGAAGATGAAACTGGAATATGAGAGGAGATTTGCCCTAAGATCCAAAGAAAATCCTAGAGAATTTTTTAGATATTTGGCCAGTAGGAGGAGAAATGACTGTGGAAGAATGATATTGTGGGATAAAAATGGGAATAGGTAGAATTGTTCAATGAACACTCTATTGGAGTATTTTATCCTTGAGAGTCAGTTTTAATACTAGAAGGATAGAGGCAGGTTCGAGGTTTAGAGGTACAGGAGGAAAGTGTGTCCCACATACTGAGTACTCTGGATGTTAGTAAAGCTTTGGGACTGGATGGTATTTCACCACAAGGTTTGAGAGAATGTGCTGTGGAAGTGACAGTGCCCTTGGCCTGGCTTTTCAATGAAAGTCTGGCTGCAGGAAAGGTGCCCTTGGAATGGAAGGAAGGTAAGATAGTGTCATTGCATAAGGGCGGTAGCAGAATGTAAGTGTCTAATTATAGGCCAGTTTGTGTGTCATCAGTAGTTGTTAAGATCTTGGAGAAATTAGTGAGAGACTGTATACAGCATTGGGCAGATGAGGGTAATGTTATCTGTGAGAGTCGACATGGATTTGTGAAGGTGTGGTCTTGTTTTAGCAATATGCTAGCCTTTTATGATTAAGTTACAAGAGATGAGGGAAAGGCATATACTGCCATTTTCTTAGACTTAGCGAAGGCATTTGACAGGTGCCACATGATAAGCTGATATTTAAGTTGCAGCACATGGGTCTAGATGTCAGATTGGTCAACTGGATTCAGGATTGGCTGCCCGATAGGAATCAGAGAGTTGTGCATGGTGGAGCGGTTTCAAGGAAGCAGAGGGTTACAAGTGGGGTCCCACAGGGCTCAGTACTGGGACCTATATTGTTTAACCTTTATATCAATGACATTGCAAGGAGATATTCAGTTGTTTGCAGATGATGCAAAGCTGGGAAGGATTATTAGTAATAGTGCAGATGCGGCAGTCCTGGAAGAGGATTTGAATAAGCTAGATAGATGGGCAAATGAATGGGGATGGCAGTTTAATGCAGCAAAATGTAAGGTCTTGAGGTTTGGGAAACATCAATGGGATGCTGCATACTCTATGGGAGGAGTTATACTGGCGGAAGTAGGGGAGACAAGAGATCTGGGGTTGATGATTGATGGAAAACTGAAATTTAGGGGACATATTGCAATGGTGGCGAAGGTAACACAGAGGATTGCTGCAATAATGAGAAGGACACTGACCTGCAGAGATAAAACAGTTATCATTCCATTGTATAAGACCCTGATTGGACCACGCTTGGACTATTGTTCTCAGATTTGGTCCCGAGGATTTGAAGGGGATAAATTTACTGTAGAAAGGGTACAAAGGCAGATAACAAAAATGGTTTCAGGACTGTACAATGATAGTTATGAGGATCGGCTGAGAGGCGGACTGCAGAGTTTGATGGATAGAAGAAGGAGAGGTGATATGACTGAGACTTTTAAACTGTTGAGAGGTGGTTACAGGATTGACACCGGGGAGCTCTTTTGCTTTGTTGAACAGTGGGAAGGAGTGATGACAAGAGGCCATCCCTGGAAGTTACGAAAGGAAGCTGTGAGCAAGAGGGTGAGGAGTGGTTTCCATGGAGGGTGGTTGAACCATGAAATGCATTGCCTGATTGAGTGGTGAGAGCGAGAACGGTCAATAAGTTCAAGGAGTGGTATGATAGATAAACTTTGTGTTTCTTAAGGGGTGGGGACCTCCCCTTGATGAATCTTGATAGACTTTGTGTTTCTTACGAAGGACCTCCCACGATGAGTCTTTTGACTCCATGGAGGCCTGAATAATAATAATAATAATATGATATTGTATTTCACTTGGTGGAAGAATATTTAGACCAGAGTTATGTACTGCATATGGACAATTCTTATAATTCTGTAGCTCTGACTGAATCTCTTACTGACAGAAAATCTTAAGTGTGTGTGGAACACTGCAAAATAATAGGAAAAACAATCCACCAGATGTTATACAGAAGAAATTAAGAAGGGGGAATTTGTCTGCAAAGAAGAGATCCTGTTTTAGTCAGCAAATGGAAGGATAAGAGGGAAGTTCTTTCCATTTCAAATATGCACAAATTTTTAATGGTTTAAGCGAAAATCAGAATGGTAAAATTCAGTTAAAACCAAATATCGTTAGGGACTATTTTTGGTATGTCCCACATTGATCTTTCTGATCAAATGCTTTCTTACTATTCTACCTTACAAAAGACAATTAGATGGCTAAAGAAATTGGCAATATGCATTTTTGATATATAAATTTAAAATTCAAAAATGTCGGTAATTGACATACGAGTATATTCATAGTTGGTTTGTGAGGCTCATATACCAACTACGAGTTTACTCATAGTTGGCAGCGAACGTGTTAACAAACTTCAGATACAGAACAATGTACCTTCTTTCTACCACTCCTTCAATTATCCGTTCAGCAAACTGATTTCCCACTGTGATCAGATAATGGAGGGATAACTATATATAGATGGTTTTCTCATGATAATTAGAGTACTATCTTATAAAATGAATTTGACTTCAGAAATCTATAATGTCAGATAATTTTCTAAAAAAAGAACAGAACTGGAGTCAAACTGTAAACTAAAGCCATTTGAATTGGCTTTTCACCCATTTTCATCCACTGCTGGATATAATGCCAGCCATTTTAGATCATCCCTCTGCCTT
This sequence comes from Typopeltis vanoorti, assembly GCF_054136105.1. NCBI lineage: Eukaryota > Metazoa > Arthropoda > Arachnida > Uropygi > Thelyphonidae > Typopeltis > Typopeltis vanoorti. The sequence continues at coordinate 123,191,968 of NC_143561.1, forward strand.
CTTGTTTCACAGATATATCCATTCATTGCTTAATTTTGTCCACATTTCATTTGCCACTCTACTTATTAGTAGACTGACATGGAGACATGACATGACATGACATGAAATGGAGATGGACTGGCCATATTTGCTCAGCCCATCTACATTTACATGCATTATACTACTATACAATATTCTCTGCAGTGGTCATCTTTCTAATTCTGTTATTTCTAACTCTCTCCCTTTTTGTGTTATTTTATTCTCATTATGATAATTCCATGGAGTCGTAAGACTCATTGAGGGAGGTCCTACTGTCATGCATACATACAGCTTTTCAAGCCATGCCTTAAATGCATTTATTGTCTCTACATTAAAAACTTTAAGTCAATCCATTCTAATTGCCAACCACTCTCTCCATGCAAAAAAATCCACTCCTCAACCTTCCCCTTCCTAACTTCCTTTTGGTGTGTGTGTTTAAATGAATGAAGCATGAAAGTTGCCAGCCCTAAACATAACAACATGTTTAACTCCCTCTTGCAACCTCTAACTTTGTCAATTACCAAAGTCTCATACTCAATCATCTGTCTACCTGCTATTGTTTAATGCACACAGAGCAGAGAGCAGTCTACTTTAATTGCTTTCCCATTTATACTGATGGTTCAAGATGTCAAACCTCTGTTGGCTGTTCTGCAGACATTACTAACTCCAACAAGGTCCCACTTGTTTGCAGTAATTATACAATAGAGTTGCATTCACCTTGTAGTGATACATATAAAAGAAAACTGCTCTTAAAAGTGTATAATTTTTACAGAATCATTGAATTATTTACAGTCTATCTCCTCTCCTGTCTATAATCCACTTCCAGTGTTGTATGAGGTGTTGCATCCTTTGTACAAAATGAATATCATTAATTTTGATGTTCAGTTCAAGAGGATTCCCAGCAAATGTGTTTGTAAAAAAAATAAAGACAGTATTTGCTTTCCCCCTAATCAGACGCTCTTGTTACTTTATTATAAAAGTCATCATATTACTAAAACAAGAGTGTTCCTTAACAAATTCATGCTGACCCTCACCGATAACTTTTATCTTGTCTGTCCAATGCAGGATATGATCTCTCACTAATTGTTTCAAAATCTTAACTGCAGAAGAAATACAAGCTAGCCTATATTTGGATACTTCCATAATACCATCATTATGCAATGGCACTATCTCTCCCGCCTTCCACTCTCTGGGCACCTTTCCTATAGCCAGATTCTCTAAGCTAAGTTAATGGAGCTATCAGTTTATTGGCACTTTCTCTCAAATCACATGGCCAAATTCCATCCATTTCCATTGTCTTATAAACATCCAGAGTACTTATTCTTTATTATAATGCACTCTTCTCTTGCACTTTCAAACCTTGAAAAACTATCCATCCCTCTAGTAATAAATCCCTCTTTTCCAGGCTGAAATACCCCAATAAAGTGATCATTATTATTATTACCCAAGACCCCATTGGAGTCAAAGACTCATCTGGGAGGTACTTTTATCATACACACACAGCTCATCATACCATGCTTTAAACACACTCAAATTCTCTGCAGACACCACACTCTCAGGCAAGGCATTCCAATCATTCACAACGCTGCATGAAAAAAACCTGCTTCTCACTCCCCTAATCACACCATCTTTATACAGTTTCCAGGGATGACCTATGGTTCTCCACTGATCTCCCACTATTTTCTTGTAGAACCTATGCGGCATTCATCCTATGACAACCCCTTACTAACTTGTAGGTCTCTATCATATCTCCCCTCTTCCTCCTGTCCAGCAGACTCTCCAAGTTGCATCTTCTCAGTCTTTGCTCTTACTCGACATTCCAGAGGTTAGAAACTACCTTATTCAGTCAATTTTGGACCCTTTCCAACATCTCTTCCTCCTTCTGAAAACCAGGTGACAAATCTGGGCACAATAGTCCATGTGTGGTCTAATCAAAGCCTTATACAATGGAACAAGAATCTCCCTACTTCTACAAGTCAGTGTCCTCCACATCATTCTCAGAAACCTTTGTGTTGTCTTCACAATTTTGCCAATGTGTCACCTAAATTTTAGATCCTTATCCACTATCACCCCCAGATCTCTTATTTCTTCCACCTCCGACAATATATCGGAGGTGGAAGAAATTTTAAAATCTTACATTTTGCAACATTCAGCTCATATCCCCATTCCCATGCCCTCTCTCTCTATGTTCACTGGGCATCTACAGATGCCGTATGGTCACTCCGATGCTCGATGATGTTCCACACCAGGCCTCGCCATGGAGCCCTGTTGTTTGCTTTTCTGGCAGCCTCAAATCTCTGAAGATCAGTCACTCCACACACGCCATTCATCCATCTCACTGATGGTCTACCCCTGCCTCTTTTTCCAGAACTTTACTTTCTATTACTGTTCTGAGAAGTCCTCCTTCCATCCTTTCTATGTGTCTAAAATATTTTAACTTTCTTCTGTCAATATCCTTAAGGAGCCTTAAAGTTCTACTAATCTTTTCTAACACCCATTCATTTGTATGCCTTTCAGTATATGATATCCTCAACAGCCTTCTGTAACACCACATCTCAAAAGCAGATATCCGTTTCTTATCTGACTTCTTTAGGTTTCAAGTCTTGCATCCATAAGTCGCTGTTGGAAAAACAACTGCATCTAAAATCCTCAACTTTGTTCCCATGGAGATAGATCCATCCTTCCAGATTTTAGACAGGTCTCTGACTGTTGTTTTAGCCATTCCTAACCTTTTTCTGACATCTTCTGAACAGCAATTCTTCATATTAATAATGGATCCCAGGTACTCAAACTTTCTGATTTCCTCAATTCTTTCTCCATTAAGATACACTTGTTTCTCAAGAGCTTCTCTGTTTGTTTTTCCTTTGAGAGCTATGATCTTTGTCTTGCTAGAATTGAGTTGAAGCCCTCTGTTATTACTGATCTTGTTAACTTTGTCAAGAATTAGCCCTAGTTCTTCCATGTCATTACAAAGGAGTACTGTATCATCAGCGTACCTCAGATTACTGATCAATCTACCTCCTATCGTAATTCCTGTCCTGAGCTCATCCAATGCTTCACAAATGATGTCCTCTGCATTTATACTAAACAAGTGAGGAGATTGTAAACATCCCTGTCTAACTCTTTTTTCAACTTGAAGCCAGTCAGTCAATCCAACACCTGTTCTTACTGTGGCTTCTTGCTCCTTATACAAGTTACTATCAACCTGATAGTGTGTTGAGGAAAACCCATTTTTTTCATTATTTCCCTCAGTTTCACATGCTCAACACAGTCAAAAGCTTTAGAGTAGTCTAAGAAACACATTACCAGAGGGAGTCTGAATTCTTTATATTTTTCTATGATCGGTCTAAGGCAAAGGATCTGATCTCTGGTGCCCCTACCTTTCCTAAAACCTGCTTGTTCCTCGGGCATCTCTGCCTCAACTTTGGCCTCAATCCTATTTAGCATGATCTTTAATAAAATTTTGCTTGCATGAGATATCCAACTAATAGTTCTATAATTCTTGCATGGCTTCTTATCACTTTTCTTGTGTAGTGGTATGAAAACTGACTTCCACTCTCTAAGCCATGATCCTATCTCCCATATCCTTGTAATCAGTCTATGAAACACTCTTATCCCTCCATCCCCCGTGGCCTTAATTAACTCTGCTGGGATTTCATCTGCACCTGGTGCCTTATTGCTGTTGAGCTGCTTAACTGCTCTTTCAACTTCATGCCTAAGTGGAGGAGGTTCCAACTCAAAATTTTCTTGGTGAGAGGTCTCTTCCACATTTTCTTTATCCACTCTACTGTACAGTTCCTTACAGTATTCTTTCCATCTGTTTTTGATTTCCAACTCTTCTGTTAGTAATGATCCATTCCTGTCTTTGATGACATTCAATTTAGGCTTAAACTTGTGCTTTAAGTCATGAACTAAATAAAACAACCTTTTATAATTATGGCTTCTCATGTGGAACTCTATTTCTTCACGTTTATTAGTATAGAACTTTTCCTTGTCCTGCTTGATGGCGCTTCTGATTTCTTTATGTAATCTCTTGTATTCTTCAGTCACTGTGTCTCTTTGTTTTCCAACCGCCTTCTTTTGATTAGTTCTCATGTTGATATCCATGAGTCTCTTGGTTTTCTTATTGGGCTGAGATATGTCTTCACTGTATCCTGTATTATCATCTTGACTCCTTCCCAAAGCATTTCCGGTGAGATTTCCTCATTGGTCTCCAAAAAATCATCCAGCCGAGTTGATGTTTCTTCTGTGAATCCACTAGGAATTACTCTAACATCCAATCTAGTGGAATGTGCCTGACCTGGAAGTTTTCGGAGTCTTAGTCTTACTTTGGCTCTTACCAGCTGATGGTCTGTACCACAATCTGCTCCAGGACAAATATGCACATCAGAGATGCTTGTCTTCCACCGCTGGAGAGCCAGGATGTAATCAATCTGGTGCCTTGATCTATCAATGTTAAATGTCCAAGTATAATTCCGTTGTGGATATTTCTGGAAGCAGGTATTGGTAATAACTAATCTGTTAACACGGGCAAATTCCAACAGTCTTTCACCATGGGTGTTACGTTCACCCAAACCAAACATGCCACACTCCGGCCTGACTCATACTCTTTCTCACTTTTGCATTTAAGTCTCCTAAGAGGTACAATATGTCTCTCCTTGGTAAGCAGTCCAAAACAATTTGTAAGTTTTCATAGAATTCTTCACTCTCTTCTTCAGGCCTATCCGTGTAGAGTGCATAAACTACCACAATTGATACATTGGTAGGCTGAGCCTTAAGAGTAATGGAGAGTATCCTATCATTAATGGGGTTATAACCAAGAAGGCTTCTTGCCTGAGCTGTCTTCAGTATCACAGCTACCCCATGATGTTTTGAGTCACCACCTGAGTAAATAACTTGCTTACCATCCTGTCTTTTGAAGTGACCTTCTCCATTCCATCTGGTCTCTGTAATTCCCAAGATGTCAATTTTATACCTATCCATCTCTTTACAGGCAATCTCAAGAGTATCCATCTGTAAACCCCAGACATTCCATGTGCCTATGTAAAATTCCTTTCTAAGATTAATCTTATACATTCTGTCTTGCTCATTCACAGTATCACTGACTTTTGATGGAGACTGTAATATACTTCTTAAACAGGACCCTCTGCCTAAGCACTGAACGCAGCTCTGATTATTCTGCGCGATAGCCGATGCAGCATGAGTTGCGTTATTAGGCACAATCATAGTAGCCTTTTGGAGTGAAGTCACTGCAAGAAGAAAGTGATAGGGTTGCAGAGGCCCTTTCCACATAAGATGGAATAGCAAAATAGGAAAGATTCACCCCCTAGCCCTCGAATAATCTAATAGCATTGGGGGGAAGGTAGCAAGAAGAAAAGAAAGAAGGAAAGAAAAAAAGGGGAGGGACCAGTCTACAGATAATATAACAGATGTATATTATATGAAGTAAGGCATGTCCAGCATCAGGTACCTCGGGTTTGCCATACCCGTACTCACTAAAGTGAGCCCTTAAGGACTTCCCATGCCCAACCACTCAATTTATTCAAATCTTCTTGTAAGGCCACATCTCTACTCTTCATGGTTCTCCCCAACTTTGCATCATCTGCAAATAACGGAATATCTCCATCCAAATCTTCACCAATATCACTAATATACAAGTTAAACAGCAATGGCCCTAAAACAGACCCCTGAGGCACTCCACTAGTGACTTTCCTTTTCCTGGACATTGCTCCCCATACACAACTTGTTGATACCTATCAGATAGCCAGTCTGCAACCCAATGCACCAATCTAATATCCATCCCCATCCGCTCTAGTTTGACTATCAACTTATCATGTGGTAATCTATCAAAAGCCTTTGGGAAATCTAAGTATATTACTGTTTATCCTTCTCCTCTGTCCAAGGAAGAATACACAGTAATATACTTAGATTTCACAAAGGCTTTTGATAGATTACCGTGTAATAAGTAGATTACTAAGATATGACCTCCCTTTAGCAAATCCATGCTATCCATCAAAGAAAATACCATAGTTTTCAACCCAATTCTGGATCCTAGTTCTCGCAAGCTTCTCCAAACACCTGACACACAGATAGGTCTATAATTTGATGCTTGAGTTCTTTCACCTCTTGGGGGAGACCACACTCCTACCAGGTGCATCCCCCAGGTGGCGGATGGGGGAAACCCAAACCGGTTGCTCTGAATAAAGAATAAAGAGCCTTGGACCGAAGGATGTAGCAGAGGCATGGCAAGCTGGCTACATTATTATGCCAGTAACTTTCATGAGCAGGAGAAAGTCTACAACCCGAGATAGTGCTACTGCGTATGGGACAACCGACGCGCCTACTCAAAGACCACATAGAGTAGGTGAGAAATCAGCAATGTGGTCAGCCAAGGATGTGAAACATGTAGCCACCCTCAACATAAGATCATTATACCAACCTGGAAAATTACAATTAGTCCAGGAAAATTTAAAAAGACTGAAATGGAGTATTTTAGGTTTATCAGAGACACATTGGTGTGGAGATGGATTCATGGATTTACCAGAAGGAAGACTGTACTTCTCAGGAAGAAAAGATAACATACACAGAGAAGGAGTTGCATTATTAATTGAAAAGAAACTTACACACTCAGTAATTGAAATAAACCCAGTGTCTCCTAGAATAATAACAGCCAAACTTCAAGCAAAAGAAAAAGGTCAAACAATTTAAATAATCCAAATATATGCATCAGACAGTAACCATTCAGAAGAGGAAATAGAAAATTTCTATGAAGAACTACAACAGGAAATAGATAATCCCAAAAATAGAGAACTCATAATAGTGATGGGAGATTTTAATGCTAAAATAGGACAGTTCACAGCAGACAAAAAAGATGTGATGGGAAAATTTGGATACGGAGAGCTTAACGACAGAGGAGAACAATTACTCCACTTCTGTAAAGCAAATGATCTAATGATTACAAACACATTGTTCTATCAACGCCCTAATAATAAATATACATGGACATCTCCAGATGGTAATATAAAGAACTGCATAGACTATATCATCATAAACAAACAATGGAAAAGATCAGTAAATAATGTACGAACATTAAGAAGTTTTGATTTTGACACTGACCATGAAATATTAACTGCCAAAGTAAAGATAAAATTCAACAGGAAAAATAATATCAGAAAAGAAGAAATCATCAACCTATCAAAACTAAAAGATAGCTTAAGCAGAAGTCGATTTTTAGAACAGATGTGCCTGAAATTAAAACCCTCCATCTTACAGAACAGCGGAAAATACTGGGAAGAAGGAAAAGAAACAGTGTTATCAATCGCAAAAGACACTCTAGGTTCCAAACCCAAAATAAACAAACAGTGGATAACCCAAGAAATCATAGTTACCATAGAAGAGAAAAGAGAAGCCAAGATACTTGTAAACCAACAAAACAATGAAGAGAATAGAGAAAAATACAGATCACTAAAAAATAAAGTTGACAACCTATGCAAAAAAGCCAAAGAAAAATGGTTAGAAGAAAAAGCTAAGAAATGCCAAGAAGCATACCAACAAAACAACTTAAAAGTCTTCCATGATACTGTAAGAGAAATTACAAAGGAATTCTCAGCAAAAGCAGTAACAACGATAAACAACAAGATGACCGAAACCGGGAATATTGAACATATAAGAAAAATCTGGTCAAACCATTTTAAGACTATCTTCCACCAAGGAAACAAAACTACAATGCCAACAATAGAAGAAAATAATGATCACCCAAAAATTTTACAAGAAGAAGTTAGATACGCAATAAAACAGATGAAAAACAATAAAGCACCAGGCATTGATACTATCCCTACTGAACTGTGGTCATATGGAGGCAGTATATCAATAGAATATTTAACAACCCTATTCAATAAAATACTACAAACAGGAGAGATCCCAAATGACTGGAGAACTGGAAAGATCATCCCAATATACAAGAAATGAGACAAAAGAGACTGCAGAAATTACAGACCAATCAATTTACTCTCTCACACCTATAAAATATTCATAAGAATTATACAAAATAGATTAAAAAACACCTACGAAGAAATGATAGGCATAAAACAAGCTGGTTTCCGAGGAAACTATTCAACAATAGACCAAATTTTCACATTGCACCAACTAGCAGAGCTCAGCTGGGAAGACCATAAAGAACTATATTGTTGTTTTGTGGACTTTAAACAAGCTTTTGATAACATCAACAGAGAAATCCTTCTTAAAATTCTACTAGAAAAAGCAATAGACAAATATATAATACAGTTTCTGATAAAATATTACTCTAAGACAAATGCAATAATTAAAAAGGACACACTCACAACAGAACCCATAGAGATCCAAAAAGGAGTAATGCAAGGATGCCCATTATCTCCATGCCTATTCAACATATATCTAGAAGTTGTAAAGAAAGCAAGAGACAATGAGCCTGGAATCAATGTCAATGGTTTAAACATAAATAATATCAAATATGCAGATGATCTCGTCCTTCTTGCAAGAATCCCAAATGAACTACAAAAGCTGATCAACAAGCTAAACGAAACCTGTAATACATATGACAATGACAATAAATATACAAAAGACAAAAGTGATGAAAATAGGGAGGAACAAAACTACCATCTCAGCCACCCTAAACGGAGAACAAATAGAACAAGTAGACAACTTCATATACCTTGGATCAAAACTAACAGAAACAATAGATGAACTCAAAACAGTCAAACACAGAATAGCGATAGGATGGACCACCATGGGAAAATTACAGAAAATCTGGAAAACAAACAAGATATCTAAACAAGCCAAAATCAAATTATATGAAGCAATAATTATACCAACGGTCATCTATTGAGCAGAAGCGTGGACAGTTAAAAAAAGAGAGGAGAAAAAACTGCTGGTATTTGAAATGAAATGCTTAAGAAAAATAAATAGAACAAGTTGGATAGAAAAGAAAACAAACATCACAGTCAGACAAGAACTAGTGTATAAAAAGACAATAATAGAAAAAATTAGAAAACAACAACTGAGATGGTTTGGACACACTGTACACATGGATGCAGACAGACTTCCTAACGTCCTAATCAATACTTTTCCAACTGAAAAAAGAAGACCTGGAAGACCAAGAATTACCTGGCTGAAATTAATAAAGAACATCTCAGGATGCAGAACATATAAGGAACTATTTCGAACAGCAAGGAATAGAGAAGACTGGAAGATCCTGCTCAAGAGAAAACTCAACCCATCTTAGACGGAAGAGAAGAAGAAGAAGAGTTTTTTCACCTCCTTCATGAAGTGGCACTTCAATCTTGCCCTCCTTCCACTCCTTAGGAACTTGACCCAGTGCAAAACTCATATTAAAAATATATGTCAAAACCAGCGTCAACTCCCTAGCACATTCCTTCAGGATACGTGGTGATATATTATCAAGTCCCACAGCCTTATTTACATCTAGTTTGCTCACTTGCTGTCAGTATCTCCTCCTCATCATCGACTGCTCTCGAACTCTCTGATGTCACATTCACAATAATGAACAACCTTTATGAACTGCTCATTAAGTATCTTCGCCACACCTTCCACATCAGCTGTCTTTATACCATTTTCTCCAATCAATGTTATCCTAACTGCTGTTCATACCTCACCTTAGCTACCCTCATCAACCAAGTCACCTGCCTTGCCTGGTCTTTGTAGTCCTCATGAAATTGGTCATTTCCACTTTTCTTATGCTGCCTCCATAATGTCCTTTTTCTCTGTATCGCATGCTTAAACTTTTTGTTCATCCATTTTACGCCTACGTTATTTAACCTTCTCGCCCTTGGAATACATTTAGACGTTGAATCTACTAGATAGTTTTTGAAAATCCCCCAAGCTGCAATGATCTCTTTTCCAGCTAACTTCTCATTCCATGCAAACTGTCTCCTGAGCTCTTCATAATAACCCCCTTTTAGTTCCACATATACCTTTTCTTACAAATGTACTCACACTGCTAGCAACCACCGAGGTAATCACTTTGTGGCCACTCTCACCAATTGGTGGGTGATTTGAAATTTCATTTATAATTACATCCTCTGATGAGATGACCAAATCCAAGACCTTCAATCCTCATGTGTGCTTTGTTACATGCTGTCTCTGAGGGTAGTTATCCCGCAAAAACTCAAGAAACTCATTTTCTTTACTTCCAGTTGCTATCTCATCATTCCAATCTATATTGCCATAATTAAAATTTCCCATAATGATCACTCTTTTCTTATTTGCTTGGCTAATTTGATTATACATTACATGATCATTACCATCCACATTACCCGGTCCATAACAACATCCAACCAAGTATTTCATTCTATTCACCTCTATCTCATATCATACTACCTCAAAACCACTGGCACTATTTCTCTCTTGCATCTCTACTTTGTATCATTATGCAACTCCTGTATGTTTTCTGCATCAGTCACTCTACTCCTATTTTCGTCAAACGATGTTATCCTTCCCCATCATCATATGACCGACAGGAGTAGAAATCATTTGGATTCTAGGCTAATCCTTTCTCTTATTGGAGATTTCCTTTCCTTACCATGCTAATCACTTTCCTGGTTTGATTGTTATGTTGTTCATGCATCCACTCTCCAACCACCCTCTCCTCATAATTCTTCCATAACTTCTTTTTCATCCACAGTTCACATTTGATATTATTTTTCATTCACTTTACACGAAATTGTGTTCTCTTTTTTACTTGAGGAATACAACTTGCCATTGCTCTAAATAAATATTTCTTCACTAGTTTCCATCTCGTCCTGCCAATTCTTCCATCCACTGAAATGTCCCAAACAGGTTTGAGATTTTTATAATCACCTACCTTATACTTCCACATAAATTATTTTCTTCTTGATTCTTCTATATGTCTATTCATCCCTCAAGTTAAGACTATGTGATGACTCTCATCAGCTGGGAGAGGAATGGAATTTCAGTAATGATCAGGTTGTCTGATGCATGGACCAAATAAAAACTCTTGAGCCTTGTGCCTCTTCTGTTACATGTTGCCTGAGGCATTTGTCTCTCAAGAATTACAAAAATTCCTTTCCTTTAATACTATATATTCCTCTTCTCAATTTATATTTAAGTAGTTGAAATCCACCATAATTATCACTCATTTTCCATGCCAAAGTGCATAAATATTTCGTACTCCTCAAACTCTATTTTCACTGACCTATAACATCCCACTAAAATCCTGTCCTGTCCACCCTTACCTCACACAATTTATTCTTAAAACTGTTATTGTCATTTTCCTTGAAATTATTATTATTTTATTATTACTACCCCAAGACCTCATGGAGTCAAAGACTCATCTAGGAGGTCCTTTTATCACACACATACATCTCATCATACCATGTCTTAAACACACTCAAACTTCTTGCGGACACCACACTCTCAGACAAGGCATTCCAATCATTCACAACTCTGCACGAAAAAAACTTGCCTCTCACTCCCCTACTCACACCCTCTTTATACAGTTTCCAGGGATGACCACTGGTTCTCCCCCTGATCTCCCACTATTGTCTGTAGAACTTCTCCACATTGATCCTATGACAACCCCTTACCAACTTGTAGGTCTCTATCATATCTCCCCTTTTCCTCCTGTCCACCAGACTCTACAAATTACATCTTCTCAATCTTTCCTCATACTCAGTATTCCAGAGGTCAGAAACTACCTTAGTCAGTCACCTTTGGCCCCATTCCAACATCTCTTCATCCTTCTGAAAATCCGGTTACCAAATCTGGGTGCAATAGTCCATGTGTGTCCTAATCAAAGCCTTATACAACGGAACAAGAATCTCCCAACTTCTACATGTCAGTGTCCTCTGCATCATTCCCAGCAGCCTTTGTGTTGTCTTCACAATTTTGGCAATGTGTCCCCTGAATTTTAGATCCTTATTCACTATCACCCCCAGATCTCTTATTTCCTCTACCTCCAACAGTATATTCTCACAAGCATAAATTCTGCATCCCATCTTTGTTTTCCAAATTTTAAAACCTTACATTTTGCAACATTGAACTCACATCCCCATTTAATTAGACCTCAATTTATTCAAGTCTTTTTGCAAGCCACAACATCTTCACTACTCTTTATGGTTCGCCCCAACTTTGCATCATCTGCAAACAACTGAATATCTCCATCCAAATCTTCGCCAATATCATTAATATACAAGGTGAACAGTAATGGCCCTAAAACAGACCCCTGAGGCACTCCACTAGTGACTTTCCTTTTCCTGGATATCACATCCCCATACACAACTTGTTGATACCTATCAGATTGCCAGTCTCCAATCCAATGCATTAATCTAATATCTAACCTGATCTGCTCTAGTTTGACTGTGAACTTACCATGAGGTATTCTATCGAAAGGTTTTGCGAAATCCAAGTATATTACTGTGTATCCTTTTCCTCTGTCTAAGGAAGCAGTCACTTTATTGTAATAAGTAAGTAGATTACTAAAACATGACCTCCCTTTAGCAAATCCATGCTGTCCATCAACGATTATACCATTGTTGTCAACCCAACTCTGGATCCTAGTTCTCACAAGCTTCTCCAACAACTTAACCACAACACCTGACACAGAGATCGGCCTATCATTTGATGCTTGAGTTCAATCACCTCCTTTATGAAGTGGCACAATCTTGCCCTCCTTCCACTGCTTAGGAACTTGACCAAGTGCAAGACTCATATTAAAAAAATATGTGAAGGCATTTGTCAACTCCCTGGCACATTCCTTCAGAATATGCGGTGATGTATTATCATGTCCCATAGCCTTATTTACATGTAGTTTACTCAACTCCCCAAACACCTCTTGCTCACTTACAGTCAGTCTCTTCTCCTCATCATCAACTGCTCTCACTATCTCAATGAAGTCACATTCACAAGATTGAAAGATCTTTATGAACTGCTCCTTTAGTATCTGCACCATACATTCTACAAAAGCTGTCTTTATACTATTTTCTCCAGTTAGTGTCATCCTTCCATAATCATTCTTTCTTTTGCTGGCTACATATCGAAAGAACTCCCTAGGATTCTTTTTGGCTTCATTAGCTAACTACTGTTCATACCTCTCTTTAGCTACTCTCACCAACCAAGTCACCCTCCCTGCCTGATCTTTGTAGACCTCATGAAATTGGTTATTTCCACTACTCTTATGCTGCCTCCACAATGCCCTTTTTCTCTATTGCATGCTTAATCTCTTTATTCATCCATCTCACACCTACCTTATTTAACCTTCTCACCCTTGGAATACATTTAGACATTGCATCTACTAGATAGTTTTTGAAAATTTCCCCAAGCTGCATTCCATTTTCCAGCTAATCTCTTTTCCAGCTAACTCCTCATTCCAAGCTACACCTGCAACCTGTTTCCTGAGCTCTTCATAATCATCCCCCCCCTTGTAGTTCCACATATATCCTTTTCTCACAGTGGTCCTTGCACTACTGGCAGCCACCCAGGTAATCACTTCATGGTCACTCTCACCATTGGTGGATGATTTGACACATCATTTATAATTACATCCTCTGATGAAATGACCAAATCAAAGACCCTTAATCCTTTTGTGTCCTCTGTTACATACTGTCTGAGGTAGTTATCCCTCAAAAACTCAAACTCGTTTTTTTTTACTTCCAGTTGCTATCTCATCATTCCAGTCTATATTGCCAGAATTAAAATCTCCCATAATGATCACCCTTTTCTTATTTGCTTGGCTAATTTGACTGTACATTTCACTATCACCACCACCATCTACATTACCTTGTCTATAACAACATCCCACCAAGTATTTTATTCCATTCACCTCTATCTCACACCATACTGCCTCAAAACCACTGGCACTATTTCCGTCTTGCATCTCTACTTTGTATGGACATAACTCTTTCTCTTTCATCATTAGCACTCCCCCTCCCTTTTTACCCCTTCTATCCTCACAAAGCATATCATGCGCTTCCATCTCTATTCCTGTCAGGATGTCATCCTCTTCCAACCATGTCTCACTTATTCCGACAATCTTTGGGTGAACAGACGCAATTAGTGCAACCATTTCATCTGCCTTGTTTCTTATACTTCTAGCATTTGTATACAAACACAACAGCTCATTTCTGGATCTACAGCTAGTTCCACTGATACCACTCACTCGATGTAATCTCTCCATGCTCGACTGGGGCCATTTCCCTTTCTGCTTCTTCATTTCAGAACCCTTTCCAATTTCAACTGTTTCCTCTTGATCCCTGGTCATGCCATTCCTTTCCTGCCTACACATGCTCTCACCTCCTCTTGGAGCATCCACCTTTCTCACACTGTGTACCCTGTTGACCCTGAGCCTCCCTGTTTTTTTGCTCCTCTTGCACACCCATTCTCTCATTTTCTATACTCATACCACTCACTTCCGCATTCATAACTACCTCTTCAATCTCTGCTTTCTTACTCTCCTGCTCTTCCACATCACTCTCCTCTCGATCTGATTCATCTCTCTATTCACTTCTCTACCTACCAGCAGCAGTCTCTCCAAGCAACTCACACCATAACCACTCAAATGCAGTCCATCGCTCCCATACAGCTCACTTCATACTTCAAACTCATTCCACACATTAACAAACTATGTTCTCATCTCCTTACACATTTCAGCCAGCATATCATTCATAATCCTTGCTCTTCCCCTCGTTTCACCACCTCATAACACAGGAAATCCTCCACTGAGATGGGACACAACTCATCACTTATTATAAGCAATACTCCACCTCTGCATTCTTCCTTTTTTTGTTATAATACAGTTTTTTCATCCTGTCTTATCAATATATCATGACTGATGGAAGATGATATACCGATTTATTCTTATTGGTATATCATCTTCCATCTACCATGTTTCTCTGATTCCAATAATCTTTGAACTGGCTGAAGCTATCAATGCCACTAATTTATTTCCACTATTCCTGGTACTCTTGGCATTTGTATAAAGAAACACGAGTGAATTGCCCATAATTCACTACCTGCTATTATTTCCTCAGTACTCCATTTGACTTTGCACAATACCATACGTTTCCCCCATATCTCCAGTTCCTATTTCCACAAAAGGCCACCCCTGCTTCCATCCACTCTGACAACTCTAGTTGTCCTGCACCTGGTACTCTAGCTTTCCTAGACAATAACATTCTCTCCACATGCCTGTGTCCTTCCACATTCAAATCAGTCTGTCACTTGCATACAGCTCTCTTTTGTCTTCAAATGCATGCCAAGAATCCACAAATATCCACACTCCGTTTTCATGCCTTCTCACTGTCATCTATTGTTGACGCTCTTATCCTGAAATCTAGGTGACATGCTTACTATCTTCCCTCTCACACTATTCTGGCATACAACCTCAAGAATAAAACTCAGTTCTCTTACTACATGATTCATACTACTTCTCAGGTCATTTGTGCCCATCATCACAATCATCTCATCCACTCTTTCACCTCATTTCATTGGTCACGTCTGTTCCTTCACTAAGGAACAATAGAAAGCCCAACTGCATGAATTATCGAATCTCCATACATGACATTTCTCACTGCTCTATTCATTTCTTGCTCACCTTCATCCCTCACTCTCTGTTCTCTGAGACACTCTTTCTCTCACTTACTTGCCTACCTCATCACTCTATCCCCTTGTTCCTGTCTCTCCATTCACTCTTTCTGCTTGCACTTTGACTAACTTGCATTCCTAACTGCTGGAATGCATGCTACAAGATCTTGTAGTATGTAGTGTAACATGTAATTGTTGTTGTTGAAACTGTTCATTATTATTATTACTACATGCCACCTCCACGAGTTCAAGGACTCATTGTGGGTGCTCCACTGCACACAACTCACCGTCTCTTCTACTTAATTCTCCAGACACTACTGCCATCATCATACAGTGTCATTGTGTGGTCTTTTATGGTTTGTTATATCTTCACTCTTTGTTGTAGGTTTTGTTCATTACCGATTTCAATTGCCTTTTTTTATTCTTATTTTTATTTTTGCTCACACTAGCCAATGATTACTGTCATAGTTAAACTGGTTGACAACAGATCTTCTAATATTTCCTGTTATTGACTATAATATATCTGTTTCTTAAAAACTTTTTGGTGTTCTACAGGTCAATTTTCAGTTACTTCACTTTTTAAAGAAAGTATTTCCTGTATACAGTCCTGCATACACAGTGCAGTCCATAGGTTTAAGAACAAAAGTTGTAAAAATTCAAAAACACATGACAAAAATAGAAACATATTTGTTATATGAAATATGATCTGTTGGCATCTGCACAGGCTTTAGCATAGTTATACAGTTTTGGGAGAGCCACAGAAAATTCCAGTTGTTCGATATCTTTAATTTATCGATTACAGTTTTTTGGGAGGCTAGTACATCTGCAAATTGGTGTCCTTTCGGCTTCAACTTGGGTAACAGAAAATAGTGCACAGGGAATAAATCTGGTGAATAATGGGGTTGATAAAGGGTGAAGATTCTTTTGCATGTCAAAAAGTGATGCACATTTGCAATTTTGTAAACAGGCACATTATTGGGCAATTTCTTTCACATACTATCTGAGAAAGTTGTTTCACAACAGCTCAATAAATTCTCATTATTCTTATCATGAGTTTTTTTCCTGCTACCCAGTTAAAGTTCAGATAATTTAAGTCATCCATAATAATTATTTATTAACAATCATCAGGGTAATTTTGGTGATGCATTTTTTCATTTTCCCAGCAACTGAACTGCAAGGTCTATAGCAGGACCCTGCAATATATTTCATCTTATTAGCTTCCACTTCACATGTGAAACTCACTCCTATGGAACATTATTGTTATTGCTTTTGCTAGTTTCTGCTCAAACTAGACTTGAGTCATCTGATATCATTACTAGTGCTTCCTTTATCACTTCTCTATACCCTTTACACTTGATTCAGTTACTACCGCTGAATCTGATAGCCAGGTTTCACTAATGCCAACAATTTTAGGCTACAGTGTATTCCCATAAGTTACAGACTCAACCACTTTTTTCCATTGCTCATGCTATTTGTGTATAGACATAGCAAGCTACCTCCTTACTTTTACATATACTTCCATGCACCTAAGGAGGTAGATTATATGTATGCTACCTCCTTACTTATATGTAAAAGTAAGGAGGTAGCTTGCTATGTATAGACATAGCAAGCTACCTCCTTACTTTTACATATACTTCCATCTTCAGTCTGCTTGTCTCAATTGGGATATTCTTGTCTCAATTGGGATATCACTTTTCCATTCTGAGGCACACTCAAAAATTCCCATACCCAAAGTAGAGCTCATTCTTTCAGCAGATTTGTAGCCATGCTTGATGACATTCATATTACTATGTATTACATCATTTGCAGCATGCAATAATAATGAGAGAACTAAATTTTTGGATTTCTTGAGGGATAACTGTCTTAGGCAATACATGGTGCAGTGAACATGGGGATCTGGAGTTTTGGATTTGGTCATAGCATTAGAGGATTTCATTGTGACTGAGATATCATGCTTGACCCCAGTTGAGAGTGACTATGTAGTCCTGACTTGGAAGATGAATAGGCATGTAGAGGCATCAAGATAGAAGGAATTTATGTGGAATTATAAGGCATGTAACTATCATAGACTTATAAACAGCTTGCAGCAGTGCAATGGATGAAAGAATTTGAAGAAAGAGGAGTCAGTAGTGCATTGGAGATACTTAAGAAAAACTTGTTGACAGCAGTTACAGATTATATTCATCAATCTGAAGTCAAATGGAGGCAATATAGAGTCAAAATGGATGACAGCAGACATATAAAAGAAGAATTGAAGATGAAAAAGAGATGATGGAAGACATATAAAGAAGGGGGTGGAGAACAGTTGCACGAGGAATATAAGACTCAGGCTGGGAAAGTGACTAGTATTGTATAGGGAGAAAAATTAGATTATGAGAGGGGACTAGTGCTACAAATCCAAGGATTTTTTTCCATGTGGCAAGTAGGAGAGAAAACAATAGTGGATGGATTACCTTACTTGAGATGGTGATTACAATTGGATGACCAATGCAGATGACATAGTTGAGCTATATAATGATCGCTTTATTAGTGTTTCATCCTGGTTCAGTAGGCTTTATTCTAGAAGGAAAATGAGTGATGAAGTGTTAAAAGTGAATGAAAAAGGATGTATTTCAAATACTGAGTACACCAAATGTCAATGATGCAGGGAGGAGGTAGATGAAATTTCCCTGTTTGTGTTGTGGAACTGACTGGGTGATTGCTTTAGCTATTTAATGAAAGTCTTGCAATGGGATAGGTTCCTGGAAAGTGAAAGGAGGGTAAGATAGTGCCATTGTATAACAGTGGTGGTAGAATGTAGATATCTGACTGTAGGTCTCTTTGTATTTCTTCTGTAGGTTTATAATTTTAGAGAAATTGGTAAAATCTTGCATGAAGAATTGGACAGATGAAGGGCAATGTTATTTATGCAGGCCAGTATGGATTTGTTAAAGAGTTCTCTTGTTATTGTTAGCTTTTTTTAACAATAGAGTAAGGCACACACATGAGGATAAGGCACATACTGTCTTCTTGAATTTTTCAAAGACATTTACAGAGTGTCCCATGACAAGTTGGTTTCTTAAATACAACATATGAACTTGGATATCAGGTTAGTGGTGACTGGTTTTCTGATAGCTATCAGAGAGTTGCGTATGAGGGAGTAGGAAGATTTCAAGTGGAGTCTCACAGGACTATTACTGTTCAATCTTTATGTCAATGATATAGTTTGAGGACAACAGGAAAAATACTGAGTTATTTGTAGATGATGTGACAGTTTGGATAATTATTAGTAATAGTGCTGATGTTTTGGTTCTTCAAAAGCATTTGAATAAGCTGGAAAGGTGGGGAAATGAATGGAGATGTCAGTTTAATGCAACTAAATGTAACGTTTTTTACATGTGGCTGTACTAGTTGTGAAGACATCTCAGAAAATTGCTGCAGCGTTGAATAATTAACCACGAGAGGTAAAAATATAGTGATCCCATTGTATAAAGCTTCGATGAGACCACACTTGCATTTCTGTGCTCAGATCTGGTCTCTAGGATTTGAATTGAGTGAAGTAACTTTGGAGAATGGACAGAGGCAGATAACACAAATGATATCAGGAGTGTACAATGTTGATTATTCAGATAGTCTGAGGGCATGCATACTGCTGATTTTGGTGAAAAGAACACAAAGGTAAATATGATTGAGACATTTAATTTTGATGGGTTATTATTGTATTAACATTGAGAAAATATTTTCATATAGTGCAATAAAGGGAAGGAATAACGAGCAGGAACATCCCTGGAATTCATAAAAGGAAGTGGCATGCAAAAGGGTAAGCAATAGGTTTTCTGTATATGAGGGTGGTCTGAAAAGTTCTTAGCCTAACAATGAAAAAAAAGAATTTATAATTTAAAAATGATTTTTATTTTTCAACATAATCTCCTTTAAGACTAATACATTTATTCCAGTGATGCTCCAGCACCATTATCACATCCCTGTAGTGGTTCTCAGTAAGATCTGCGTAGTACCCCCTCTACAGCTGCAATCACCTCTTGATGCGAAGAAAAATGCTGATCAGCGAGGAAGAGTTTTAGTTTTGGAAAGAGATACGTCAGAGGGAGCCTAATCTGGGGAATGGGGTGGATGTTTCAATAATTCATAGTGCAGATCCCTTAATTTTTCAATTGCTAAAACACCTTTGTGGGCAGGTGCATTGTCCTGATGAATGATGATTTTTTCTTCTGCAAACTGACTCTTTTCTCACCAATTTTTTGTCTAGTCGTTAAAATATTTGATAATATTCCCCAGTTATTTCAAGATAATTAATAAACAAAATGCATTTAGCATCCAAAACACCGATGCCATGACCTTTCCTGCTGATGGAACTGACTTTGTCTTCTTTTTTCTCGTGGGAAGGCTTCGACGTTGGTTATGCATTTTTACTAAATAATTGAAGGAAATTACAACGTAAACTAGGATATACATTAAAATAAATTTTAATATACTTCAATATTTCGGCAATGTCACTTTGCCATTTTCAAGGAACTTAAGAACAAGACACGTGCACACAGGCACAACAAACAGTAAGTGAGGAAGAAGCAGGAAGTTATTATTTCTCCTAAAGTCCTGATGATGACCCCTAGCGGGCAATGTTGGTATTCTTGGGTGATTGGGCTGAAAGTCTTCTGATGTAGGTTTCCCAAATTTGAGGCAGTCTCATGCAGCCAAATTTGTTGAGGTTTGGATTGTTTCTTAGGGCTGAAGCTGATTCCATGAAAAGCCTTTCATATTTGTATTTACCAAGACCAGAGTGGCTGTATTGGTGAAACCAGATGTAGTCCTTGTGTTCTGATATTTGCTGTCCTGCCTGTTTGGCGAAAGGGTGTATACAATGCTTACAGCTGCAAGGGAATTGTATACACCAGGTAGGTCGGGGGGGGGGGGTTGGTCTTTAGTACAACAGATAAGGGATGCCAGTTTTTTATATGGTCTGTAACAAAAAGTTAAGTCATGTTTTTTTAGGATTTTTGTAATTTTTTCCGAGGTGCCTCGGTATAGGGTATGGTGATGGATTTAGAGTAATCTTTGTTGTGAGGGGTGGGGAGGGGGTTGTGGTTTACTGGTTTCAATATTCTTGGATTTTTTTGGGGAGGAAGGGTAGCCATTGACTGAGAAAGTGTTGAGAATGTGGTTTAGTTCTGTGATTAGGGCATTATCATTTGAACAGATAAGTTTAGCCCTGTTGTGTAGTGTCTTAATGACTCCATATTGTTGCGAGGAGGGGTGGTGGGATTGTTGGTGAATGTATCTGCCTGTATGGGTGGGTTTTCTATAGACTGAGAAAACCAAGGTTCCATCAGACTGGCGGGTGACTAGTGTGTCTAAGAAAGGAAGGCAATTGTTTTTTTCCTCTTCCAGGGTGCATTTGATTCTGGAATTTGATAATTGACAAATGACAAAGTATATTTTGATTTTACCGACTACCGACAGAGGCGATAGCAGACAGAGCCGTATTTACTATTTACTGTCATTTAAAACATTGATATTTGATATTTAATTCAAATCCAATAATGTTGCAAATTAACAATTTTAACATTACCTAGGTACGAAAAAATTTTGTATAATTTATTTTTTCTTAAATTTGTAATTTAAATTGTTTTTATTTTTATTTATTTGACTGTGAAGGGGACCCTTTGATTGAATGGGGCCCTGGGCTGAAGCCCATAAAGCCCATACCTAAGTCTGCTCCTGATAAGTATCTATGTGAAATTGCAAGTCATTCTATCAAGTAGTTTGTTTTATAGAGCTGTCTGTATCTCTTGAAATGGATAAAATGAGTATCGTGCGGGTTATCAATTCTTTGTAAAAGAAGGTTTAACACCAAAAGAACTTCATTTGAAGTAAAAGTTTATGGGCACTTTTCTCCTTCATTTTCAACAATTAAGAAATAGGCTGCTGAGTTTAAACGTGGCCATACCAGCCTTAAAAATGATCCACTTGAAGGATCATTTTTAAGGCTGGTATGGCCAGCCTTAAAATATTAATTCTGGTGTTGTTACCCAAAAAGGGTAACAACACCAGAATTAATTGATCAAGTGCATGATATGGTATTGGATGACAAACTTCTTCCACAGTGAAACTAATATGAGGATGGATATTATTGATAGCCAACATTTCCCTAGCTTAAGCTAGCATTATCAGAGGCAATATAACACTACACATTTAGTGAAGACCAACTAAAATGACCTGGATATCAAGGGCAGTCATGTGCATGTAGGGCTACAGTGGCATTCTTCCATCTTATGAAGTAGTCTTTCTCTAATGCATGTTGATATAGTCTGCTTGGCTCTTCATTCTGGGTATATCTTTTATGTTCTTTTTTCCTGACTAAAGGAGTTTGTCAGTTTGTGCTATCTGTCGAAAATATTGAGTTCCACACCTGGGAAAGAGGGAGGGCCAATGCAATCCATGATTGGTATTAGGCAGACAGAAATTTTGTTTGGAGGTGTATACCATTCTGATTCTGTGTTGTTTCAAGAGGGAGAGCCCAGTTTATCTGTTGGTCCTTGATGTAGGGTAAAGATATCGTACATGTATAGTCTGGTTTGAGGGGGGGGGGTGTATTAGTTGTTCTTTTTTAAGGAGTCTTGTGAGCATTTTTTTTTTTTTTTCTTGTTGTATCCATTTTGTTGGAGTGACATGAGTAGAGTCTGTTGTTCCAGGTGCAGTACTGGTTCTAAGGATGAAATTCACTCTGCCCTGGAAACTAATGTTTTGAATATACCAAGCCTTTGGACCAGATGATGATGTGAAGTGGCATGCAAGTTTTTGTTTGTGGGTTTTTGGTATACTGGACATATAAGAGACCCATCTACTCACCTTGTAACTAAAGTATCCAAGAAGGGAAGAGCTTCTCCTTTTTTCCTTCTTCCACAGGGAAACCCATATGAGAATGGATATTATTGAGGAAATGTAAAAGTTAGACAGAGCCTGTTGGCCATGCAGCCAAATGGCAAAGACATTGCCTATGTATTTGCGTATTCGACTATACTTGGGGGGGGGATGAATTAATTATTATCATTACGGGTATCTCCATGAAGTCAGTAGACTCATCGTGGGAGACTCAAACTAGCAAAACAATATCTGTCATATCTCTTCTTGAATTCATTTACAGACAAAGTGCTCATAACTAAGTCAGGCAATGAATTCCACTTGTTCACCACCCTCCAAGCAAAAAACCTTGTTCTGACACCCTTGTTAACCACACTCTTCTTTAATTTTCAGGGATAACCTCTTGTTCTTCCATCACTATCACACAGCTGAAACATTTCCCCTGTATCAATCCTATAAAAACCTTTCAGTAATTTAAATGTTTCTATCACATTCCCTCTTCTCCGCCTATCAACCAACTTCTGCAATCCACAAGCTCTCAATCTATCAATGTAGGGAGCATTTTTTATATCACTCACCAACTTGGTCACTCTTCTCTGAACCCTCTCCACAGCCTCCTCATCCCCAAGGAATCCAGGTGACCAGACCTGATCACAGTAATCCAAATGTGGAAGTATCAATGCTTTATAAAGGGGAATAATAACCTCTTTATCTCTGGATGTTAGTGCGTTCCTCAACAGCCAAGTAATCCTGTGTGCAATCTTAGACCCTTAGCAAATTGTCCTCTGAACTTCATCTCCCTATCTACCAACACCCTTAAGTCCTTAGCCACATTAGTCTCTTGAAGTACTGTTCCATCAATATAGTACACAGCTGGTAATCTTTTAATCCCAAAATGCATGACTTTACACTTTTCCACATTGAACTGATATCCATTATCTTTTACCCATTCTACCAAGTTATTTAAATCATCCTGCAAACTTTCAACATCAGCTTGATTTTTTATTGCACTACACAACTTTGCATCATCAGCAAACAACTGAACATCTCCCTATAAGCCATTTCCTATATCATTTATATGCAAATTAAACAACATTGGCCCAAGCACAGAGCCCTGAGGCACACCACTGGTCACCTGCCTCATTCTGGACTTGGCTCCTCCATACACCACCTTTTGGTATCTCTCCCGGAGCCATTCTCCTATCCATATCACCAATTTAGTATCCATTCCCATCTGCTCCAATTTGCGTAACAGTGTTCCATGGGGTATCCTGTCAAAAGCCTTAGCAAAATCCAGAAGTACCACTGTGTAGCCAGTTCCTTTGTCTAACTGAGATGTTATTCTATTATGGATAGTTAATAGATTGCTAAGGCAGGATCTACCTTTAACAAAACCATGTTGGCCTCTATAGAGTATCATATCCTGATCCACCCATTCTTGAATTTTGTCTTTAACCAACTTTTACAGCCAAAGGTTCAAATTATTCCGTTTATAAGTTTGCAGTGGGGGGGGGGGGGATGAAAGTAGGGAGCCCATTGCTACACCTTCAATTTGTTTAAAAAGGGTGGCTGTTCCAGCCAAAATATCCTGATTTAAGACAGTGCTTAAAGAGTTTGCATGTCAGGGGAATAATTTTTTAACAGGAAAACTAGTGTATCATCTACTGGAACATTTGTAAAAAGGTAAGACACATCAAAGCTTACTATGCAATAATTTTATTCTAACTGAAGGTTTTGTACAGTGGTTTTAAAGTGCATGAAGTTTTTAATGAGATGATGTCTTACTGATGTGTTTGAGTTTAAATGTCAAGTGTTTTCCTAGTTTATAGGTAGGCCAATTTATGCCATCCACAGTGGGATGCAACAGGGCTCCAGGTTTAAGGACGTTAGGTAGCTCATAAAATATTGGTGTATGCAGATAAAAAAAATTTTAGTTTCGACACAGTATTAGTTGTCTAACTTGTAATGCTTTCTGCAGACTTAATATACTTAATGCTTTCTGGCAGACTTAATATACTTAATAATTTCTGGCAGACTTAATAATGATACTGTAGGTTTATTATTATTATTATTTGCCACATCCATTTTATAAGAACAAGTATGTTGATGTGTTGGAAAACAATTCTTTAAGTTTATTATTGTAGTTGGCTGTGTTCATATTCACTGTAGCATTGCCATTGTACACTTTCACTATTACTATGTTATGTTTTCTTTTTGAATTTTTCAGAGCTGCTTTTTTCTCGGTTGCAGATGTTATCTGTTCTTGGAGTGTTTGCATTTTAAGTAAGGCAAACAGCATCTAACTTAATGAGTCTGCTTCAGCTGATGGAAGGTTTTCGATGGTAAATTCGATGTTCACCATTAACTGTTCACATGGGATTTTCAATGGAGTAATAGCAGAATTAAAACCTGGCCTTTAAATGAAAGTCTGACTGCAGGAAAGGTGCCCAGGGAATGGAAGGAAGATAAGATAGTGCCATTGCATAAGGGTGGTAACAGACTGGAAGTGTCTAATTATAGGCCAGTTTGTGTGTCATCAGCAGATGACACACAAACTGGCCTATGGTCATGGAGAAAGTAGTGAGGGACTGTATACAGCATTGGGCAGATGAGGGTAATGTTATCTGTGAGAGTCAGCATGGATTTGTGAAAGGGCGCTCTTGTTTTAGCAATATGCTAGCCTTTTTTAATAAAGTTACAAGAACATTAGATGAGGGAAAGGCATATACTGCAGTTTTCTTAGACTTGGCAAAGGCATTTGACAGGGTGCCACATGATAAGCTGATATTTAAGTTGCAGCACATGGATCTGGATGTCATATTGGTCAACTGGATTCAGGATTGGCTGTCTGATAGGTATCAGAGAGTTGTGTATTGTGGAGCAGTTTCAAGGAGGCAGAGGGTTACAAGTGGGGTCCCACAGGTCTCAATACTAGGACCGATATTGTTTAACCTTTATATCAATGACATTGCAAGGGATATTCAGTTGTTTGCAGATGATGTGAAGCTAGGAAGGATTATTAGTAATAGTGCAAATGTGGTAGCCCTGCAAGAGGATTTGAATAAGCTAGACAGATGGGCAAATGAATGGGGATAGCAGTTTAATGCAGCAAAATGTAAGGTCTTGAGGTTTGGGAAACATCGATGGGATGCTGCATACTCTATGGGAGGAGTTATACTGGAGGAAGTAGGGGAGACAAGAGATCTTGGGTTGATGATTGATAGAAACCTGAAATTTAGGGGACATATTGCAAAGGTGGTGAAGGTAACACAGAGGATTGCTGCAATTATGAGAAGGACACTGACCTGCAGAGATAAAAGGGTTATCATTCCTTTGTATCTGATCAGACCACACTTAGACTATTGTTCTCAGATTTGGTCGCCAGGATTTGAAGGGGATAAATTAACTGTGGAAATGATACAAAGATGGATGACAAAGATGGTCTCAGGGCTGTACAAGGATAGTTATGAGAATCGGTACTGAGGGAATGTGGACTGCAGAGTTTGGCGGATAGAAGAAGGAGAGGTGATATGATTGAGACTTTTAAACTGTTGAGAGGTGGTTACAGGGTTGACACTGGGGAGTTCTTTCACTTGGTTGAACAGTGGGAAGGAGTGATGACAAGAGGCCATCCCTGGAAGTTATGAAAGGAAACTGGGAGCAAGAGGGTGAGGAATGGTTTCTTTGCATGGAGGGTAGTTGAACCGTGGAATGCATTGCCTGATGGAGTGGTGAGAGCAAGAACGGTCAATGAGTTTAAGGGGTAGTATGATAAACTTTGTGTTTCTTAGGAGGGACTTCCCCTCGATGAGTCTTTACAGACTTTATGTTCTTAGGAAGCACTGCCCACGATGATTCTTTTGACTGCATAGAGGCCTGAATAATAATAATAATAATAAACCCTTCGCTTAGAATTTTGTTCATATTCACTGTAGCATTGTTCATTGACTTCATAGACCAAACATTTATAATCCGACAAGTTGTGGATTACCTTGAGTGCAGAAAATTGATTAAATTTTTCTTCCTTGTAAGATTGTTGAACTTCTTTATTAAACTTTTTTCAGTTTTTGATTTTTCAGTTCTTTATATTTTCAGTTCATTTATGGATGATAAATGCTCTAAGAACACCCAAATGTCAACCTGAACAGCTTAGAAAGCTTAAAGTGAAGGTCATAACACTTTGTGTTGACCATTCTAAGTATCCATCAGGCATTTTGTGTTTGCTCCTTAAGTAGCAATAGGCTAGTCTTTGTGCATATTCTGAGTGCTCTAGGGGTTTTGCTTAATTTTGTTGATTGGTTTGAGGTTATATTGTGAGTGGTCGTGTAATTTTGTTGTCATGTAAAATTTGTGATTTTTTTTTATGTTTTTTTTTGTGTTTTTTCCTTCGAAAATTAGTGTACCAATGTAGATTTTCATGTTTTTTTTTTGAGTATTTATTATCTTTATAACATTTTTATTGTGAGATTTTCAGCTTGGCACCAACACAATGAACAATGGCGGAAAAGACCACGTTGTCCAGCGATTAGAATTTTCCAGGATTTTATTCAGTGTAGTGTGTGTGTGTGTGTGTGTGTGTGTGTGTGTGTGTGTGTGTGTGTGAGTATTTATGGCAAAACTTAAAGAAGATGTGGAAGGAAATTGAAATTGGAAAGAGTATGTATTAAATGTTCCAAAAAGTGAGTGAGTGTTAGGCAACGAGAATGCAACAAATATTGACAGTAAGATGTAAAATGATGTCATTAATGTTGAACGTGTGGCTGTGGAAATAGAGGAGAATGAAATGGATATGAATAAAGACACAGTGCACTTAAATGTTATTCTTCATAGGACAAAGCACAAAATTTAAAAATTGCAGAAGTGGCAATTGTTAAGCAGGGCTGAAAAAAGAAAAAAAAAACAGGTGATTTAAAGGAATAATAAAGACCAACCATACAAACAGGAAAAACAAGTTAAGGAGAAAATTATGTATGGACACTCAAAGATCAGGGGAGTACTTAATGAAAGTGTATCAAAATTGTGTTTCCCAGGTGCAAAAATTCATGATATTAACCACGTCATCTGGATGCAAAAGGGTAAGTCAAAGAAAATGATTGTCTTATTTGGTACAAATGATTTTAAGAGGCAAGATGTATTCTGTGAGGGAGGATGTAAAGGAGTTGTTAGAAGAAGAGGCAAAATTTAAGAAAGAGAAGGTGAAGATTGTAAGGTGAAGATCTCCTATCACACTATGATAGAGGCAAACTGAGGAGGGCACTGATAGCCAATGAGTCTATGCATAGATTGTGCAAAAGGGATGATGTAGAACTTGTGGATGTGTGGTCTATGTTTGACGGAAAGAAGGATTTGTACAATTTTGATGGATGGCATATAATGGTTTTGGGGTTAGGTTGCTGGAGAGAGCTTTGTTCACTGAGAACAGTGAAGTGCAAATTCTAGGAAACTTAAGCAATTAGGGTGAAAGCAAGTGAGTTTATGTGAAGTGAGTGACTGTGTGAATAACCAAGTAAGGAATTTAATCTCTCAAGCAAACACATTGAAAGAGTAGTCAATTCAGAAAGTAGGGGTGGATGGAGGACTAAAGGGATACTGCAGTTTCTATATACTAATGCCAGAAATGTATAAAGAACAAGAGGAAGGAGTTTTTGGCATTGGTTGGAGCAACCTTGCCCATAGTTATAGGCATTAGTGAGACTTGGCTAACAGTAGATGATGTAGTTACGGGGATTGCATGGGATTGCATGTGAAGAGCTTAATATTTTCAGAGAAGATAGGATCATGGGAGGAGTACTCCTGATGATAGTGGATGAATTGTAGCCAAAAAGAAAATGAGATAGGAGGGAGGGAGGTTGTTCATTCAAAGCAGTCTTGTGTAATATTAAGGCCAGTAAGACAAAATATGCAGTTGGTTGTTGCTATAGGCCAGGGAGTTCCACAAAAGATCTAGAAGACATGCATTGACAAATTAGTACAATCAGTACAGGTTGGCCGATTATTATGGGGGACTTTAACTACAGATATATATATATATATTGGAAGCAAGATAGATTACATGGCAGAAAGGAAATGCAATTTATTGACCTTCCAAGAGATAAATGCATGAGGCAGAATGTGATGGAGAGGACTGGGGGTGTGAGAATATTGGATCTGATCATAGGACCAGAAGTGCTATCCATAATTTATTAAAACACTTAAGGAATTGAACAATGTAGTTAAGGATATAAATTAAATTAAACTTTAATAAATATTTTCCGATATTTCGGCAACGTCACATTGCCATCTTCTAAAGGAACTTACAAAAAAAGTTACGTGCACGTAGGCACTACAACACAGAAACTGAGAATGAAGAGATGAAGCTATTGTTCTCCTAACAGTCCTGATGGTGCCCTCTAGCTGGCTAAGTAGGTGTTCTTGGCCGTTGGGCTGAAGGTCTGCTGATGTAGGCCTCCCAAATTTGGGGCAGTCGCATACAACCAAATTTGTTGAGGTTTGGAGAATTTCTTAGGGCTGAGGCTGATTCCATAAAGAGTCTTTCAAATTTGTATTTGCTACGGTGTATCACTGTAGCTTTCTTCCACTGTATTCTGTGGCGTGTATCCAGAGCATGGTCCGCAAGCCCAGAATGACTGTATTTGTGAAAACGGATGTAGTCCTTGTGTTCCGAAATTCTGATATTCGCTGTCCTGCCTGTTTGGCCAAAGTAAGACAGTTTTGCTATCCATAATGAAGGTGACCTCTCAAAAAACCTCTCATAATATGCTATCCATAATGAAGGTGACCACATTGTTTCAGTTTTGAAAGTGACCATGCAGTCTTGATTTTGGAAATTGTATAG
The DNA here is from genome assembly GCF_054136105.1 of Typopeltis vanoorti. NCBI lineage: Eukaryota > Metazoa > Arthropoda > Arachnida > Uropygi > Thelyphonidae > Typopeltis > Typopeltis vanoorti. The sequence goes on from NC_143561.1 coordinate 123,221,273, forward strand.
CATGAGTGATATTCTGTAAAGAGGGGATATACGTGGAACTACAAGGCATGTGATTATGACATGCTTAGGAAAAAGTCTAAATCTGTACCATGGCATAAAACACTGCTAGATAAAGATGTTAATAGTCCATGAGATATAGTTAAGGGTCATCTAAAGGAAGCAATATCAAATTGTATACCTAGAGTAAGGAGGGTTAATTGAGTAGGAATTAGATGGATGAGTAATATCATTAAGAACAAGCTGCAGAAGAAAAAAATGGTGGAGAGGGTATATAAAGAGAAAGCAAACTTATGAACAATACAGATTTCTAACAAGAAAGGCAACCAGCATGGCAATGAAGGCAAAATCAGATTATGAAAAGAATCTAGCTAAGCAGGCAAATGAAAATCCCAAACAGTGCTTTCATTATGTGGGAAGTAAGGGAAAGAATGGAAGATTAACCTTAATGAGTGATAGTAGTCACAAGGAGGAAGTGGATAAAATAGTTCAGTTACTGAGTGACCACTTTACAAAGGTATATCATCCTAGTGAGATTATTGCTTTAACCTATGGAAATAACTCTAATGTGGAAATGACACTATGAAACTATAGTAATGTGGGAACAAAGGTGTGTGAATTGGAGGGTCATAGGATTCAGAATCTCATTGTAAATACAGCTGTGGGATTAGATGGGATATAAGCTAGGGTTTTGCAAGAATGTGCAACGGAACTAGCAATGCCTTTGAATAGTTTCTTTAAAGTCTCAGCTCTAGTAGAGTTCCAAGGGAATGGAAAGTTAAATAGGACAAAATAATTTCTTTGCATAAGGGAGGTTCTAAGACTGTAGTTGCAAATTATAGGGCAGTCAGTATCTCAGGCATGGTGATAAGAGTATTAGAAAAATTGGTAAAAAAGTGAATTTTTATAAAAAAAATATGATACTGTATAAGGATCAGCATGGTTTTGGGAAGGGTCAGTCATGCCTTAGTAATTTAATAACTTTTTATATTAGAGTAACAGCTGAGTTGGATAAAAGAAATGGCTACATGATGATTTTGCTGTATTTTGCAAAGGTTTGACAGAATTCCACTTGGTACTCTGTTATACAAATTAGAACAAATCGGGGGTGAATATGACAGTGGTTAAGTGGATAAGAGGTGTCTGCTGGACATACTGTATATCAAAAAGTGGTATGTGGAGGGATAGAATCAAGGCAAAAACAGGTGACTAGGTTGTTAGCTGATGATGATGCAAAATTAGGTAGAGTAATAGTTAATCAATGTAATGTGGAGAGCTTGCAGGACGATATAAATAGGCTGTCCTTATGACAAAAGGATTTGAAGTAGTAGAGAGAGGATTCAGTGGCGAGTGACATATATAGTTAGTTACCTCTGGAATGTTCCCTATGAGGTTAGATTGAAGTAATGTGAATTGCAGAAGTTGGTTCATAGAAGATAAAGAGAGGATGTGATAGAAAATTTAAGTTGCTTAAAGTGTTTTATAGGCTAGATGCAGGGGAAATGTTTCAGCACTTGGCTGAACAAGGGGTCCTCAGTGGAAATTGAATAAATGTGTGGTTAGTAGGGATCTGAGGACTAGATTTTTTGCTTGGAGAGTTGTGAATGAGTGGAATGGGTTGTCAGAGTCAGTTGTGAGTGCTTCTGGTAATGTATTCAAGGTGAGGTATGATAAATGGTGTGGATAGATTGGGTCTCCAGCGATGAGTCTTTGGAATCCATGGAGGTGTCCATATAATAATAATAAGCCTTGCACAGGTCAAAATTAGGTTATGGTCTGGACATCATTTAAGAAAGGTAAGTGTGCTGAGGAATTTCACATTTAGCACATACCTTGTTGAAGGCTTTCATGTCTCGCAGGCAGCTTTTTTATAAAGATGTTGTAATTCCAACTTTAAATTTCTGATGCTGTTCTTATTATTCATGTTGAATTTCTGGAACAGAAAACTACATGGATGCTAGAATGTAAATAAGGGCTCCCTCTTGAAATGACACAAAATCAGCACTTATACAAACCTTCAAACAAAATTTCTGCCTTACTAAGATCACCTACACCTTCTTTCCTTCTGAGGTGTCTATAGCATCCCATGCCAGTGTGGAACTTATTATTTTGCATAACCAGAATGAATGACTTTAATCAGGAAAATAGAACATAAAAGATACATTCGGAATTGAGAGATAAAAAGTAGACTGTCCCAATGTGCCTTAAAGAAAGACCACTTCATAAGGAAAAAGAAAACCAGGCTACTTTACAAATCCCAGGTTAAATTGTAGAAACTCTTCTTGGAAGTGTCATAAGTTCTACAGAACCCAATTAACTGTAACAGAATGGACAGTATGATTTTTAATATACTTTGGCACCCTGCCCCATCCACCCATAAGCATTAACAACAGCAATCACCACAATCATTGCCACTGTCACCCTATGACTTCCCTTGTTATCTAGATCATTTTAGTTTGTGTCTTCATTGAGTATGAAATATTATATTGTTCCGATAATTTTTGTTTAACAAATTATTTATTTGTATTCCAGAAACTTTGACATGAAAAATATGCATTTTTTAATTTGAATTTTATACTGAGGATGCCTGTGATACTTGAGCAAAAATTCTGTGAAATAAAAAAAAATCTCACGCATAAGTCTTCTATTGTTTATTATCATGCCAAAATGTTCTATAGAAAAAGATTAATGGAAAAAAAAACATGGTTAATATTTTTATTTTAACAAAAGAAGTCCATCGTTAAAATTTTCAAATATAATATCCACATATCTTTGTTCTAGGGTTTGAAGGTTCCAAAGGTGATAAAGGATTTCCAGGTTTGCCTGGTGTTCCAGGTGTAAATGGAATAGCAGGTATTCCAGGAAGAAAAGGAGAAAGGGGATATCCTGGTCTTCCAGGACGATCTGGAATAAAAGTAGGTAAATGTAAATGCCTGTCATTTAGATATGAAATTAACTTTTATACAGCTATTTGCTAATCTAAGTATGAAAGAACAAAAAAGAGAGAGAAAAAGATAGGGTTTTGCCCATAGATTCAAAGGGAAAAATCAGGAGAGTGGTATTGAAGAGACAGAAGTGTTTGGCACTGGAAACAGTAGTAGTGTGAGAAATGAAGAAAGAATGGGAATGCAAGAGAAACAGGGGGGAGCCTGTTCTTCTTTTTTTTTTTTTTTTTCCTTTTAGTGTTACACGGTGATCAGCATTCATTTTCAAAATTATGGACTTTACAACTGTGTTATAAATAACTATTTTAATTCCCCGAAGTTTCGACCTTCATATTAAGGTTATCATCTGGAGTATATACAAATATATAAGAACAAGCTGAGTTTCATTTCACACAGTATACTAAAGAGACAATGATTTGATCAACAGTTATTCTACTGGCATGACTTCTAGTGAAAATATATATATATATATATATATATATATAAGAACAAGCTGAGTTTCATTTCACACAGTATACTAAAGAGACAATGATTTGATCAACAGTTATTCTACTGGCATGACTTCTAGTGAAAATATATAGTGAAAATATATATATATATATATATATATATATATATATATATATATATATATATATATATATATGTTAAAGATACCAAGTAATTTTAAACCTGGTTTTACTCCATTTCCCAAGTAAGCAAACAGACTAAAAGTCAAGTTTGCGGCGCCTGCAATTGATGCAAGTCTAACTGATCCCACAGGTAGTGCAGGACCAGGGCAACTCGTGGCAAAGGTGGAACAAGCTCCGATCACTAATCTTAATATTTACCCTTAATGCCAAAACACATCTCCAAGAAGGGGATGTATGATGTTTTGTATTAAAGGCAAGGGGCCACTACCCAGACCGGTTTCGACCTTTATTGAGGTAGAATGGGAGTTCATGTCTCTCATCATTGGCCTTTGGAGAATAAAGCATGCTGAGGATCAGCAGACAGTAAAAGAGGAGTATGATATAAGATAGAGTAGGATAGTAGGAGGTAAAAAGAGGCCTCAGTCAACCTGTTTAGCCTTATTGGCTAATTGGTCTGTAACATATAATCTCAATTTACCTGTTCAGAAAAGGTTAAACATAGACTTTTGTCTCTAGTTCTCATATTATTTTATCTAAAGTAATGATTTACTCCAGTATTAATGGAGGTTCTTTTTATGTTACTAGATATAATATCCTTATTTTTATTCCAGGTAAATAATATATATAATTTTTTTTTTTTTTTTTTTTTTTTTTTTTTTTTTTTTTTTTTTAAACAGGATATAAATAATAGGACTTGTTTAAATATTTATTTTAAATCTAAAATAACGGGACTTAAGGTCCGGTAAGTAGGAATGAATAGGAACTTACTGAGGAACTTGTATACCTGGTACCACTGGGACTTAGAATGGGGAAGAGACTGGCCCGGGAGATGCCGCTCACGAGGAGCGGCACCGCCTCGCAGTAAGCCTTCGCCGCCCGGGTTCTCAGCTCTCCCCCCCTTGTTTGGAGTAAAGAAACCGTGCCAGCGAAAGCTTTCTGGCTAGGGGAAACAGAGTGGTTATTCTTTTTCCTGGGGTGGGGGGGGATGGTGGGTTTTTTTTGGGTTCTAAAGAGATATACAGGGCTTGATGCGTCCCTGTATAAGAAAGCATATTATCGGTGGTTTGCAGTATTGATTCACAAATTTAAAGTCTCCTAGTAAGTGCCTTTCTTGTGCAAGAAATTTGTGTAAGTAGAAAAAGAAACCTTTTCTTATTCTTGCATACATTAAATTTGCGTCTCGTACCTGGGATTTTTTCCGTACTTTCCAGATGTGATATTTTAGTACATTGATTAGGAAGATAGTGAACTTTTGGGTTTTTTGGACTGGTGGCGGGAATTGTAGTCGTACTACCTCTTCTACTGTCAGCATGGGGATTCCCAATGCTGTGCTGAGTCTCCGCCAGATGCGTTGGGCTGGTGGGCAAAAATAAAAGAAGTGGTCCACCGTTTCCACGTCCCGGCAGACATCGCAGAATGGGTCGCACGGGTTAGGTACATACCGGGATTTTACCTGTTTCACCGGGAGCCGCCCGTAGGCTATTCTCCAGGCTAGATCCCGATGAAAAGGCTGTCCCCAGCTATTTTTGATGTTTCTGAAGAGAATGTCATTATTTGTACTAAGATTGGGTGTATCACGCCTGGAAAGTTGGAAGAAATCCCAGTATACTGCTTTGGGTTTGTGTGTGAGGATTGCTATTCCTCTGTCTCTGAGTGTTGTGATCGATTTCACTACTGTACGGTACCACTTGGGCACCCCTCTTGCGCAGGGTCCAGCATAATCCGTGATCCCAAAGAGGGGGAGGAAAAGTCCTATAAAATATCTAATTAGTAGGCCAGAAATGTGGTTGGAGTTTAAGGCCTTCCGTACGGTTTTGAACGTGTTTGCTTGTAGCAAGCTTCTGTGATCGGGCAGAGCATAACCCCCTTCTTCCTGTTTGAGTTGTAGATATTCTTTCTTTACTTCGCGTTTTCTCCCATTCCAGAAGAAATCCAGGAGTTCTTTTGATAATTTATTTTCTTGTGCCAGTGTGATGCCTGTGATATTGACAGTGTGCATCAGCATTGGGATGACGATTGTTTTTATTACTGTCGCTCTGCCATAAAAGGAGAAGAAGGTTGGTTTGAACAGCCTTATCCTTTCCCTGCTTGTCTCCTGCAATTTTTGGATTGGTAGTGCTAGGGTGTCTGAAAAGGGCACGCCTAGTATAGTTAGAGGCTGTGTCTGTAGCGTTAAACCGTAGGGAAGTCCAGTGCTATGGAAATTTCCGAAACTTTTGATTTTGGTTTTTTGTGCGTTAACGCGAAGACCACTGACTATGCTGAATTTTTGCAGCGTGTGCAGATAGATATAGATGGACTCAGAGTCTCTGAGTGTAGCCACTACATCGTCTGCATATGCCACTATTTTGCATTGTCTGGAGCCTTGGGGCAGTGGAATACCGTTAATTGCGGGGGTGTTATCAATTCTTTTGATTAGGGGTTCTAATACTAGGGAGAAGAGGAGGGGGCTTAGCGGGCAGCCTTGCCTAACCCCTCTCTTTATGCGGATTGGTTCTGTTAGAAACCCATTAATAGATAGTTGGGTCGTGGCTTCCGCATACATGTTTTTAATTGTACGCCGAAGTCTCGGGCCCACGCCTGTTTTTAGTAGGATGTTCTGCAAGTACCTGTGGTTGACGCTGTCAAACGCTTTCTCCAGGTCGGTGGAGAGAAGTGCCAGGGGGTATTTTTTCTCTTTGGCCAGTTTGATCAAGTCTCTTAACAAAAAGAGATTGAATTCCATAGATCTACCAGGGATCCCAAAGACCTGTGAGCTTGTTATTATTTTTTCGATACCACCCTTGAGGCGCGTGCAGATAATTTTTGCAAAAATCTTGTAGTCTACGTTGGTTAGGGAGATTGGACGCCAGTTATTCGACAAAGTCCGATCTCGGTCTTTCTTGGGGATAAAGATGGTGTGGCTCTTAACGAATTCCTCGGGGATGTTTCCCGAGGAATTCGAACGCCGGAACTCTGGTGATTTGGGAAACACTCATCACCAGAGTTCCCACCTTACATTCCAGGCCACCTACTACTGCCCTTAGAGGGTGCTCTACCTAGATAGACTTTAGTGTCACCCACGTGGTTGGGCTTAGTATTGTTTGTTATTTGTGTATATGTTACATTAATTGTTTTTGTAATCCCCGTAGATGTCCTAGTGACTAGGACGAAATATAGGAAGTATTAAATTCTATTTTAATTCTTTTTGAGTGTTGTAAAAAATCCATTAAGCCTCCAACATGAGGGGATATGATAGAAACATTTCAATTACTGAAAGGTTTTTATAGGATTGATGCAGGGGAAATGTTTCAGCTGTGTGATAGTGATGAAAGAACAAGAGGTCATCTCTGGAAATAAAAGAAGAGTTGGTTAACAAAGGTATCAGAACAAGGTTTTTTGCCTGGAGGGTGGTGAACGAATGGAATTCATTACCTGACTTAGTTGTGAGCTCTTCGTCTGTAAATGAATTCAAGAAGAGATATGACAGATATTGTTTTGCTAGTTTGGGTCTCCCGCGATGAGTCTACTGACTCCATGGAGATTCCTGTAATAATAATAATAATAATGTATATATACAGATAAAATTGAAAATTAATCAATTATTTAGAAACTACATCAAAGCTAAATTCTATTTAAGATAACATAAGAGAAATATTCTTTCATATAGATAGTTTTCTTACAGTAACAATGATGTCCTAATTTAACATGACAATGTTTTATATTAGGTTTAAGATTCTGGATTATCTACAGTCCTATTTATAGTTAACTCTTAGGGAGAAGGGTTCTGTGGGTAGAACCTTTCTCCCTAATCTGAACAATAATGATGGTCTAAAAATCCCAAGCATATGGAAGGCACATTTAGACCATCATTATTGTTCAGATTAGGGTAGTTGATAAGAATCTCACAGGCTTCCTTAAATTTTTGTTTATGCCATTAAGAAATCATGTAATAGAATTGTTCCTTGAGTTTACTGTAATTCCATTCTTCCATGTGCACTATACATAAGGAGTGTAAAATTGGAGTTACTAAAATAGTTATAAATATTTAATCCTTGATAATTATTTTTGAATGAACACTTACTTTGTTGTATTATTGTATTGTATTGTATTGTTAATGTCACTTATTTTATTGTAGTTACCATTAAAAATGAGTAAAATATGCAAAAATGTTTGCAGTATTAAAAAAAAAAAGGCAAAAATTAGAAAGTTCTTGTTAAATTTGTTCTAAAACATTGCAGTGAAGAGCATCATCATTATAAAAAAAAATGGACTTTGTCATAATTTTAAATATACTAATGGCATGGCAAAATAGAAAAGTAGTGAAGACAATGCTCAAATGTCATCCACTTCAAAAAAAAAAAAAAAGTCTTCATTTATCACACATCACATGCTAGAAGTAGTAAATTAGTTGCTAAACTTGTACTATCATAAAGAGCAATTTTAATTGAGAAAGTGTCTCTAAAACAGAGTGCAGTTATCAAATATATAAGATTAACTTATCATCAAGGATAATAAGTTGATAAGAATTCATGTACTTGTTGTGCAGCAAAGGTCTATACTTAGTTAAAGAGAGATTGGTGTGTTTTGAGATTTGTTTTGGAAGAGATGCAATTATAACTACTAGTGGCAGCACTGTAGTTATAAAAAATTTGATTTTTTGACGTTCACGTTAGATTCATATATTTCATCTTGCTGTGATAAAAGTATTTTATATCAAAAATTGAAGGATGGCAAAAGCAGGGATGATATCGAAAACAAAAGTTACAACATTGTACATACAATGATGAAGAAATACTTAGATTCTGATAATGTAGAATCCAACTGTTCCTCAGAATGAACACTTCTTGACCCTTTTGTTTATCAGCGACCCACAAAAAGCCCAAACGAGGCAGAAAACCATAGAATTTCAACAGAAAAGCAAAATAAGAAACAAAAAACATCAGAAGCTGCAACAAATACACCACTGTTCTATCATACACCATGAATGTACAGTTGGAAAAAGGTCACCATCCAGAAACTGTCATCTGATCACAGTAGTGTAATCAGAAAAATTACTCTATGCAACATCTATCAGAGGAATGCTGATTATAGTCATCCCCCCCCCCCTACAAAATTTGAGCATTTTTAGAGGTGTAATATCCAAGTTGGACCTCTTTGATGTTCCGGATGAAGAGATATATCCCAACTTTAAGGACCAAGGAGTCACAACCATAAAAAGAATCCTGATTGGTAGGGATGGGTATCTAGTTCTCACAAGAAACATTATCCTTACCTTTAACAAACCAAACCCACCAGCATCTGTCTAAGCAGGATATCTCAACAGTAGTATGGCTCTATATCCCAAACTCCTTACAGCCTTTTAAATATTAGAAATATGATCATTGTCTAACTGCCTGTCATGGCTCTGCTAACTTTTCCCAGTATGGCAGTAAAGAACATGAGAATAAAGACTGTAAGATGAAAACACCAAAATGCTCTAACTCTGAGGGAGATCACCTGGCATACTGCCAAGCATGCCAAAGGTGGAAGGATGAAAAGAGAATATTGAGAAGGATGAAAAGTTAAAAACAGAGCAATGTATAATCATACCAGGAGGCAAAAAGGCAGTATACCACAACAGTAACATTTTCTGAACACTGAGAAGGCAACTGTAAAGAAGTGTCAGTCGGGACATTGACAAGGATGTCAATCCTTCCTTCTCACAACATTGACTACAACATCCCTGAAAGGTATAACTTTGCTCTCTATCTCCTTTGAGCAAATGAAAGAAAGAAATCATTATGGACTCACTCCTTAAGTTATGCCAAAAATGGTCCCACTCCATCAAAATCCTCCTATTAAAAAGATATTCCTCCAAACCTTTACTAGATGGCACATTAACAGATATCATGGATACTTCTCTCCCTCTCAGGAAGATAAAACAATTAATATACCTAGTCACCTAGAGGAAGTGGAAATGGATGACATCTTGGATATTTTTTTAGAAGAAAAAGAAACAATGGACATTGGCCATTCACAATTCCCACAAAATCCCAGACTAATGAAAATAAAACTGCTCATCTTAGGAATCCTGTTGATACTACCAAAAAGAAATCATGGAAACATTCCTACAATGAAATTGTTGTGGATTCTGACAAAACATAGATGACATCAAAGCTCTCTTGCAGAAGTATAAACAATATGCTTCTACTTCTAATCTTTGTATAACAGTTGTTAATACAAGTGAATGAGAATAATGAATAATGAGAAAAGTGAATGCACAGTATGCTAAAGCTGAACTGTGAAGATGCACCCTGATTGTTTACAAATGTATAAATACTGTACATTGTGCAAGAGAAGTAGTTTGTTGGGTTTGAGGATGTGTGAAGTAAGTTATTTAATGAATGAAAGGACTTATATAAGGAAAATGTTTTCCATTTGAATGGATTTTCAGTTAGGCATCTTGAGAAAGTATAGTTTAATGTGGGTTTGGATGTCAGAATTAGTAAAGCTAGAATGTCTTTGTGGGTGCAGGCTAGTGCGCACGTGTGTGTGTGTGTGTGTGTGTGTGTGTGTGTGTGTGTGTGTGTGTGTGTGTGTGTGTGTGTGTGTGTGTGTGTGTGTGTGTGTGTGAGTGAGAGAGAGAGACATAGTGCTCACGAGACTATACAAAATTGGAATAATAGGAAAACTGGATACCTGGTTCAGGAACTATCTCTCAAACAGAACACAGGTAACAAGAATAGGCACACATTACAGCCTGGATATACAAGTAACACATGGTGTCCCACAAGGTGCCATATTATCACCTACTCTGTTACATTAATGATGTTATTATTATTATTATTATTATTATTATTAAAGAGAGACCTCCGGGGAGTCAGGGACTCATCAACGGAGGCAACATACTACCCTCACCAGCTATCATACTTATTCTTGAATTCATTCACATTGCTTGCACATACCACATCCAACCCCCCCCCCCCCTTCTTGACAGCATTCATTTGGAGCTTTCAAGGATACCCTCTTGTCCTTTCTTCACTCACTGTAAATTAAAAAATTCCATCAACTGAAATCCTGTATTAACCTTTCAGAAGTTTATAAGTCTCAATCATATCACCCCATTTTCTCCTGTTTGCTAGTCTACAAATTCTCAATCTGTCTTCATAATCAGTATTCCACAATCCTGATATAATTTTTAACACTCTCCTTTGCATTCTCTCCACTGTATCAGAAGTACACCCTGTACAATGTTGTTTCATGTAATTATCCCTTATCAACTGTATAAATCCCACTTCCATCTTGCAATTTTCCAATCAATGCCCCCCCCCATAGGTAATGTCACCCATAATAATTGTTCAACCTACTCATTATGCTGATTTGCTGATACATGGCATCTACATCTTCCTATGGACCCCCCCCCCCTGGTCTATAGCAGCACCCAACAACATGTTTTGTCCTATTTACCTCTATCTTACACTAAACAGCCTCAAATGAACCATCTCCCTCAGACCTAATATCCTCTTTAACTTCCAATTTTGTTGGTTGTAATTCTGCATCTATTATCAGCAATACCCACCTCCTGTCCTATTCCTTCTCTCCTCCCTGAAAATACAATACCCATTACATTCTATCCCTGTAACTATATCATTTTCAGTCAACCTAGGCAGTTATAGGCAATTATAGGCAGGTCCGTGATGCCTACAATTTTTGACTAAGTTAAGCTTACCAATGCCCAAAACTCCTCAACCTTATTCCTGCATATACGTCTTGCATTCATGTACATGCATTTCAAAGTCCCTTTGTACCCATAGTTACCCTTGTGTAATGACATTACCAACCGATTTAAATTGGAGACCTGTGAAATCCCATTTGGCATTGCATAATCATTACTGGGACCATGCTCATTTATCACAGGGTGGCCAGACACATGCTAGATTTCATCCTCCCTAATATCTCTAGTTTCCCTGGTTTTGCACTACCACACTCACTGAACAACACTCTCTCCAAACATTTAATTACAAAACTAACCATTCAAATGCAGTCCGTCATCCAGGCATATGCAAATCCTTTCATCCATCAAACTCTCTCCATACATCAATAAACTGCACACAACTCCTCCTGCATAATCTTCTCATTGACTCACTGGCAATCGTGGCACGTCTTCTCAGTTTTATCCTATCATACCAAGACAGTAGACTCACAATCTTTACTTTCTTGCTTTTCATTTTCACATCCACTAACAAATGCGATGTGCCAGGGAGTCGACATCTACCTTGACATATTTTTTTAATACAAGTCTTGCACTGGGTCAAGTTCCAAAGGAGTGGAAAGAAGGCAAGAATGTTCTGCTTAATAAGGGAGGTGACAGAACTCAAAAGATCAAATTATAGGCCTACCTGTGTGTCAGTTGTGGGTCAAGTGTTGGAGAGGCCGGCGAGAACCTGGATCCAGAGTTGGGTTGACAACAGTGGTATTTATTATCTTTGATGGACAGCATGGATTTGCTAAAGATGGGTCATGTTTTACTAATCTACTTATGTATTACAATAAGGTGATTGGCCTCATTTGACAAAGGAGATGGATACACAGAGTATACTTAGATTTTGCAAAGGCTTTTGATAGATTACCACATGTTAAGTTGATAGAGAAACTAGTTTGGATGGAGTTGGATATTAGGCCAGTGCATTTTATTATAGATTGGCTATCTGATAGGTATCAGTAAGTTGTGTATGGGGAGCAATATCCTGGAAGAGGAAAGTCACTAGTGGTGTGTCTCAGGGGGGTCTGTTCAGCCATTACTATTTAACCCGTATGTTAATGATATTGGGGAAGATTTGGATGGGGATATTCAGTAATATATGGTCATATCATTGGACCAGCATTTACCTGAGCCTGGCCATCTTATTTCACTCAGGCCTAAGATTTGTATTTTTAGTCTTCTGATTTCTTCAGTAACATTTATCAGCTTTCGAGTTATAACATTCCATGTTAGAATTATATCTGAGGAAGAACTATAAGGAGGGATAATATTTTGATGTATAAGTTCGTATGGAATTGTTATTGGATCAATGCTGGAGAGGTTTTTCTGAAAATGTTGGAAGATCGGGGGAGAATAAGAGGTCATCCCTGGAAGCTCTATACGGAGCATGTGAACAAGGGAGTGAGAAGCAGGTTTTTTGTATGCAGAGTTGTGAATGATTGGAATGCCTTGCCTGAGTGTGGTATCTGCAGAGAATTTGAATATGTTTAAGGCAAGGTATGATCAGCTATGTGTATCACAAAGGGACCTCCTAGATGAGTTTTTGACTCTGGGGGGGAGGATTTAGGATAATGGTAATAATAATAATAAGCAACTGCAAAATATCCACTTGGATGATACTCATTTGCAAAATGAACACTCAACAACTCTACTATTCCTTTTGCCTCTGTCACTTTCCAATCATCAGCATTGATTAAAGCTCAGAAGAAAGAGATGAAGGGAAAAATCAGGAGAGTGGTATTGAAGAGACATAAGTGCTTGGCAGTGGAAACAGTAGTAGTGTGAGAGATGAAGAGAGAACAGGAATACATGAGGAAGAGGGAAGTGGGAAGCTCGGGTGGAGAGATACACATGGCATATGGAGAATGGATGTTGAAAGTGGCAATGAATGTGTGTATGAAGATGGAGTATATTGCTATTTAGGTGGGGAAGTTGAGACTGAGCAGATATATGTGGTAGGTGATGATAAAGGTGTTTATGCAGGTGTGGTGGGGAAATCACAACCCGACACATGGCTTGGATAGGATTGGCTATATACCTAAAAGTGAACTTCTGTGTTTGTTTACAAATGGCAGAAGTATCAGAAATAAGGGGGATAAAATGGTTTCAGTGATTGAGTTTATTCATCCCAAAATCATTGGAATAAGTGAGTGAATGCGATGATATCATTATAGGAATAAAAATGAAAGGATACAGTATTTTTCACGAGGATAGAAAGGACAAAGAAGGGAGGGGGAGTGCTTCTGATGATAGAAGAGGAATTAAGTCCACATAAGGTGGACATGAAAGGGACAAATAGTGGCAATGGTTATGAGGCAGCGTGATGTAACATGGAGGTTGAGAGGAAGGCATATTATTATTATTACGTGACACCTCCAGGGACTCATTGCTAGAGGACACTCTACTCTACCTCGTCACATACATCTCCTACAACACTACTATCATCAACACCATCTACCACCCATCATCACCAAGAATGGTATTTTTTGTCTGTAAATTGCATGTGTTCTCGATCATGATAAAATGAAATAAATGGATGAAAGTGTTAGAATGGTAACTGCTGTAGAACACATTGTTGAGGTATTCAGTGATCAATTTATGAGGGTGTTTCATTCTGATCAGGGTGGAATCATGATGAAAGTAAGAGTAGAGGACATAGGAGAGAATGGCTTAATTGTGAGTGAGCAGCAGGTATTTGAGGAAATAAATAAACTTGATGTCAGTAGGGCTTTCAGTAAAGAGGATTTGATGACATATCACCACACATCTTAAGGCAATGTTCCAGGGAATCGGCATTAACATTGGCATGCCTGTTTAATAGAAGTCTTGCAACAGCATAGGTTCTAAGGTAGTGGAAGGAGGGTAAAATTGTTCCATTGCATAAACGTGGGGATAAGTCTGTAGCTTCAAATTATATGCCAATCTGTATATCTGGAGTGGTGATTAAGGTACTGGAGAGATTGGTGAGAAGTACGATACAGAAATGGGTTTGATAACAGTAGTATTCTCTGTGGTTATCAGTATTGATTTGTTAAGGGAAGATCATGTTTTACCAACTTGCTTATGTACTATAACAAGGTGACAGATACCTTGGCCTGGGAGAATATGCATATACATTAGTGTACTTGGATTTTGAGAACGTTTTTGGTAGACTGCCACATGACAAGCTGGTAAATAAATTGAAACAGATCGGACTGGATAACAGACTTCTGAGATGTATCAGTGACTGGCTGTCAGATACGTATCAGAAAGTTGTATATGCAGGTGTGATATCCCAAATGAGAAAGGTCACTAATGGTGAGCTGCAGGGGCCATCGTTGTTCAATTTGTATGTTAATGATATTGGATTGAGTTTAGCTAGTGATATGCAGCTGATTGCGGATCATGTAAAACTGGGGAGACAATGCAGAGTCAAGCTGATGTTATGACCTTACAAGAAGAGTTGAATAGATTGCAAGAATGGGCAGGTAAGTGGAACTATCAGTTCATTGTTGCAAAGTGTAAGGTTTTGAGATTTGGTAAGCAATGATGGGATGTAAAGTATACACTTGGTGGGGAAACCTTAACCCTTTGACATATAAATTATTTTTAAACTCTAAATTCGTTTGAAATTGATGCGAACTTCATAACGTCTGCAATATGTCAAAATCAATTTTGGTGCAATAAACAAAAAACGTGTCACAGACGTCTTTGTATGTTAACGAGTTAAAGGAAATACAGGAGATAAGAGAGCTAGCTATGATGGTGGACAAGGACCTGAAATTCAGGGGACACATTGCACAAGTTGGGAAGATGTCACATCGGATAATGGCAGTGATGCGGAGGACTCTGACATACAAAAATACAGAGGTTATGATGCTATTGTATAAGGTCTTGATCAGGCCTCATATGGATTATTGTGTACAGATTTGGTCACTGGGTTTTCATGGTGACGAGGATATGCTGGATAGGGTCCAGAGAAGATTCACAAGGGTGGTCACTGGTCTTTGGAATGTGGAGTATGGGGACAGATTGAAAGAATGCAAGTTCCAAAGGCTCTTAACAGGAGGTGGGGGGGGGGATATGATTGAGATATATAAGCTGGCGAGGGGTTGATATCATGTTAACATGGAAGAAATTTTTCATAGAATGAGAGAGAGGTGAGGGGTAGACCAAGAGGCCCTCACTTGAAACTGTATAAAGAGGGTATGAGCAGAGGAGTAGGTTCTTTGCATGGAGAGTGATTGGTGAGTGGAATACATTGCCTGAGTGTGTTGTGGGTGTAGACACATTGAATTAGTGTTTAAAGCACGGTTGGATGAGTATTGTGTGCAATAGTGTGTATCTCCCACGATGAGCCTCCGACTTCATGGAGGTCATGTTAATAATAATAATAAGAAGAAAGTCACTACGATACTGCTGGACTTGCAAAGTCCAGCTGTATCATAGTGTAGCCATTTCCTTTATCTGATCTTGCTGTCACCTTGTTATAAAATGTGAATAAGTTACTGAGGCAGGATCTATCTTTTACAAAAAAAAAAAAAAGCTCGTCAGTAGTCAGTTCTCAGTCATGCATCTCTAATAATTCTTCAACATCTTCTTCCTCTACTTCCAAGTTAAGATCATGGGCAGTTGCCACAATATCCTGTACCAATTTTTGTCCTTCATCTGAAGTTTCTTCATTACCAAAGGAAGGACACAGTTTCCTCCATGCTGCTTTGAGACATTTCGTTGTTACTTCATGCCAAGCCTTTACAATTAGCCTAATTGCTATGACAATGTTGAATTCTTCTTTCCAAAATTTTCTTAGGGTTATATTGGTAGCCTCACACATTTCAAAGCACCTGGTAAAAAGTGCCCTGTGTAAAGTTTTTTAAAATTTGCAATTATCAGCTGATCCATAGGTTGAATCAGCGATGTAGTCTTGGGAGGAAGAAAAATCACCTTGATAAAATCTAATTCCTCCGGTAGCTCTTCTTCTATGCCCGTTGGATGGCCAGGTGCATTATCCAAGGTTAAAATGGCTTTTAGAGGCAGATTGTTTTGCTCAAGATAGGCTTTGACAGTTGGTCCAAACACTTCACGAATCCAGTCTCTAAATTCTATTCTTGTGATCCAGGCTTTGCTGTTAGCCTTCCACAAAACACCGAGATTGGATTTCGAGACATTGAACTTTTTGAATGCTCGGGGATTCTCTGAGTGGTAGATTAACATTAGTTTTACCTTGCAGTCTCCACTTGCATTCGATGATAAAAGCAATGTTAACCTATTATTCATGGTTTATGCCCAGGAAGTGTTTTTTCTTCTTTTGTGATAAATGTCGTGTTGGGCATTTTCTTCCAAAATAACCCAGTCTTATCACAATTGAAGACTTGTTGAGCTAGGTATTCTCCTTCTTCTATAATTCTTGTAAAGCTATTGACAAATTTATCTCTTACTGCTTTGTCAGCACTAGCTGCCTCTCCGTGTCTGACCACACTATGAATTCCTGTTCCTTTTTTAAAGTTGCAGGCGTAGACTTCTGTGGCTAATTGTTTCAAAAGATGTATTTCGGCGATTACACCACATTTTCTCTTGTTTAAACTTTAAGTTATACTATTTATCCCCTGAAGATGTAAATCCTACGATTTATGAAACTTGTCGGGAACTATTATTTCAGTGTTTTATATAACTGAATAAAAAAATGTGGTGTAATCGCCGAAATATATCTTTTTTAAAGTTGTCAAACCAACCTCTGCTACCTATGAAATCATCATCTACCTTAGAAGTTCATCTCGAAGTCTTCTTTTTCAAATCTTGATAAATCTGTTTAGCTTTCTGACAGATTGCATTTTGAGATGTATATCGCCCATCATTTCTCTTTCTTTGATCCAAATTAGTAATAGATTTTCCATTTGCTCAAAAAGAAGCCCTCTGACATTCAGCCTTGAAGTTCTCTTAGCTACTGTAAGTTTTTCTTTCTTAGCCAAAATGGTTGATATTGTAGAATGACTGGTTTCATATATTCGAGCTAGCTGCATAACTTTCACACCTTCATGATGTTTTGCTATTATTTCTTTCTTCTGTTCAATAGAGAAAATGTTCCTGTTTTTTCCCCCCTCACTAGCTTTCCTTTTGGGACCCATTTTGTCACACGGTAAAAAAAATTCACTCTATAAAAAAAAAAGATATGCAAAATACGATATTATTATTACAAATTGTACAACACTAGGACAAGGGATACAAAGAAATATCATCACCTGAAAACAAAAGTTCAAAAAAAAAAAAAAAAACTTTTTGAAATAAAAGTTAACAGTTAAATTCGAAACCTTTAATTTTTGACGTGCATTTTGCTTGTAAGGTGACGATATTTGATACAGCACTTACCCTAACATACACTGATTAGCAGCTTATAGATACAACGATTATTATACAGATGAGATTTGATTTTGCCTTTTGATGGTGAACGAACAGTGACATGCACCCACCGATTTATTGTCTATATGAACTAACACATAAAAAATAAATGCTTAAATACTCATTTTCATCATAAAATGCATTTATAACCACAAATTTTAAAATAAAGCACAGTACATTACAAGAAAAGAAACAATAAATGGAAAACATAAACAGCTGAGTTTGATGGGTCAAGCATATCTGAGCTTCACAGCTATGCCGCATGGCTGTTCTCTATTTGATAATGTCTTCCTGTGCGTGGCTGAGTGCAATTGGAAAATTCAGGTTTTTTAGATTGGACAGAGGTTCACATAATCGAGAGTCATTAACCAAAGCCTGTGTCATTAACCAAGAGATTTTTTTCTTACAGCCACTCGTCGTTAACCAAGTACGTCGTTATCTGAGGCCATTGTTAACCAAGGCAGCACTGTATTGCCTTCCATGTGTCAACCATATATCCTTCTGGCAAGTCTCAATTAACACCAGTTACTTTCTGACTCTCAGTTGGAACTCTAATAATAGTGTGCTGCAACTTAACTTCCTCCTCCTACAGACTGTAGATATTTCTTGAGATCATGTTGATGATGTCATATTGCAGTTACTATATCCATTTCTTTTAACCCGACGTTAGTAAGGTGGGATGTCACAGACCCCCAAAAATTTTAAATTGACTGCAACTTTTTAACAACATGTGTCAGTGAGTCATGCCTTAGTATAGCTTCCTCCTCCTGTAACCTTCTACTCAATGCCATAGACAACAAGGGCTGTTGCACCAAGCAAGTTTAATGTGCATAGGTGTAAAGTGTGCTGGGGTCCACCAGACCCACCTTACTAAAAGTTTGACTATATTTATTTCCGAAATTAAGTTATTTTCATGTATATTCTGCTAAAATATTATCATTGCAGCTGTGTCTTCTATATTTTTACATACCAACTATAAGAAAATATGTTTTCATAAATATTTAGAGGATATTTTGAGAATAATATCTTTTTTTTTACCAGATGAGTTATGAACAGGAAGAACAGAGGTTATGTCAATTTATAGATAAAGCTTTGACAGATGAGGAGCAATTTAGTGGAGATGATGATAATGAAATTGATTTAGAATTAGTCAGTAGCCATGAGTCTGATACAGAACAATACTGTGAGGAAGAATCCACTGAGAATCCACTAATATGGATTAAAAAGATATGGATTTCTGTAATACACTACATTATTTGTGTGGGACCCCACTTTTATTACATTTTCCCACCTCGCCAGCACCGCATTAATCTAGGATTTAAACGAACACAACACTCTGTGGGGAAGTGCCCAAACAATCAAACATCAGAGGAAGGGAAACAGGATCAGGATCCCGATTCCCAATTCTAGGATCAGAGAAACGGGAGTGGTCAAACTGAAGAGAGATGTGTAGTGTAGCTGCCAGAATAGAGAATGTTGGTGCTGGTAGGATGGCCTCAAACACTCAGTGATTGTTATGTGTATGCACAAATGTAAGGAGTATTCAAAACAAAAGAGCTGAGTTTGTGGCATTGATTGAGACAGTATGCCCAAAAGTAATTGGAATAAGCGAAACTTGGTTGTCTGAGGAGGATGTGATGTCAGGAATAGAAATAGAATTAAGATATATAATTTTCTGAAAGGATAGAGATGTGAAAAGAGAAGGGGAAGTGCTGTTAATGATTGCATTGCAATTGTGTCCACAAATGTGAAGTTGATAGTGCATGCACAGATTTTGAATCTCTGTGGTGCAAAGTTGAAATAAACAGGTTAGTATATCTGATAGGACTGTTATAGGCCAGAGAATACTGCTTGTGAAATGTTTAGGCAAATTAGTTGGGCATGTAAAAAAAAGGTGATCCTATGGAAGACTTTACTTACAAGAATATAGTCTGGAAGGAGGAGATAGTGTATGGAATTTCTGAGTGATAAGTATCTTAAACAGCATGCGATTGAAACAACTAGAGGCTTTAATGTGTTTGGATTTGGTGATAACTTCACAAGATGTAGTTGTTAATGAGGTGTTGACACTCTGCCAGTTAGTGAGAGTGATCATTAGGTACGTTTTTGGGAAGTGATGAAACAAAAAAAAGTTCGCTGCCAAAAATGTATACATGTAGTAGTATAAAGCAGGTGATTATAGGAAGCCGTATAGCCAGTTAGCATCAATACATTGGGTAGATGAGCTGAGCAGAAAGGATGTTGACAATGCATGGAAACTCACAAGGTAGTGTCTGACAAAAGCAATGTATGACTGCATACCGAAGGTTAAGCGAATAAACAGAATGGGAGTGAAATGGATGAACAGTGAAATCAAGCAAGCTGTGCTGGAAAAGAAAATGTTATGGAGGAGGTACAAGACAGTTGGTGGGATCAGATTCATGAAGAGTATAGAGTGCATGATAGAAAGGTGACAAGCACGGTAAAGAAAGAAAATGTGCAATATGAGAGGAGATTGGCTGGTCGGGCCAAGGTAAACTCAAGTGAATTTTTCCATTACATTGCAAGCAAGAGGAAGAATAATTATGGCAGATAAATATTGGTGGATAGTCGTGGCAGCAGACTAACAGCTGCAAAGGATGTAGTAGAATTATTTAACGGGCACTTTATCAGCGTATATCATACTTTTATAAAGGATCCGGTACAATTTATAGAAGACAGGCAAGTATTAGGAGAATTGGAAGTGAAAGAAACAAAGTGTATCAGATGTTGGTTGGGTTAGATGTGAATAAGGCTGTGGGAATGGATGACAAATCACCACTTATGTTTAAGGAATGTGCACCACATTTGATTATGCCTTTGACCTATTTATAAATGAAAGTCTCGCAGTGGCTAAGGTTCCTAAGAAGTGGAAAGAGGGCATAATAGTACCAAAATAGTATGGTTCTAAGACAGAAGCCTCCAACTATAGGCCCAGTCTGTATGACTGCAGTTGTGGTCAAGGTGTTGGAAAGATTGGTAAGGAATAGAATACAGAATTGGGTTGGTTGATGGACATGGTATTCTTTATGAAGGTCAGCATGGATTTGTAAAGGGTAGGTCCTGTTTCGTTAATTTACTTGCATTTTCTGATAAGGTGGTGAGTGTGTTAAATAAGGGAGAATGATATACAGTGATATTCTTAGACTTTGCAAAAGCTTTTGATAGATAAGTTGCTGTACGAGCTGCAGAGAATGGGAATATATAGTATAGTGGTTAGATGGATCAGATACTGGCTCTCTGAACAACACCAGCAGGTTGTGTATGATGGAGCAGTGTCCCAAAAAAGAAGGGTGACCAGTGGCATGGCCAAGTGTTCTGTTCTTGAGCCCCTGCTGTTTAACTTGTTTATAAACGATATATCATGTGGACTGACTGGGGATCTTCAGTTATTTGCCGATGATGCAAAGTTGGGAAGAATTATAAGTAGCACTGCTGATGCTGAATCCCTTCAGGAAGATTTGAATAGACTTTTTACTTAGCCAAAAGAGTGCGGGTTGTAATTTTAATATCAATAAGTGCAAGATGTTTTGTCATTTTGGAGAGCAGAAACAGAAGGCTGTATACTATATTGATGGTGCTGTACTGCAGGAAGTGGATGAGATTAGAGATTTGGTAGTGATGGTTGATAGTAGACTGAAGTTTAGAGGACGTATTGCTAGGGTTGCACATCCTAGTGCTGCTATGATAAGAAGAACTCTAACATGCAAGGATAAGGAAGCGGTTGTGCCACTATATAAGACACTGGTCAGACCATACTTGGACTATTTGTGCTCAGATCTGGTCACCTGGTTTTCAATGTGATGTGGAGACATTGGAAGGGGTCCAGAGGTGAGTGACTAATATAATATCGGGACTTTGGAATGCTGGCTATGGAGAGAGTTGAAGAGATGTGGATTGCAGAGTTTGGTGGAGAGGAGGAAGAGAGGTGATATGATAGAGGCGTTTCAATTAGTGAGAGGATTTTATCAGATTAATCCAGAGGGGATTATAAAGAGAATAGAAGGTGAGAGGGGAAGAGCCAGAGGTCATTTCTGGAAGTTATGTAAAAGTGTGAGGAGTAGATTTTTTACATGGAGAATTGTCAGTGAATGGAATGCATTACTAGAATGTGTTGTTAATGCAAGGAGTGTTAAGGACTTTAAGATTCTATATGATGAATATATTGTCAGTTGAATGAACCTCCCATGATGAGTCTGTCGACTCCATGGAGGGTGTAATAATAATAATATGCCTACCCAAACATTCACTGTCATCAACTTAATGTTCTGCTCCTTCTTCCTCTTTGCACTCCAGAATCTAGAAAATAAGAGGTAGATACATCACCCACCAGCTCTCCATCCTAGAACATGATGCACTGTCAACCCAATGGCAATGGCATACTCAAGGAATTGTGTGCTAAAATGTAAGCAGCATCTACTTACTTTTGAGTTCCTTGTTAAAAAATACAAAGCAAAAAAAGAACAAATTCTGTCTTCTTCAAACTGTACTTGGGATACAACCAGTTGTTCATGAAAGATGTGAAAGCTGCTTTGCTTAAATTGTTGAAAGTTTATTTTTCACTTGGTTAGAGTATAATAAAATTAGTTTAATCCTTTATCCAAGTGTGAGCAAAAAAAATTTGCTCCTGAAGTATCTTCAGGACTGGGGTAAGGTGGTACAACACTAGGAAACTCGTTGCAAAGGTGGAGCAAGCTTCCAACACTACTATCTCAGTATCTCCTATAATGCAAAACACATCTCCTTGCAGATATGTCTAATGTTATGCATTAAGGGAAGGGCCACTACCCAGACTAGTTTCGACCTTTATTGAGGTCTCTTCAGTGGGAGCCAGACCCAAGTGGAGATACCAGGCAGAAGTATTAGCAGGTCATTTCTACCTATAGGAGTTGCCAAATGGTGTGCCACCCTTTTTTAATAAATTACTCTGGATTTAGAGAAAGATGTTGAAAGTTTATTTTTCACTTGGTTAGAGTATAATAAAATTAGTTTAATCCTTTATCCAAGTGTGAGCAAACAAAATTTGCGCCTGAAAGTATCTTCAGGACTGGGGTAAGGTGGTACAACACCAGGGAAACTCGTTGCAGTGGTGGAGCAAGCTTCCAACACTCCTATCTCAGTATCTCCTATAATGCAAAACACATCTCCTTGCGGATATGTCTAATGTTATGCATTAAGGGAAGGCTGAAGAGATCGTATTTGCCAAGACGTGAAAGACAGCTCCAGTTCGAAGAAGAAAAAACCTGTGCCTACCAGTCGAAAAGAGGATCCATTTCCCGCGGCCCGAAGAGAGAGCTCCATGCTCACTTTCTACAGAAGTACCTCGGCGTTGGTAAGACCTTTTTTCTTATTATTGGCTCTTTTACCCATTCCTTCTGGTATCTCTTTGCTTGTTGTGAGGGACACCGGGCGTTCCCCGACTTTGCCCTCCTTTACCCCCCCCCCCTTCTACAGCCAGTAGTTAGGTCTTCCCCCAACAATGCCGTTATTCTTACCCAGAACTAGAACGCTTGGCATCGAAGTCAAGCGGCTCCCAGATGAGCGGACGTTAGTGAAAGCTCTGATTGATACAGTAGGGGCAGAAAACATATACGGTTTCACACTGTACTCAAAAGAAAGATTCCAAATTGTAGTTAAAAATGACCAAACAAGAAGCAAATTATTAGAAGGTTTTCCCTGTGCGGGACAAACAATTAAACCTTATTTAATAGGGAGTTTACGAAAAACGTTAAGAATAACTAGATTTCCCTTGGAATACCTGGAGAATGAAGACAACATCAAGAAATTTTTTAGCCAATGGGGCGATATTATTAATATCAAAGCATTTGAACATCCAGATTACAAAGGCTGGAAAACAGGCGACGTTGAAGTACAGATGGATATGAAAAAGGAAGTTCCCAACTTCATTTTAGTGGGCCAAACAAGAGTCATGGTTAACTACCCGGGTGTTAAAAGATTGTGTTTCCGATGTAACTCCGAGGGTCACCTAGGGGCAGAATGCCCAAAACTACAGTGCAAAAATTGCAAATCAACAGAGCACAAAATAGTAAACTGCACAGAAGCTTGTCTTAAATGTGGGGACTTGACCCATAAAGTGGACATGTGCTCGCACAGAACAACCTCAGAAGCAGCCGGAGGGACCATAATACCGATCAGGGCTATACCCCTCGGTACACCTGAGGTATCATCAGGGAGCGATTTTCCAGAGCTCCGGCAACAGACCGAAAAAGAAACACTAGCAGAAAACACAACCTCCATGAAACCCGTAACGGGTAAGACACCCAGGGCAACCCGCCACATCAAGGAAATAACAGCCAACTTCGAAACCTGCAGCAAAGAGGAAGAAGTTGTAACAACCAGCGCCCCAATAAAGCGCACAAGAGAGGCAGAAACAGAAGAGGCAAAAAAAGGCTAAACAAAGCAACCTACTCTCGTCAGAAGATGAAATGGACAACATCCAAACTACAAGCCAACGCGAAGGCACCCAGCCCCTTGAGGAGGCGGTAACAAAGACAGGAAACCTATCCCCAGTAGCGGACCAACCTGCAGAACTCCATTCACATATCTGCAGCATGGACATTTATAGCATCACAGAAATGGAATTTCAAAACGACCTCGTTATGGATATTCCAAACAGCTCCGATAGTGAATCACAGGTGGAACATGTAGAGCAACAAACAGACAACACCCCCCCCTTCCTCCAAATACCAACATGGATTTTAAAATTGCCACTTTAAACGCCAACGGTTTACGCAACCCCTTTGCACAAAGCACTGTCTGGAAGCTAATGTTAAGGTACAAAATTAATGTCCTCCTGATTCAAGAAACCCATTTTTATAAGCATTGGGACGTGGAGAACTTCTCGAGAAGCTACCCAGTCACTAGCTACTGGTGCGTTGGGGATGCTCACTCGCGAGGGGTGGGGATACTAATTCGCCCCCCAATCGCAGGGGGAGTTCTTCAACGTCCAGAAGGACGCCATGGGACATCTAATAACGGTAGACTGGAAGTACAGTGGCCGTACCATCCGGCTTGTTGCAGTATACGCCCCGAACAGCCCATACCACAGAAGCGGTTTCTTCTCTGCCCTTGAAAACTACTTCTTGGGAGCAGAACACCTAATAGTAGCCGGGGACTGGAATTGTGTGGAAGACACACGTTTGGACAAAGTAGGCGGGAACGCAAACTCCAGAACCGGCGGAACCGCCGCTCTAAAATGATGCTGTGTAAATTTTGATCTCGTCGATGTCTGGAGGAGGAATAACCCTTCGAAGGTAGAAACAACGTGGTGCTGCGGCCAGATATCGACGAGACTAGATAGGGTGTACGTGTCCCAAAACTTGGAACAGTATGTTCAAAGGGCACGTCACACCACAGCACACAACATGTCAACAGACCACAAATTGGTCATTTTAAAAATTACACTCCCAGAGGTTATGGAAACAGCCAGAGGTCCCTGGAGGCTTCCTCCTACTTTTCCGAGTCTTTTTAGCAACCAGCTACAGAAACTCTGTGATGAATGGACAAACATCAACTGGGACTGGGAAAACTGGCTGCACTTTAAGTGGCGGGCTAAGGAACTGTTTCAAAAATGTGGGCGCGAAAGGGTTTACCAACAACGTAAACGGCTGAGGGATCTCTACAGGGAACTCGGCTGGTACCGGTCAAGCGAACGGAGCGGAGTTCCCTGCGGACATCTTATCAGACAGGTAGAAATAGAGCTGCAGCAAGAGCAGCAGAGTAGAGTTGATGACCTCGACTTTCGCACGAGACTCTATCTCAGAAATTTAGAAACACCCTCCGCCACATTCTACAATCAACAACGGGTGGCAGCAAACGATGAAAGAACGATTTACCAGATCGAGGAGAAAGGCCAGATTCTAAATTCAACCCATGAAATACTCCATCACTTTCACCAGCAGTATCTCGGCATCTTCGCTGACCAGCAGGGCACGGATGACTTCAGTGAGTGGGACGTCAAATGTTTTCCCGAGCATCTTAGCGCCCTGCATGACAGGCCGATAACTGCAGCTGAAATAAAAGCCATGTGCAAAACGATGAAGACAAGAAAGACCCCAGGGCCAGACGGACTGGGGATAGAATTCTATAGATCTATCTGGGACCTTGTACTGCCAGCACTAGTAAAGATCTTTAACGAATTCCTCACTTCGGGAAACATCCCCGAGGAATTCGCTAAGAGCTATACAATCTTTATCCCCAAAAAAGACCGAGATCGGACTTTGTCAAATAACTGGCGTCCCATCTCCTTAACTAACCTAGACTATAAACTTTTCGCAAAAATTATCTGTACACGCATTAAGGGCGGAATAGAAAACATAACAAGTTCACAGGTCTATGGAATCCCAGGTAGATCTATGGAATTTAATCTCTTCCTGCTAAGAGACCTAATCAGACTGGCCAAGGGAAAAAAATACCCCCTGGCACTTCTCTCCACCGACCTGGAAAAAGTGTTTGACAGTGTCAGCCACACGTACTTACAGGACACCCTAAAAAAAGTGGGCATAGGCCCGAGACTTCGGCGTACAATTAAACATATGTACGCGGAGGCCTCGACACAACTGTCTATTAATGGGTTTCTGACAGAACCAATCCGTATAAAGAGAGGGGTTAGGCAAGGCTGCCCACTAAGCCCCCTTCTCTTTTCCCTAGCATTAGAACCCCTCATTAAAAGAATAGAGAACACCCCTGCAATTAATGGTATTCCACTGCCCCAAGTTTACAAACAGTGCAAAATAGTAGCATATGCAGATGATGTAGTGGCCACACTCAGAGACTCTGAGTCTATCTGCATCTATCTTGACATACTGCAAAACTTCAGCATAGTCAGTGGTCTCCGAGTTAATGCACAAAAAACCAAAATCAAAAATTTTGGAAATTTCCATAACACCGGACTTCCCTACGGTTTAGCGCTGCATACGCAGCTGCTAACAATACTAGGAGTTCCCTTTTCTGAGTCGCTAGCTTTACCAGTCAAAAAATTACAGGAAATAAGTACGGAAAAGATAAGTCTATTCAAACCGACCTTTTTCTCCTTTTATGGCAGAGCCACAGTGATAAAAACAATCATTACCCCAATGCTGATGCACACAATCAATATCACAGGCATCACACTGCTACAAGAAAACCAATTAGCCAAAAAACTCGTAGATTTCTTCTGGAATGAAAAAAAACGAGGTTAAAAAATACTTGCAACTAAAACATGAAGAAGGGGAGGGACGCTCTGCCTGATCTCAAAAGCTTGCTTTATGCAAATACATTCAAAACCGTACGGAAGGCCTTAAACTCAAACCATATTTCAGGCCTCCTAATTAGATATTTTATAGGACTTTTCCTCCCCCTCTTTGGAACCACGGACTATGCTGGACCCCGTGCAAGGGTTGTGCCCAAGTGGTACCGCACACTAGTAAAATCACTCACAGTACTTAGAGACAAAGGAACAGAAATCCTCACACACAAACCAAAAGCAGTATACTGGGATTTCTTCCAACTCTCCAGGCGTGATACACCAAACCTCGGGACAAACAATGAAATTCTCTTTAAAAACATCAAGAATAGCTGGGGACAGCCTTTTTATCAGGATCTGGCCTGGCGAATAGCCTATGGGCGGCTACGGTGAAACAGGTTAAATCTAGGTACGTACCCAGTCCGTGCAATCCTTTTTGTGATGTCTGCCGGAGCGTTGAAACGGTGAAGCATTTCTTTTATTTTTGCCCACCAGCCCAACGCGTCTGGCAAAGACTGAGTACAGCACTTTGAATCCCGATGCTATCACTAGAAGAGGTCATATACCTGCAATTCCCGCCACCAGTCAACAAGACCCAAAAATTCGCCATTTTTTTAATTAACGTCTTAAAGTATCACATCTGGAAGGTACGGAAAAAATCCCAGGTACGGGACGCAAATTTAATGTACGCAGGAATAAGGAAAGGTTTCTTTTTTTACCTTCCTAAATTTCTTGCGCAAGAGAGACATCTACTAGGCGACTTTAAATTTGTGAACAAATACTGCAAACCACCGAAAATATGCTTTCTTATACAGGGACGCATCAAGCCCTGTATATTTCTTTAGTATCTTCAAAACTCCACCTAACTCTCCCTAGGAAAAGTAACAACCACTCTGTTCTTCCTCGCCACAAAGCTTTCACTGGCACGGTTTCCTTTACTCCAAATAAGGGGGGTAGATCTGAGAACCCGGGCTGCGAAGGCTTACTGCGAGGCGGTGCTGCTCCTTGTGAGCGACATCTCCCGGGCCAGTCTTCTACCCCATTCTAAGTCCCAGTGGTACCAGGTTTGCAAGTTCCTTATTTTGTTTCCTTTCAGTTCAACTGACCAGACCTTAAGTCCTTTCATTTTTATGTAATTTAAAAAAAAAAAAAAAAAAAAAAGTTCTAACTGAAATTATTGTTTTCAAAACAGGTCAATGGATCTCCTTCATAGATAACTGATGAAATTATTAAGGATAAATTTATAAGTGAACTATTAGTCAAAATTTTTATGGTTAAATTTTCTTTTTTTTTTAACAGATAAATTGAGAATATGTGTCACAGACCAATTAGCCATATAAGGCTAAACAGGTTGACTGAGGCCTCTTTTACCTCCTGCTGTCCTACTCTATCTTTCATTATTCTCCTCTCTTACTGTTCGCTGACCCTCAGCATGCTTTATTCTCCAAAGGCCGATGATGAGAGATATGAACTCCCATTCGACCTCAATAAAGGTCGAAACTAGTCTGGGTAGTGGCCCTTCCCTTAATGCATAACATTGGACATATCCGCAAAGAGATGTGTTTTGCATTATAGGAGATACTGAGATAGTAGTGTTGGAAGCTTGCTCCACCTTTGCAAAGAGTTGTCCTGGTGTTGTACCACCTTACCCCAGTCCTGAAGATACTTTCAGGTGCAAATTTTGTTTGCTCACACTTGGATAAAGGATTAAACTAATTTTATTATGCTTTGCTTAAATGTTGTCCAAACTGCTGTAGGACCAGATAATATAAACTATGAAATGATTATATATATCTGTTGCCTGTGAGTCAACTGTTGCACCTTTTCCACATAATTTTCTGTGAGAGCATGTTTCAGAATACCTGACAAACAGCTACAACCAGTGATGAGCTATAAGGGGCTCACCCGAGCCCTTTGTTAAATTTTTCTCAAATTTGAGAGTCCCTTGTTCTTATTGTTTACTTTTTTATTTTTTCAAGAAAAAAAAAACATAATTTTTTTAAAATATATTAAGCAACAAACTCATACGGTAACCTAACAAAGTGATTTTATTAAATAAAATATTATATTTACTGTTACCACCATTTTACAAATAAGAATTCACTTTTGGTAATCATATATAAATAAACTCAATAATACTGAGTTTAGATAATATTTAGATTAAATATTATCTAAACTCAATATTATTGTGTTTAGATAATATTTATTTATTATTTATAGATTGTTTGTCATAAAAACTTCTATCGCAAACAAAACAAATTTATTTTGTTTATAAAAAATGCGGACTATTGCATATGTGCGATTAATAAAGATTTTATTCTTATTATATTTTTGATAGTTAAAAAAATGTTTTTATTATGTAAGATAAATTAACACAGATGATTGTGTGCAAATATTTCATGATATATCATGAAATATTTGTTTAAAAATGATAGCCTTTAGAGGTTGATTGTCCCCTCATACTTTTTGATTAAGGAGTACACAAGTTGTATTAATAAAAGTTTTTGTGCGAAATATGGCTTTTTGTTGTTTTTTTTGACGATGCGAGCCCTTTGTTAAAATTTCCATAGCTCACCACTGGCTACAACTATTGTTATTATTACTATTATTGCCTGTCATAACCCAAGGAAGTATCCAAAACCTCCAATAAACTCTCTGCTAGCAAAGGTTGGGCGATTGATAGAGCCTCTACTAATTATGGCTCACGCAAAAAGTTAAGCAAGTTTGAGCACGGTTAGTAGTTGGAAGGGGTTCAATCGTTTGATGCTGTTGGTGCACTCTCCCTCGATGAGTCTTTGGACTCCCTGGAGGTGTCAAATAATAATAATAATAATAAATAAAGATTCTAGAAAATATGGTTAACTATATATATAGTCTTTTATGGTTTTTAGAGAGAAACCTCTTTTTATTTATTTATTTTTATTTTTATTAGGCAGACCAAAGGCTCCAGAGGAAGAGTATTAATGAGGAGTGTGGATGTAACAAACAGATGGAGAATATACATTTTTGAAAATTATGGAGACAACTACCGTGTTTGAATAAAAACTTTAGTTTAATATAACTAAAAAATTATACATCAACGCAAGAGTCCTATTATTAGTGTTATCTGTTGGTTGTAGAAATACATTGGGCGCAACAACAAGTATCTATCTATATACATATATTAACATCGTGTACATTCCAGCCAGTTGGTATGGAACGGTTTCTAATACTAGCTGAAGATTGGCTAGGGTCCTGACTTATGCTGGATCTTATATATTAGGTAGGCTGAATGTGTGCCATCCAGATCCTTGTAATTTTCATGCCATCTTTGTTGTTGATATTTGGGTGGTTTATCAGGATTTCGCAGGCTTCCTTAAATTTCCTTTCATACCAGGTTTTTGTGTGGATGGAGAATATACTTTGAAGGGCTTTTGAATGAGGAAAATGCGAGGACTCACAGAGAAGATGGGCAGCCTTATGAGGGGGATGATGAAGAACATCAGTAGAGTGGAAGTGAAGGAAGCCATAAAGAGGATGAAGAATGGAAAATCAGTGGGCCCTGACAGGATCCCAGTGGAGGCATAGAAGGGGGAAGAGGGAATTGACCTGCTGTGGGAACTGTTCATAAAAGTTTGCCAACAGGGAAATATACCCAAGGAGTGGAGGGAAAGTACTCTTGTCCCTATCTATGAGAATAAAGGGGATGCACAAGACTGTAAAAATTACAGAGGAATAAAGTTGATGTCCCACACAATGAAAATCCTAGAAAGAGTTCTTGATGGAAGACTGAGGAAGGAGATGCAAAGGAGTAATTTGGCTTCATCCCTGGTCAATCAACGATAGATACTATCTTTGGGTTATGGCAGATGATGGAAAAGTTTTGCGAGAAATGATGGGAGCCACATGAATAAACACACATGGTGTTTATTGTTTATCTGGAGAAAGCATACAATAGAGTGCCAGGACAAGAAATCTGAAGGTACTGGAGAAATATGTCAGGTTGGTGCAGGAGATGTACAGAAATATGAAGACGAGAGTTCGGACCTGCCTGGGAGAGACAGAAAGTTTTCAAGTTACAGTTGGCTTGCATCAAGGGTCAGCATTAAGTTCATTCCTGTTTAATATTGCAATGGAGGTGGTGACAGAGGAGGCGAGAGAAAATGCACCTTGGACAATGTTGTATGCGGATGATATCCTACTGTGTTCAGAATCAACAGAAGAAGTGGCAGCTAAACTGGAAATATGGAGGAAAGTACTGGAAGAGAGGTATGAGACCAAGCAGAAGTAAGACAGAGGTGTTGTAAAGTGAATGGCAGTTAAGAGGCAGATCTGGAGCTGGAAGGAAATGTCATCAGGAAGGTTAGGGACTTTAGATATTTAGGTTCAACAGTGAAAGAGGATGGAGAAGCTGAGAAGGAATTGTGATGCAGGATACAAGCTGAATGGAGGAACTGGAGAGAGAGAGATGGCTGGAGTGATATGCGATAAGAGGGTGCCGATCAATCTAAAAGGCAAAATCTACAGAATAGTAGTGAGACCAGCTATGACATATTCTATGGAAACTGTGGCCATGAGGATAAATAACATCGCAGGATGGAGGTAGCAGAGATGAGAATGCTTATGTGGATTTGCAGTGTGACCAAAATGGATTGTCTGAGAAATGACTATGTAAGGAGAACGGTGAAAGTTATGAACTTAGGAGCAAAGATACAGGAGGCAAGGTTGAGATGGTTTTGTCGTGTGATAAGGATGGAGGATGAGTATGTGGGAAGAAAGGTCAAACAGATGGATGTGCAGGGAAGGAGGGAGCACGGGTGACCAAAGAAGAGATGGAGAGAGCTGGTGGAGGAGGACTTGAGGATGAAGAACTTGGATATTGTTAGAGCCCAAGACAGGAGGATGTGGAGAAGACTCACTGAAAATAACGATCCTACTTAAGTGGGGATAAGCTGCAGAAGAAGAAGAAGATTTTTTTTATTTTTTTCAGAACACAATCTGGCTTCAGTAAACATAATTCAATAACTGATCATCTACTCTGGCTGGAAGCATCCATCAGCGATGCCTTCATAAAACAAGATCATTTATTGGTTTTCTTTGATATGAAAAAAAAAGCATACAGTACTACTTGAAGATTTCAGATATTGAAAGGCCTACAAAGCTTTGGTCTCAGAGGGAATTTCCCGCTTTTTTACAAGAACTTTAATCTAATTGAATCTTCCAAATCAAGTAAGAACTACTCTCTCCTGAACCTTTATACTCAAGAGGAGGTTTTTTTTTTAAAGACAAGTCTTATAAACTCAAGGAACTATACAAACTCGTCCAGAGATGGCTGTTATTGACATTCATGTCCACAGTGGAATTTGAACCCATGACCTCTTGGTTGGAATGCAGATATGCTATCTACTCAGCCAACATTTACTCAATAGCTGAACAACTTCCTCCAACCATAAGTAATGCCCTCTATGTAGATGACTTTATCATCTTTTGTTATTCACAAAAATTGTGAGGAGTCATAGAAATGCAGCTGCAGCAAGCCATGGAACTTCTTTCAAAATGAGTACTTGCAAATGGGTTCAGGTTTTCACAGTAGAAGACAGTTGGAATGCATTTTTGTCAGAGACATAGTCTTTATCCTGTTCTAGAACTTAGACTAGAACTATGATAATCCCAGTTGCATCAGAAGCCAAGTTCTTGGAACTCATATTTGATAGTAAACTCAGATTCCTTTCTCACATATGTCAGTTACAAGAAAAGTGCCCTAAAGCAGTGAGCATTTTCACACCCCATCTGCCACCTCTTGAGGTGCAGACAGATGTTCTTTTGTCCATCTGTATTGCACACTTATAAGAATGGAACTCCCAAGTTGTGCTTCCAGAGAGATCACTCTATGATGGTTCAATCCTGCTCACCATTAAGCCACATGGAGCATTTCAAATTTTGATTCCTAGTCTGTAGGTTGAGGCAAATGAACTGCTTTGTCACTTTGAGATTAACAGCTGTCTCTATTGTATGTTACAAAAATAAAATCCCTGCCAGACCATTCTAAGTAGTCAACTATTTTTTGTTCATGGAGAATATCTGCAACAATCAAACTGCTACATGGTGCTTTGGTTTAAGAATAGAAGCTCTAGTTATTGGGATTCACAACTGACTTCATTACACCACAAATCATGCTTCCACCATGGCACACATACATATATACCGCCATGTAGCTTTTCCAGTTGCAAGAGTAGCAAATGTTCCACCCCTTCTGTTGTTTATCAGCAGCTCTTTCAAGCTCATAATAGGAATGCTTTGATTTAGTACTGTCTATACAAATGATTCAAATTAAAAGGCATTAATGGGATCTGAGCAGATGCCATTAGAATGTAACAACTTTACAGCTGGGCTGGGCTCTAATAGTGCTTGCACTAAAATACATAAAGTTGCATCACTTCCAAAGGTGCATAATATACATAAATTCATGCAGTTCTCTACAGGCATTATATGTAGACCAGCAAAAACATCCAGTGTTCTCCAGAATCCAACTTCTATTCCATTTAAGAGGCCACACTTGGATATATGCTTGTTTTAGATTTCAAGCTATGTAGAGATTAAGGGAAACAAGGCTGCAGATACTGCAGCTAGGTCAACTGATTTCTTGAGCCCTCATCATCTGCCTTACCCTATACACTGTCTAGCAGCAGGCTGTTAGATGCAAACTGTTATCCCAGCAGCAAATCATGGAATGGAGAGAACAGTAATAAGCTCTATAGAATTAAATTTGAAATTAACTTGTGTCAGCCTAGTCTGTTCAGGGTCTGTAAGGAGGAGGTTTTTCTTGCTTAGCTCGACATAATCATGTATAGAAATCATATACAGGCATGTCATCACAATGACATGCCTGTATATGATTTCTGTAATACCAGACTAACTACCAGTCATATTTTAATTAACTGCCTTTATTTTGATTACGAGTGCAGCAATTATTTTAGTCACTTTCTGCCTGTACACTCAGGCAGATTTTATCAGATTCATAAAGTATCACCCCAGTTTTTAAATTTTACAGCACATCAACATGTACCATTTTATATAAATTATGCACATATTACTTTTTATCACTTTATTGTGTGTGTGCGCACGCTCGCATGCATACACACACATGATGCCCAGGCTAGAGGTATCTGAAAATAATAGCTTATAATGTAATAGCCACTCACTATATTTTCTCAAATTAAAGCTCAGCTGATAGGAAATCTCTCCAAGATTTATTTTATCCACTTTCAAGGCCACTACTGTGTATGCATAGTCGTAAAATGTCATAAAAAAGTCACAAATGTCATAACAATGTCTATTCCTAGATGTTGGATCAGAAGAGGAGGCTGAACTGCTTGTCCACCTAGATCTCTAGATATGACTCCATTGGACTTTTTTGCATGTGGCTTTATTAAAGACTGTGTGTACTACAGAAAAGTTTGAGATTTGGATGATTTGAAACAGCATATCGTTGCAACAGTTGCTCTAATAATGCTTCAGATGCTGGAAAATACTTGGCAAGAGCTCAAGTATCATTTTAACATCTATTGAGCTACAAAACGTTCCGACATTGAACTTTACTAACCTTCATAAAATTTTGGTGAGTTACTCTGTATAATAACAAAAAATTATTATAATAAACCTTATAGATGCTGAGATATATGTGTGTATTTTTGGATACCTTTAGCCTGGGCACCCCCCCCCCCACACACACACACATGTACATACTTTTAAAAGCTGTGATTCAATTGATTCAATCTATGTGTTATGAATGTTTTACAATTTCCTATACTCCTTTATACATCTGCTTTTTTACACATCTTTTATGCATATTTTCCTGATTTTGTACTCTGATTTTTATCTCTTTATACTCTTTTCCATATTTATTACTATATATGCTGCTGATAACAGTGTTTTTTTGTTTTTGTATTTAGTAACAGTTTGGAGGTGCAGAACCAGGGAAATTAGAGATGTTATAGGGGATTCAATCTATGTGTGGCAATGATTATACAATGCAATTTCCTGGGCTTCTGATTCTAATGGGTTGGTAATGACATTACACAAGCGTAATTGTGGGTGCAAGGGGATGTACTGATACTTCTGGTATGCATGTACATGAATACCAGAAGTATCAGGAATAAGGGAGAGAAGTTTTGGACATTCATCAGCTTGATTTGATCAAAAATTATAGGCATCAGTGAGACATGGTTGACATTAAATGATATAGTTACTGGGATAGAATGTAAAGGGTATTGCATTTTCAGGGAGAATATAGGAAATAGGACAGGAAGTGGGATGTTGCTGATGATAGCTGAAAAATTACAACCAAGAATATTAGAAATTAAGAGGATTTTAGGTCTGGGAGAGACAGTTCATTTGAAGCTATCCGGTGTGAGATAGAGACCAATAAGACAAAATATATTGTTGGTTGCTGCTATAGACTAGATGCTTCACAGGAAAATATAGATGCTATCTATTGGCAGATTAGTACGATGAGCGCAGGCTAAACAATATTATGGAAGACATCAACTATGATGGAAGTGGAATTTATACATTTGCTAAAGAATAATTACCTGAAACAACATGATATAGAGGAGACCAGGGGTTTCAAAGTGTTGGCTCGAGTAATAGCATCGCAATATATATCCATAACCAAGATAGACACTCTGCTTCCAATTGGAGAGAGTGAAAGTTGTGTCTCGATAAATGAGTCTAATGAGAGGTATGATAGATTTATGTTTATTTACATTAATAGGAAAAAATGATCGAAAAGATAGGAAATTTACATGGATAGAAAGAATGTAGGGACTAAACTGTATCTTTTCATGATCTTTGCATTTTCCTCCAAGATGCCTGCAATGTGTGAAATTAGGTATCACATGGTGGTTTGTGCTTCTTAGAGGCATGCTTGTAAGTGTCCATTTATACTTCCTTTGCAATGAAGCAGTTCTGTAGCATGATGTTTTACATGATGTCCAGGTCTTGTAAGAGATCCTCAGAATTGCAGCAGATAGCCTGTGGTCTATTCAGCAAGGATGTGATGCTCATATTTTAAAATGGGTGATGGACTGAATCTTGTATATAATGGTCTCTGAAGATAGGTTTATGGTGAACAGATACTGTATGTTTTCCAGATGGACTGCTGGATGGGAGGATTATATCTAGGAAGGATAATTTTGTGTCCATTTTTTTTGCCATTGTGAAGTTGGTGTTTGGGTGTAATTTACTAATTTTGGTTATGAAGGTCAGTAGAGATGCTTCTGATTCTGGCCAGATGGTGAACACATAATCCACTTTGTGTACCCAAAAGGACAGTTGTGGTTATATCATGAGGGGCACAGCGATTCAATTCTGCAAGGTGTTCTAAGTAAAAAAATTGGCTAATGTGAAGACAGGTGGCTTCCACAAATTGTGTAGCCTGCATGACAAAGTCCAACAGTTTGACTATGTCTGGAAGGAACTCCTATGATAACAACTGGTGAGTGTTGGCAAAAAGTACCTAGTATATAAAGACCAAATGTCGAAGCTGATCATGATGTCCATAAGCCATATAGATAGGTTTTTAATTTTTGTCAGAAATTCTGATGAATTTTACGAGTGTAAATCCCATGAATGGTCTGCATGAGTGCTTAAAGGACGAGCTGGGAATTTAGCCTGTCGTGTTGTGGCCCTTCTCTTAAATTATCTTATCAGTCTGTACTTTGACATCAATATTCACTAATCTGTCTTTGATATTTCTTTCACTGCACTCAACAACTGCTGTGAAGCAGTTTATTAATGACCATCCAGAAAAAAAAAAGCTACAAAAACTTGATTTGGTTTTCTTATTATCTGTGACATTAAAAACTGACCTGTTTAACATAACAAAAGCTTAAAATGCATTTATTTTTGCTTATGTATTTTGGTAACTTAAACATATAGTACACATGATTCATGTATAACTTTTATACAGGGTGAAGCTGGCTTTCCAGGTCCAATGGGATTTATTGGACTTAAAGGAGAAGTAGGATTTCCTGGAATTCCTGGTCAGGAAGGATTTCCTGGCATAAAAGGAGACAGAGGAGAAGTAGGACCTAAAGGTTATATTAATTTATGCATATATTTTATATGATTACCACTCACAAAAGGTTATAAACCTATTCTACATTTAAGTATTTTAGGTAGTCTAAAGCTAGATAATTTGTTTTTTCCTCTAGAGACAAGCTTGATAATTTTTCAAGATACATTAGGTTTATGATAAATAGGATAGTTGTCTCCCACCAGGTAACAGAAATTATATTAATAATTCAATAATGAGAAGGACATTGATCTGCAGAGATAAAAGGGTTATCATTCCATTGTATAAGACTGATCAATCCACACTTAGACTATTGTTCTCAGATTTGGTCACCAGGATTTGAAGGGGATAAATTAACTGTGGAAAGGGTACAAAGGCGAATAACAAAGATGGTGTCAGGACTGTACAATGTTAGTTATGAGGATTGGCTGAGGGAATGTGGACTGCAGAGTTTGGTGGATAGAAGAACGAGAGGTGATATGATTGAGACTTTTAAACTGGTGAAAGGTGGTTACAGTGTTGACACTGGGGAGTTCTTTTGCTTGATTGAACAGCAGGAAGGAGTGATGACAAGAGGCCATCCCTGGAAATTACGAAAGGAAACTGTGAGCAAGAGGATGAGGAGTGGTTTATTTGCATTGAGGGTGGTTGAACCATGGAATGCATTGCGAGAACGGTCAATGAGTTTAAGGAGTATGATAGACTTTGTGTTTCTTAGGGGGAACCTCCCCTCAATGAGTCTTGATAGACTTCGTGTTTCTTAGGAAGGACCTCTGGAGGCCTGGATAATAATAATATATATACCATCTAAAAAATTCACACCTAATGGCATTCACAAACATCCATGATAACTAATGAGATTCATATCCTGCAAATAAATGGTTAATGAAGAAATGTCAGTTGGAATTTACCTCTTTATGTTGAATTATCATTTTGTATCATTCTCATCAGAAAATTCTTGATATATTCTTATTATTAACACCAGACCTCCATGGAGTAAAAAGAATCATTGTAGGAGGCCAAACACTCTTACACACAAAGCCCATCAAACTGTGTTTTAAACTCATTCAATGTATCTACATTCACCACAATGTCAGGCAACTCATTCCACTCACCAACCACTCTTCATGCAAAGAACTTTCTCCTTATGCACCTGCTCATGCCCTCCTTATAAAGCTTCCAGGTATGCCCGCTTGTTCTACCCCCGCTTCTCCCATTTTATGAAAAATTTCTTCCATACTCCATGGAGGCATGAATAATAACAATAATAATAATATTAACATGGTAACAACCCTTTATATTTTATATCCTCTTCTTCCTCCTATTCATAGGGCTCTGCAAATTGCATTCCCTTAATCGTCCTCATATCCCACACCCCAAAGATCAGTCAGTCTTCTCTTGTCATTTTTTAATATATCCTCATAACCATGAAAACTGGAGGGGGGGGATGAAATCTGTATACAACACAATCAGGTCAGTATATTCAATAGCGCACGCACACACACACCTCCCAACAATATGGGATTATAAAAATCCTATATAACAGGACAAAATTAATCAGCTCAGATAACAATGCTCTGAACTTGACCATATCCTTAACACCTTCTTAGCCAATGGCTATAACCTCCAAAAAATATTAAAACCAGTTAACCATACCCCCTCCCCCTTCATAGCAGAGATTACTCTAAATATCACCATTCTATATATCTGGAGTATATCTGAAAAACTAACAAAAAATCCTAAGAAAATATGACCTCACAACTAGTTACAAACTGCATAAGAAATTGGCATCTCTTATCCACTCCACCTAGGAGAATACCACCACCAAGGGACCTGGAGAATACCAGGTTCCTT
This sequence comes from Typopeltis vanoorti, assembly GCF_054136105.1. Lineage (NCBI taxonomy): Eukaryota > Metazoa > Arthropoda > Arachnida > Uropygi > Thelyphonidae > Typopeltis > Typopeltis vanoorti. The sequence goes on from NC_143561.1 coordinate 123,260,115, forward strand.
GCAGTTGCAAACTGTCCTACTATGGCCAAACAGGCAGGACAGCCAATATCAGGAGCCACACAGGATTAGCTGACCATGCATTGGACACCCATCACTCAATACGCTCGAAGAAGGCCACTTTATTACACTGCAGCAAGTACAAGTACGAAAGATTATACTTTGCAGCCTCAGCTCTGAAAAACTTCCCAAACCTCAGCAAATTTGTGTATATTAGAGTGTCCCAAATTTGGGAAGCTTATATGCTAAGATTGTCAGTCCAACAGCCAAGACAACCCAATTTAGCTTACTAGGGGAAACCTTTTAGGACTCTAGGACCAACTTCAGTTGCCTTTCTTCAGCCTAGCCTCATTTTCTTAGTGTGAGTGCTTGTGTGCACATCATTGTTTTGTGATCCCTGAAGATGGCAATGTAACATTGCCGAAATATAAGTGGTTATTAATTGAAGTTTTTATAATGAATAATTTAGCTTAAGTTGTCATTTCCTAAAAAATTAGAAGTATTCTAACCAATGTATAAGCTTATCTACAGGATGGATGAACTGGAAGAATATGATGCTGTAGAAGCAGCATGGGTTTGTGAAAGGTAGGTCTTGCCATTTTATAATAAAATGACAGTTGGTGGACGTTGTGAATGTATTTGACAGAATATTGCATGGAAATCTATTACATAAATTGTAGCCAGTAGGAAGGTTATGAAGCTTGGTGATATAGGTAAGAGGGATAGATATTGAAGAATAGTATGTGGGAAAATCAATTCTACCAGAAGATGGGGTGAGAAGTCATACTACATTACTCTGTACTTGGGTCAGTGCTATTTAATTTGTACATCAGCAATATAGCAAATTATTTATGGGGATATATCCAATTGTTTTCTAATTATGTAAATCTGAGTAGAGCAATACTTAAAGAAGATGATATAGAGTTCCTGCAGGATGATTTAATGAGACAGGAAGTACAGGCACAGGATAATGGCTATAATTTTAACATAGCAAAGTTGTTAGCAAAATTGAAATGACAGTATCATTGCTGTATACTACGTTGATGAAATGGGAGGAGACTTCAGGAAATTGATGATATTGAGAATTTAGGGGGTGGGGAGAAAGTGGGCAGGGAGTTGAAGTTTATAGGACATAATTCATAGGCAGCCCAAATAGCTCATCATCACTTGGATGTTGAATAATATGAATTCTTCAAATTTGTATCATTCAACAAATTCTATTGTAATGGAATGAATTTGAAGCGTGAGAAAGATGGCAGTAGCCTTGGAGTTTGTGAAGCAGATTTGTGCCATCAAGTTGGCCGAGTGGTTAGCATATCCACTTTCCAGCGAAATGACTGTGGGTTCGAATCCTGACATGGATGTTTGTGCTTGTCTGTGAATATACTAGTGGTGGTGGGCAGTAGATGGCATTGATGTAGATATTGTGGTTTGCTGTAGTTGGTGGATTGAGTGCCGAAGACAGAGAGTTGTAGAGTAGGTGCCCTCCCTCGATGAGTCTTTGGAGTCCTTGCAGGTGTTACGTTATAATAACAATAATAATACACACAAGCAAGGCTAGAAAGATTGTTATTCCACTTTGTAAGACTTTAATTAGGCCACATCTAGACAATTGTGCTTAGACAATTGCTGTAGTTGGTGGATTGAGTGCTGAAGACAGAGAGTTGTAGAGTAGGTGCCCTCCCTCGATGAGTCTTTGGAGTCCTTGCAGGTGTTATGTTATAATAATAATAATAATAATAATACACACAAGCAAGGCTAGAAAGATTGTTATTCCACTTTGTAAGACTTTAATTAGGCCACATCTAGACAATTGTGCAGTGATCTGGTTGTTTGGATTCCCTGGTAGATGAGGAAGTAGTTGAGCAGATACAGAATTGAGGACCACAATTATGACAAGTCTGTGGAATGCTGCTTATGAGAATAGATTGAAAGTCAAGGTTTTACCAAGGCTAGTTGACAGGCAGAAATGAGGACATAAAGTAATTAAAGTCACATAGTATTGACACTGAAGGGCTTTCTATATATTGAAGGAAGTGAAAAGACAATGAAGAGGGGGGGGGGATTACTCCTAGAAGGCTGTAAAAGTGTGGTTATCAAGGGTGAAAGGCCTACATCTTTTGATTGGAGGATGAGGAATGAGTTTCCTGAGGTGGCTATAAGTGCTTTATATAAATGATTTCAAGAAGTATCATAGGTATTGTTGGAGGGAGGCCTGAGAATAATACTTCTGCCAAGTCAGTCTGAAATATCTGTAAAGCAATTTATTAAAATTCTCTTGTGTAGAACACTGCAATTGACTCAATCAAAAAAAAAAAAAAAAATTCAATGGGACATCATCTCGGTCAATCCTGGCATGCTGTAATAAGCAATTGAAGCTGATTGGCACCAGTAGAAAAATGAATGATTATTAGATTATCAGAAGATGATATTAATTGGTGAAATGGTAAACACTAATCACTGCATAGGATATATTTGACACATTAAATGAGAAGTTCTTAAAGTATTTCATCCTTGTGAGCAGTGGTGGCTGGTGACAATATAAACAGGTGGGGCCAGGGACCAAAACCAACTTGACTTTTTTATATTTATATAGTGGGTTCTATTATTGATTTATAGTTATTATTTGTATTTACAATAATGTTTAGTCAGAATCCAATGATGCATTGAGCTATTAATTTTCTAAAATTGTTAAGACGTAACATATACGGGCTCAACGTATTTTTATTATTATTATTATTATTATTTCGGGCGACTCCAGGAGTCCTTAGACTCATCGAGGGAGGCCCTAAACATCATGTCCACAGAACTATGTGATTACATTCTCACAGTATCTATCATACCTTGCCTTGAACTCGTTCACCATCATAGCACCCACAACAGACTCTGGCAGCTTATTCCACTCATTTACCACTCTAAAAGTAAAGAACCCAGCTCTAACACCTCTGCTAACCACACTCTTGCCCAGCTTCCATAGGTGTCCCCTAGTTCTCCCACCACCAGTCCTGATCTCAAAAATATCCTCTGAATTAATCCTATAGAATCCCTTTAGCAATTTGAATGTCTCAATCATATCTCCCCTCCTCCACCTATTAACTAGTTTCTGCAACCCACAAATCTTCAACCTGTTCTCATATGGTTCATTCCATAGACCTGTTATCATCTTAGTCACTCGTCTCTGGATCCTCTCCACCTCCTCCCATCAAGAAGGAACCGAGGTGACCAAATCTGGGCACAGTAGTCGAGATGAGGTCTTATCAAGACTTGGTACAGAGGTACAATAACTTTCTTGTCTCTGCTCGTCAAGGTATTTTTCAACAACCAAGTGAGTTGATGAGCTGATTTAGCTACTTTTGCAATGTGCCCCTAAACTTCATCTCCCTATCCACCAACACTCCCAAGTCCCTGGCCTCATCAATCTCTTGGAGTACAGTTCCACCGATGTGGTATACTGCTGCTAATCTTTTCACCCCAAAATGCATAACCTTACATTTTGTCACATTAAATTGACATCCATTCTCCTTAGCCCAGAACTCCAATCTATCTAAGTCATCCTGCAAGACTTTGACATCTTCTGCATTCACTATTGCCCTACCCAACTTTGCATCATCAGCGAACAAATGAATTGTTCCACTTAGATCCTTCCCTATATCGTTAATGAACAGATTAAACAGCAGTGGTCCAAGAACAGAACCCTGCAGCACACCACTAGTCACAGGCCGTCTTTTGGACTCTACTCCTGAATAAACTACTCTTTGATATCTCTCCATCAAACCAACCACCTATCCATCTCACCAACCCTATATCCTTTCCCATATGTTGTAGTTTACGGATTAGTATTCCATGTGGTATCCTGTCAAACGCCTTTGCCAGGTCCAGCAGTATCAGTGTAAACCCATTTCCCTTATCCAGTTCAGCCGTCACCTTGTTATAAAACTTGAGCAAGTTACTGAAGCATGATCTACCCTTCACAAAGCCATGCTGTCCCCTGTACAGTATCTCATTTTGATCAATCCATTCCTGTATTTTTCCCTTGACTACTTTCTCCAAGACCTTGACAACGACTCCTGATATGCTGATCGGTCGGTAATTTGCAACCGTAGTCTTGGATCCTCCTTTATGCAGTGAAACTATTTTCCCCTCTTTCCACACCTTCGGGACTAAACCAGACCTGAGACTCAGATTAAACAACATGGTCAAGGGCACTGATAATTCCTTAGCCGCTTCACGCAAGACCCGTGCTGGTATACCATCCAGTCCCACAGATGTGTTCACATTAAGGTTCTGTAATAGACTAGTCACCTCCACTTCATTCATCACTATTCCCGTATAAACTAATGGTTCCTTCATTTTTTCAATGTCACCACCTGGATGATATGCTTTTGCTAAGTGCGTGCTCAGTAACTCCACTATATCGACTGATTCAGTGACCTCCTTACCATAGGCATTCCTTAAAATCATTTTGCCGTGTACAGTTTTGTTCTTGCTTGCAGCATATTGAAAGAACTGTTTGGGATTCTCTTTTGCTTCCAAAGATTTTGTATTAATAACACAAAAACTCGAAAGATTTCCAGTTGTGAGCATAGTTCAACGGACTAGAGTAGTCGACCAGAAATCCAAAGATGCTGCTTCGACTCCAGCTGGCCACCCTGCAAAATATTTTCGAGTTTTCATTTTTCAAGTGTTAAAAAAAAAGTTATTATTTCTATTATTACTCAACAATGTTGAGTAATATGCCCATCTCTGGGTTGGTTTCCAATTTTTCTTCTAGACTTAACAACAAGAAATGTTTTTCCAATAAACTATCGATTTTGTTCATAGTTAAAATGTATTGTTTATGGACGTAATAAAAATTTCAACTTTAAAATAAATTATAACAAAAAATGACAACAATAATTAAACATGCTAAAAACAATAAAACATCAACAATGAGAATAAATAATAAGAAAATGAAAGAATTGCACTCTATTTACTTACAAACGCATTGATTGGGCCAGACTAAATGGGCCCCAAAATAAGTGTTGTGCCCGTTAAACAAACGCGCTTGCTAGTGCACGTGCTTCACAATCAAAGAATCATGCACTATGTACGTATGTGCCAACACAGTGACTGGGCCAGACTAAACTGGCTCGAAGATAAGTGTTGCGCCTGGTAAACAAACACAATTGCTAGTTTAAGTGCCTCATACATGCCCTGTGTTCTACACCTATAAAATAGGGCCAGCCGTGGATGGCCACAGAGACCATACTAAGTCGCATTATACAATATTGCCACAAAATACTAATGTAATTTTTTTATTAAACAATAAAATGTGTTGGAAATAGATCAAAAAATAATAATTACAAGAAACATATTTTTTAAAACTACAATTATTGGGCTAGTTATACAAATTGGTGGGTCCCAGCCCCTATAGACGAGCCACCCCTGCTTGTGAGTATGGCATCATGCAGTGCATTGGGAATGGCAAAATTAGATTGATGAGGAATGAAGAGGAATATGAAGAATTAAGCAAAATTTCTGTTAATAAGGGTATAGACTTCATGATATTTCTATATTTTGAGAGATTGTTCCTCTGAGTTAATGACAGCCTTAGCATATTTGAAAAGTTATGCTTAGATACAGTTATTTACTTAACAACAGTGCATTATGGCAGCAATACACTAGGAGAAGAGAATAAATAATCGATTTTTGAATTTATTGATAGTTTGCCGGATTTCTAACCAACATCTTCAGAATACAAATTAAGTAAGTCCACAGCACTCAGTTTGATTGTTTCAGAAACTGAAAGGCAACAAATGTCCTAACAAAGTGTCCTCTAAGGGCCAGATAAAAGTGAAGATAATTCAGAGAAATCGGGCTAAATAGAGTCTTAGAATGACGGTCTCGAAAATTGTTGGCAAATTAATGTAGTGATTCTTGTTGTGGTTAGGGGAAATGCTTCATAGATTATGCTTATTCTAAAAATAGTCTCTCAGACCTATAGAGTCTTCTTTGCAATATGGTTGTCTTCTTCCATTTAATCCTATATGAAGGAATATCCAAAGAATAGTTTGCTTTTTACTTACCATGCAGGTGATCACGGATGCAGTTTTTTCCCTCTTCAATGCAGATGCTAATTAACAGATCTACCAGCTAAAGTTTTCTGCAAATATAATCTCCATGCAGCATTTAAACCACACATCCAACTAGCAACCTTCATCCATTTTCCTAAGGTAAGTTTGCACATCTTGGAGTGTGTAAATTTCCACATATCTGCAACTTAACCTACTTTGGACACACTAGTAAATCCTAGCAACACACAAAAACTCTGGTAAAGAACACACAGCACTCAATTAGAATGTAGTAAAAACGAGTCAAATTATAAATGAAAAGGAACTAATGTCCTTTCAAGGTAACCTTTAAGATCTCCCAGACATGAAAGATCTGGTAACCAGTCAGTCCAGACTGCATTTAGCCTAACTTCTCTAAATTATCTGTTCACAAGGTACTACCAAAAGTTTGGGACATTTGAATAGCATGTGCATAAACTGATTGCATACAGTCTTCTGTCTTTAAAGGGACAAGCACTATCCTTTGTGAATCAGAATATCAACAGCCAGTAAAGTGAGAGACTACTTTCTTGGGTTACATCCATTTTTGTAACATCGTGTTTTAGTGGTTTGGCAATTTTTTTTTTTTCTTTCAAGGCTGCTGCAAGCAGGTGTGCAAGTTGTATGCTGCACAAAGGCACTATAAAAAAAGTGGGGGGGGGGGGGGGCAAAATTAAGTTTTAAAAATCAGTTTGCCATTCTGAACACCATTCATGTGTGTTTGCTTATGTCAGATTTCACTTCTTCAGAAACAAGTGCTGTATATCAATTCAGAGAAACCATGTGTATTGTGCAATTTGAAACTATCATTACCACTGGCATCTTCCAGCGAGCATATTGTTGCAGTTGAGGAAAGCTCAGTCTAACAAGTATGAGCCAAGCCAGATCTTCTTCTATGCAGATACAAATCAACATCCTTCTATCTTTTAGTTGGTTCTCTAAATTAAAGCTTTGTAATCATCTCCACATGATACTTAATTATTGAAATATTGGAATATTCGTGATAATGTCTGCAATGGCTGTATGAAGGATTTCATAATTGTACATGCATTGCTTGTAATCAGAGCTATTTGTGAAAGTATAGTCTGATTTTCAATGCCAGTAAGAAAAAAAATATATAAATTTTTTTCATTTTGCTAAATCTATTTTAACATTTACATTTGTTTAAAAACTGTTATACATTTTATCGGGGGGGGGGGGGTAAAAATGATCAAGGGGCAGCAAAAAACGTTTTGCATAAAGGCACCTTACATGTCAGTGGCTGTACTGCTATCAGTAAGTACCGTTCTTTTTGTTCTTCCTCATTTTGTACATGTCATCCTATTTTCTTCATTCTACTTCTGGATATTTTTACTGCCCTATTTTTCAGACCACCATCACTAATCCATCTCCCTGCTGCTGTGTTTAACAGCAGCATAACCCTTGATATCTGGAAGGGGGGGGGGGGATCAGGATCCTAGTAGTCTCAAACTACTCTGACCTCTACTTTGGCAAAACAAGCAGGCCTATATGGTCCATTATTATTGTGGGCTTGCCTGTAAGGGTTACATTTAGTCTCCTTTCTTATGGTCTGGGGGCCAAGGACCAAGGTTTTCTATGATGCCAGTATGGCATCCTGGATAATGCTTGTGTTCCACTTCCAAACACACTCATGAGTTGCCAGATAGCAGGTGTGTGTGTGTGTGCACGTGCAGCTTCATGATGGGTGTGATGATCTAGTGCTGAATTCTTCCTTCGTTTAAGAATGGGCCTTTATTCCTCAAGTTTATCAGGGTCCTCAACAAGCCCAACCAAGTACAGAAACTACAAAAGGAAAACACACCAGAAACACCTACAAATATATTTTTTTTGTTTATACATGCAACAAGTGAACAGCTGATCAGGAATATGTTACTCTTCTTTATGCAGAAGAGCTTCGAAAGAGTAGCAGGATCTCCAAAATCAGTAAAACAAAAAAACTCCATTCCATCGACATTCTTTTTGAACCCTCCCCAGAAAAAATCAGAGTAGCTCCTTTGTACAACATTACCTAGAAAATACCAATCACATTAAACATCCCCCCCCCCACACACACACAATAAGACTGAACTTTTCTTGAAGAATTGAGGAACTCCTCAACGATCTTTATGAGAATATTTACTCTAAATTGAAAGAACAGGGAGTGGCAGTCAAAAGAATTCACCTGTTTAGTGATGGTATTATAGTGCCCATCAAGAATATCATTCTTGTCTAATACCCCTAAATCATCCACCATCAGTGACAGCAAGATATCTCACTTTTCCTGTTAGGCCCTTTATCTCGAAACCCATTATGCTGCTTTAAAGGTCAGGTCATGCTTAGACTACTTGTGGCTCTGCTATCTGCATCTGATGTGACAATAAAAAGCATGAGAATAAAGACTGAATGAGCAAGATACCCAAATGAGCTAATTGCAATGGAGAACATCCAGCCTACTCCCAGTTTTTGCCAAAGGCAAAAGAATGAAAAGAAAATTTAAAAGATCAATACTTAGCAAAACATACCATAACAGGAGGAAAAGAGAAAATATAACACTAGAAAAACATCTGGTGGAAAACTGTTACACCGAGAATGGAACAGTAAAGAAGTGTAGAATCTTGTGGTATCCAATCATAATTTCTTAAATGGTTACATTTTGAAGATTGTATGTTGACTTTTGTGACTGACTGTACATGTTAACATAACACAAAAGTCCACGTACAATCCTTCAAAATGTAACCATTTAAGAAACTGACTGTTTGACAAACTGCACATTTAATAACCTTATACTGTAAAATAATTTATGATTGAAACAAAATAAATGCACAAGAATATGCAAATAACATCATATGAACTTATTCTTATTTAAGCAATCAAGAAACGGTATTACATCATGTTGTTTATTTATTAGACTCCTGGATGTGATAAAGTGGTGTGGTGCATAGTTCATGTTTATTAAGAATTCTTGAAATCTTTTTGGATGTGCCTTTAATGTATGGGATGGCAACTGTTTTGTTGTAGTTCTCTGTGGTGGATAGTGGGTTTCTTAGAAGTACCCTGTCTACGAAGTATCCTGCTAATGTAATCAAGCCTACTACGGTCAAACAGGAAGAACCGTGAACATCCGTATCAACGAACACAAAAGTTACATCCGGCATTATCACTATGGCAAGTCGGGCCTAGCAGACCATATTCTGGATACCCCTGCACACAGGATCAACTGCAAGAACACAAAAGTACAGCAGAGAAGCTCTTTCAAGTCAGAGAGATTGTTCTTAGAGGCAACAGAAGCCCTGAAACACACTCCAAATCTCGACAAATATGGCTGTGTAAATTTGCCTAAAATCTGGGAGACAGTCATCTTAAGAAAAAACTAGTACCGGTTTTTTTCTCTGTTTAGGACTCTAATCTTATGTGATAGCTGCAATTTTTTTTTTTTTTTTTTCAGTTAGAGGGTGCCAAAATCAAGACTCTAGTCTTTGTGTTGCTGCTACAATTTTATTTAACTAGTCAGTTGATTACACCATATTGTTATAGTCTCGCGTATTGTGACAAACTGTGTTTTTGTGCTCTGAAGATGCTGGTTATAACACCAGCGAAATATCAGCAATAAGTTAATAAATTAATTATTCACTTATTTTTCTGTGTTCTAACATATACCGTTAAAAATAAACAACATGTATGGCGAACACACAAGTCTCTCCACACGGTATTGCATCATGCTGCTGAAAAGTTAATCTTGTGTGTGTGTGTGTGTGTGTGTGTGTGTGTGTGTGTGTGTGTGTGTGTGTGTGTGTGTGTGTGTGTGTGTGTTAATCATGTTCTTTATAGTGTTTTACGGTTAAAATAAACCCAGAAAAAGAAATTTCACTCAACATGAGAAATGTGATAATACAGTTGCGAAAAGAAAAAAGCAAAAAAAAATTATCGTGAGATTTCACATATTGATGAAAAAAGTTGTTCAAATATCTACAAGCTGTTATTAGGAATTACAAGTTAGCTGGAAATGTGTTCAACACAGCTGGAAGTCATCACCCCAGAGTATTAAGTGATTATGATTGCTCAAGCTGTTCTAAAAGGAGTCAAATCAAATCCGAAAATATCTGCTCCACAATTAACGGAATACATTGCAATGAAACTGGTAACACTGTGCATGCTGAGACTGTGTGAAGAACTGTTCGATCTAAAGGATTTAATGATAGGGTTCCAGAAGAAAGCCTCTAATAATCCTAACAAATCACACAAAAAGACTTAACTTTGTCAAAGAGTATGTCAACAAAGACTTTGGTTTTTGGAAACAGTCCTATTTACCAATGAAAGCAAATATAATATTTTTGGATCTGATAGTCATGGAAAAATTCGGCAATGGAAAACTGAAGAAATGAAACCCGAAAATTTGGTTCCCACAGTCAAGCATGGTGGAGGCAATATAATGGTTTGGGGATCTATGGTGGTGGCTGGTGTTGGGAAATTAGTTTTCATCTAGGGTCAATGGACCACCTATGATTCTTGAAGATATTGCAGGCCAATTTACAGACATCTGTTGCCAGCTTAGGACTTGAAGCCGATGGATCTTTCAGCAGGATAATGATCCTAAGCACACAGCCAAGATTGCCAAGGTGTAGCTGCTTTACAAGGTACATGAACAGCTCCACTTACTTCCCCAGTCACTGGACTTAAATCCAATTGAACACCTATGGGATGAACTTGAGAGAAGAGTTCAAAAATGCACTATTCTAATTGGGAATCCTTGAAGGAAGCATTAACCCAGGCATGGTCTGAAATTACACTGGATACCACAAAATCTCTTATTCATTTAAGGTTACATGGTGGTCAGCATTTATGGTTAAGAATTTAGGGATACACAACACGTGTTAAAATAATTACTTTATTTAATATTAGGAAAGTAACATTTGACATTTCGACCTTTGTATTGAGGTCAAAACGTCAAATTTTTCTGATGATGACATCAATACAGAGGTAAACGTCAAATGTTACTTTCCTGATATTAAGTAAAGTAATTATTTTAACACGTGTGGTGTGTATCCCTAAATTCTTAACAACTTAGGGTTATATGTTGACTTTTGTGACTAACTGTATCTCTGTTCTACTTTCTCACAAATTCATCGTCCCTAAGCAGAATGATTTGAAATTCCTATAGAATGAATTACAGAAATCAATGAAGAAAGGCATCACACCTGAAAATACACTAAACATAATTTCGCTTCACAACATGATAGCTGTGATCAGTAGGCAGTGTTCAGTTTAGTTAAAATTCTCTGTTAATTAAATTCTTTGGATTTCTTGTGTGTGGTTTTAAGAGGGAGTAAAATGGCAGTGAGTCATGGATTGGTGTGAAAGATGTGTAAGAGACATGGATTTTTCAAAAATGGTGAGGTGCTATGAATGCAGTATATATGCTTGGGAGAAAGATTGAAGATATCTGTGTGTAGAGGATTAATATGAGAGCGTTTGGATGTGCAAGAAGTGTAACATGCTTATGAATTATGAAGTGTCTTTAAATGTTAGTGGTATCTGGCAAAAGTCAGAGCAGGAGATGATGAATGTGGCTATGGAAGTAAGCAGGGTTGAAGATATGATTGAGTGCATGAAAGACTACGTGGCTGTTGATATCAGTGAGAGAGGAGGTGCAACTAGCTATACATTAGCAACAATGAGCTGTAAGACAGTGGATGTGTAAGGTAAAGTGAATGCCATTGGCAGAAATGACAATGAGAAAGTAACTGAAGACTTGGTAAAGATGAGGGAAGAGATTAAACATATGAGGAATGAACTGCAGAGAATTATAATTTCCTTGGAAATGTGAGGAAGAATGGGATAAAAGATGTCTTTTTGAAAGAGATATTGAGTGATTCGAGAGCATAGCCCTTTATGGATATTCAATGATTAGAGGTGTGCTGAGTGAAAAGGTGTACAAGGTTTGTTTATTGGGAGGTAGAATAAGAAGGGGGATTGAAGTACCAGATAAGACCTGGTTGGCTGAGTGGTTAGTGTATCTGCTCTCCAGCCAAAAGGCTGCAGGTTCAAATCCTGCCATGGGCATGGATGTTTGTGATCACTGTAGTACGTGGATGGAGTGGTGGAGATGGAAAATTGTACAGTAGGTGCCATCCCTTAATGAGCATTTGGAATCTTTGGAGGGGTCACATAATAATAATCATAAAGACAAATTAATGAGCAAAACAGTTGATAGTAATAGTTGGCACAAATGATTTGGCTGGTAACAAGTAGGATGTAAGGATGGATGTCAGGAGACTGTTAATTATTATTATTATTAAGAGAGACCTCCAGGGAGTCAGGGATTCGAGTGAGGCCGTGCGCCAGCTATCATACTTATTCTTGAATTCATTCACACTGCTTGCACTCACAAATCCAGTGGCAGTCCATTCCAATCATGTACCAACCTATGAGGAAAAATCTAGCCCTCACCCCCTTCTTAGTGGCTGACTGTTTGACAAAATTCATTCTCAGTTTCAAAGGATGCCCTCGCCCTCTTGTCCTTTTCCCACCCAACATAAATTAAAAGATTCCAAACTGAAATCCTGTATGATCCTTTCAGAAGTTTGTAAGTCTCGATCATATCACCCCTCTTTCTCCTGTTTGCTAGTATGTGCAGTCTACAAATTCTCAATCTGTCTTCATAATAAGTATTCCATAATCCTGATATCATTTTAACTCTCTCCTTTGCACTGTCTCTACTATATCAGAATCACAACAGAAACCAGAAGACCAGACCTGCACACAATAGTCCAAGTGAGGTCTTATGAGACTTTGTAAAAGAGGCAAAGTGACATCCTTACATGTTTCAGCATTGCAATTATGTTTTGAGTTATATTTGTAATCTTTGCTACATGGCCCTTGAGCCTCAACTTCCTATCAACTAACACTCCAAGATCTCTGGCATCATCAGTTTCTTTTAGCATAATCCCGCCAATATAGTATGACATTGGATATCTAATCATGCCGAAGTGAATGACATTACATTTACTGACATCTATTTTCCCATATCCACAACTCCAGCCTATTCGAATCATTCTTCAAGTACTGCATATCAGCAGCATTCCTGATTACCATACCTGTCTTTGCATCATCAGCAAATAGCTCTATGTCACTTGTCAAATCCTTCCCAATATCATTAATGTACAGATTGAATAACAGTGGACTTAGCACTGATTCTTATTGTACAACACTGGTTATCTTGCAGACTCCCATCCCCCCATATGCCACTTTTTTCAGTCAGCCATCCTATTATCCATGATAATATTCTATAATCGAAAACCATATTCTCCAATTTATGCAACAGTCTACCATACTGAATTCTGTCAAAAGCCTTAGCAAAAACCAAAAGTATCATAGTGTATCCATTCCCCTTGTCTAGTTCAATGATAACATTGTTATAGAATGTGAAAAAGTTGCTAAAACATGACCTTTCCTTAGTAAACCCCATGTTGCTTATTGCAAAGTAGAGATTCACTGTCAGCCCATTTCTGAATGCGAGTCCTAACTAATTTTTCCAAAATCTTCACCACCACTCCTGAGATACTAATTGGTCGATAGTTGGATACATCCGTCTTTGCATCACCCTTGTACAATGGAATTACCATATATTCTTTCCATTCGTGCAGAATCTTCCCTGTTCTGAGATGCATATTAAACAGCCTGGTCAAAGGAATAGCCAGTTAAGCTGAACATTCTTTTAGCACATCTGCTGATATCCCATCAGTCCCTATTGGTGAATTATACTTAACTGTGTGGAAAGACTTATGTGTTATAGATAGGAAGAACATCTGCCTCAATGAACACAAAAAATATATCCGGCGCTTTTGCTATGGCAAGTCGGGTCTGGCAGACCATGCTTTGGATACCCCTGCACACAGGATCAATGGAAAACAACAACAACAACAAAAGTATTGCACAAAAGCTTTTATAAGTCAGAGAAGTTGTTCTTGGAATCAACAGAAGCCTTGAAACATACTCCAAACCTCAATAAGTATGGCTGTATAAACCTACCAAAGATTTCAGAGACAGTCATCCTAAGACCAAATTAATATTTTTTTTTTTTTTTAAAACTTAGATGGCACCTAATTAGGACTTTAATAGTCTTTGTGTTGCACACTACAATTATTATACTGGTCCCACTGTTACACTGGATTGCAGTTGTCTCACTAATGTGACAAACTGTGTTTGCGTGTGCTGAAGATGCTGGATATAATACAAGCGAAATATTAGCATTTAAGTAAATAAATAGTTCTTTTCTTATCAATCTGTGTTTGCATCTTCTTCTTCTTTCACTATGCCTTATCCATGTTAAACGGGGTCGGCACACCAATCTTTAACCTTCCTCTTCCAAGTTCTCCGGTCCACGGCGTCCTTCGGACTCCATCCTTTCTCCCTAAGATCCTCTATCACCTTATCCCTCCACCTGAGCTTGGGCCTGCCTCTTTTCCTCCTTCCTTCCAACTCCATATACTCCACTCGTTTACCAACATACTCCTCACACTTCCTCTCTACATGTCCAAACCACCTCAACCTACTTTCTTGTATCTTCTTGCCAATTGGTCCCACCTTAACTGTCCTTCTGATGTAGTCATTCCTTATCCTGTCCTTCTTTGTCACACCACTCATCCATCTCAACATCTGCATCTCCGCTACCTCCATCTTCCTCTTCTGTGCCTTGGTTATAGGCCACGTCTCCACACCATGGAGCATCGCCAGCCTCACCACCATCTTATACAGCTTTCCTTTCCTCTTACAACTCACTCTCTTGTCGCACAGGACCCCGCCTCATCTTCCTCCAATTCATCCAACCGCATGTTATTTGGTGCTGTATTTCTTCATCCAAGTCACCATTCCTCTCGACAACCGACCCAAGGTACTTGAATTTCTTCCCTGAAATTAGCCTTTCACCCTGGAGTCATATGACCATATCCTTGTCACTCCCTGTTGACATATATTCAGTCTTCATCCGGTTCATTCTCATGCCTCTCTCCTCCAATGCCTTTCTCCACTTTTCCAGGGTATTTTCAAGCTTCTCTCGGGATGATTCACATAGAACAATGTCGTCGGTAAACAGCATGCTCCATGGTGCCTCCTTCTTGACATCCTCAATTGGAACATCCATGACCAGGTCAAAGAGGTAGGGGCTCTGAGCTGACCCTTGGTGTAGTCCTACGACAATGGGGAACCCTTCTGTCATGCCGACACTAGACCTGACCTGCGTTTCTGTTCCCTCATACATCGCCATCCCAAACCTCACGCACGTCTCCGACACCCTCTTCTTCCTCATACTCCTCTATACCTCATGCCTGGCCACTCTGTTGTATGCCTTTTCCAGGTCTATAACCGCCATGAGCAGATCCACTTGCATCTCTCTATATTTCTTCATCAATTGCCTTAGCACAAATATCGCATCTGTTGTCCCTCTTCCTGGCATAAATCCAAATTGCTCCTCACCAATTTTCATTTCCTGCCGTATCCTTCCTTCAATTACTCTTTCCCATATCTTCAATGTGTGTGACATCAGCTTGATCCCTCTATAGTTGCCACAGTCTTGAACATCTCCTCTTCCTTTGTAGATTGAGATGAGAATACTTTTCCTCCATTCCTCTGGTATCTTTTCCTCATCAGATCCCATAACATATCCATGCCCTCACTTCCCAAACTTTTCCACACTTCCCCAGGTATCTGGTCTGCCCCCACAGCCTTTCCATTCTTCATTTTTCTCAGTACCCAATCCACTTCCTCTCTACTTATGTCTTGCACCGGTCTCTCGTTTGCCTCTCCATCCTCACACCTCTCTCTCGGATTCTCCTCATTTAGTAGTTTACGGAAATATTCTTTCCATCTTCCTCTGATTTTGTCCTCCTCTTGTAATACTACTCCTGAGGCATCCTTTATCTGCTTGACTGGTGTTATGTCTTTTGAGGCCTTATCTCTGGCTTTCGCTATTCTCAACAGCTGAGCTTCACCACCGTTTCTCTCCAGTTCTTCAAAAACCTCATCAACTGCCCTCGCTTTCACCCTTGTCACAGCTCTCTTTGCATTTTTCTTCGCTAATCTATATGTCTCCTTGTCGGCTCTAGTTCCAGTCATGTCCCATTTTTTCTTTGCCTCTTTCTTTTCCTTGATCTCCAACTGCACCTCCTCATTCCACCACCATGCCTCCTTATCTTCAGACGGTCCCTTTCCTGATGTTATACCAAGCACCTCTTCTCCAATTTTTCTAATATTCTGACTATTAACGTCCCACCATTCTTCCACATCCTCTGGTAACTTCATTTCTTTCAATACCTTTTCTTTAAACTTATTCCTTGGGCCTTCCTCTTCTAATTTCCACCACTTTATTCTCCTCTGTGTTTGCATCTATACTGTTAAAATCCAATCAGCTATTGGTGAATTGCTGTTCAATTTGTGCAACAGCTCCAATACCTCATCCTCATACACCAGAGTTTCTTAATCCAGTGAAGAGGTAGCAGTGAGCTCAATGTTGTGGTCACCAGGTTGATAGCTTTTAACAAAATGGGCACTCATTAGTTGAACAGCCTCTTCTGCATCTGTAACCCTCATGCCATCTGTATTTAGAAGAGTTATTCTTTCATATTCATTCTTTCTTTTACTTGCAGCATATCGATAGAATTCTTGTGGGTTGTCTTTAGCATGCAGAGCCAGTTTCTTTTCATACTCAGACTTTACTTTCCATATGATAGTTATAACTATTCTAGCCTGCTGCTTATAATTTTCATAACGGACATAATCCTTATGCACACAGTATTCCTTCCACATCATCCTTTTCTTACAAATCTCTTACTTAATAAGATTACACATCCATTTCACTCCTACCCTATTTATTCTTTGAGCTCTCAAGACATTCTGATATCTCATCATTTAAGTATTGTTTAAATGCTTCCCATGCACTGTCGCTATTCTTCCCATCCAGCAACCGATCCAATACCACTGAACTCAGTCTACTCTACAGTTGGTCATAATTTCCTGCTTTGTAGTCCGGCATGTAACCTTTTCTGAATGGAACATTCATAAACTTTGTCACTTCCCAAATGAGTACCACATGATTTCTGTCACCAACAAGAGGCAGAATAGTTACATCTATAACTAAAACACCCTCTGGCACTATAATCAAATCTAATACTCTTTGACCTAAAGTTCCTTCTGTTACATGCTGCTCGAGGAAGTTGTTCTGCAATCCAATCAATATTTGGATAATTAAAGTCTCCCATTATGATTACTCTTTTCGCGCTCATCTTTTCTATTTGGTGATGCATTTCTTCATCACTAGCAACCGATCCACTAGGCCTGTAACACCACCCCCACTAATTAATTGATCTTGTTAGATTCCACCTCACACCAGATGGCTTCAAACTCACTGCCAAATGATTGTAGTACTCTAACAAACACACTGTTAGTAGTACTAACAATAATAGGTCTCAACACTAACTCGATTCGAGTCATCCAGTATCATTCGCAGCACACCCCTCCTCCTCCTCTCCTATCCTCTCTATCCTTAGTATGTCTGACGTTGATAGCCAGGTCTCACTAATGCATACAATCTGAGGTCCCAACATATTGACTGAGGCAACATACTCTACTCCTTTGTTTCTGATTCTCATAGCATTCGTGTTGAGACATAATAATCTACCTGCATGTTCTTTGTATAATCTTGTCTGCAGTCTGCATGACACAGTTGGACAACTTGGAATCTCTATTCTTCTCAAGTGACTTATACATGTAGAGATCTTTGCATGCATTTGATGGATCTGAACCGGATTAACACGAAGTCGAAATCATTCTCTCCTCATCAATATTTCATGATAAAGCTCATTCCCATTGTTGGATCGTACATCCTGGCTTTGAGTCTGCCATTTTGTTTGTTAGATGTTGATTGATACTGATCCGAATATAAGGAAATTTATATTATCCTGCGTCACCCTATATTCAAATTAGTCTATATAATACAGAAGAATCAATCATCAACTAACTTTTGCAATCTCACTTTATACAGGCCGAGGTTAATATTATCATTTAAGGCTTCCACAAGGTCTGATATTTTTTTATGAGCAGTGCAATGAAGGAGAATCATGCAAACACCAAATTACAATCAATAAAACAAAACATTTAATGCAGGGTTATATAACATGTACATTAAGTATAACTTTGAAAACAAGATAATGCAAATCAACTTAGTTCAGGTATTCATAACAAACATAAAACATTAGGCTTCAATCATCCAGCTGTCAATTTTACATTCTTCCGAATAATTAAAAATGGTTCACACAGTCCAATACTGCAGAATCTTGCAGTAAATATTCTTATAGTAGAACTCTCTAATTCTCTCTTAGTCAACAAACACTTAATTCAGTTATGAGGCAGTTATCACATCAAGGGAGAAACACTTTTAAGCTCCAAACTTTGGCTAATTTTAATAGAACGCCACAGCTAATGTTAAGATATATCAGGCGGAGCTAACTCTTATTTCTTCATGCTGAAATATAAAAAAAATTGACTGCTCTTACCGGGTTACATCCTTTACGCAGCGGATTCACTACAGGCACACTTAAAACTGAAGTTAACTATAACTTTGAAGTAACACTATTCAAAAGGAATCTTCACTATATTATTAATTATAATGAAGAGCCAAATGCCTCAGCTTGCACTACCTTCAAGGGTCAGGTGCTGCACTATCCAGGTATTTGCTTATGCTTGGAATCGCCGAACTTTATATATAGTCTATATTCGGCATGAAACTCTTTGAGTTTCTTATTCAGCTAAGAAACAATATGGGATATAATATCCCTTAACTTAAATAACTTCACTATATAACTGAAATATTAAACATAGAACCTTACAAGTCTTGATGCACTTGTTTTAGGTAATCTACTTATTCTTTGTTTTCTTTTCTACATTAAATTCAGCCTTGCACTATTCTTCCTCAAAACAATTGGAATTATCGTAATTTTAGAATTCCGCATAAATATTCCTAATTGCCTATTAATTTCCTGGTTCGTTCCTAATCTATTTACATCATATTCAAATCCCCATACTGCCACCCATTACTTTACTCCTTGCTCTCCTGAATGCTTCTCTCCTTCTTTCTTTCTTTCGTTTTCCAATAAAATACCTTCAGTCTTCCTGCCAAAATCCGGTTCTAGCCGGTTCAGCTCATATCAACTCCTTCTCCCTTCGAATACCATAGCTCACGCTCCATGCACATACTATCTAAAATTAACGCTCCATGCACATATTATCTCCGTTTCGTTGACAACAGCCAATCAAATGCATTCAGAAGAATTACATAAAATGACTTTCTCTTTCAGTAATGTTAATAAAAAATATATATATATCACAGTTCATATAATATACATTTAAATTTACTTATACACAGTTTCTTACAACATTTACACAGGAATTAATAAAATAAACTGAATGATATTTTAATACAGAGTCCTATCATTACCAATACATTTTAGATTAATTAATTAAACAATAATAAACAGAACTCTAAGTAATTATATGAATAATAATTTACAAGTAAGAGACTAACAACAAATGATATTAACAAGTCTTGCTTATAACATGGTGGATTATGTTAAATGTGAATGAAGAATTAAAACATACAAAATAATTTCATTCACAATTTAACAAAGGCCTACTCTTTCTCTGAAAAATTTTTCTTTAAAGAAAAATTTTTCATATATGATTCATTGGTGGAGGAATCAGACTTCTCATTTCCTTTTTGAGTTCTTAAATAGTTCCTAGTTTGAACATAGCCTGATTTGTTATCATGTTTTATATTTATATTTCTCTCTGTATTTCCTCTTGTATCTTTGTGTTTTTAACATAAGGAAACATTTGTTCTCTATGCCTATAGTGTGGTAATGTCCTTTCAGGGTAAAAACTGTTCTTTGTCACTAACACCTAGCCTCAGTTGTCTCTCGTCTTGGTAATCCATTCTTTTAGTCTTCCTTCTGTGATCACTCATTCCGTTGTATTTCCACTGACTTTCCAAATTTCTAATTCTACTATTTAAGGCAGTTACCTTGACAAAATTAACTTTTAGTTGATTTTCAGTGCCAACATCTGATTTATGTATGGATATTTGTTGTTGTGATGGTTCATTAGTATCTAGCAGTGTTTCAGTCTGATAAAGCTCATCAGAATTTACATCAACATCCTTTTTAGTTGTTTCACTTACAGATGACTTCTCCTTAGTAGATGGTTCCAATTCATTTGGCAAATTAAACTCCTTTGTCTGTTGTCTTGTTCCATCATATTTATGATTACTATTTCTTCTGATACTTCTTTTCCTGTTCATTAGGGATATTTCCCTCTTAGAAAAAGTATTAATTCTCTTAGGAGAATTGATACTTTGCTAAGAAATTTGTTCCTAAAATAATGTGGGAACTTAAGTTGGATGTTGTGGGGACAACAAGCAAATCCTGCCAGACACATAGTCTAAATTCTGGTAGGTAAATACTTGTGCAAAGTTTCTCATAAGCTATGAAGCTTGAGTCTAATAATAAATTTAGTTTAATCCTTTATCCAAGTGTGAGCAAACAAAGTTTGCACCTGAAGGTATCTTCAGGACTGGGGTAAGGTAGCACAACGCCGGGAAACTTGTTGCAAAGGTGGAGGAAGCTAACATCACTCCTATCTCAGTATCTCCCATAATGCAAAACACATCTCCTTATCCGCAAGGAGATGTGTTTTGCATTCAGTGTATAATGTTATGCATTAAGGGAAGGGCCACTACCCACTATCCAATGCATAACATTATACATAGTTGCAAGGAGATGCGTTTTGATTACAGTCTAACCAAGTAAAAATAAACTTTCAAGAATCTTGAGTCTGAGAGAGTAGTAATTCTCAGTTTCTCTCAGTTTGGCAGTGCTCTTCCATAACTTGTTTTTTAAGTTTAAGAAATAGTCTATTCTGATGGTAGAGGTATTGCATCCAGTATCTAATAAGATGTTGCACTTAGAGCCTAGGATATTTCCTCTAATTCTCATCAATTGTTCATTTAAATTGGGGGGGTTTCTGAATTCTATTATACTTTCTGTGAAGTATGTGTCCAACCTTTGAATCCCATCTGTTGCTAGAGTAATTTCCTTTAATAAGTTTAGTTTAATCCTTTATCCAAGTGTGAGCAAACAAAGTTTGCGCATGAAAGTATCTTCAGGACTGGGGTAAGGTAGTATAACACCAGGCAACTCGTTGCAAAGGTGGAGAACGATCTCATCACTCCTATCTCGGTATCTCCCATAATGCAAAGCACATCTCCTTGCGGATATGTATAATGCTATGCATTAAGGCAAGGGCCACTACCCATACCGGTTTCGACCTTTATTGAGGTCTCGTCAGTAGTGGAGATACAAAGGCAGAAGCAATGAGAGGTCATCCTAACCTATAGGAGTTGCTAAAGGGTGTGCAACCTTATTATTAAATTACTCCAGATTCAGAGAAAGATGTTGAGAGTTTATTTTTCACTTGGTTAGACTATAATAAGTTTAGTTTAATCCTTTATCCAAGTGTGAACAAACATGTGTTTGCTCACATGTGTAATGCTATGCATTACACATCTTCTTGCAGATATGTGCTTTGCATTAAGGGAGATACTGAGATAGGAGTGAAGAGATCTTTCTCCACCTTTGCAACAAGTTGTCTGGTGTTGCACTACCTTATCCCAGTCCTGAAGATACTTTCAGGTGCAAACTTTGTTTGCTCACACTTGGATAAAGGATTAAACTAAACTTATTATAGTCTAAGCATGTGAAAAATAAACTCTCAACAGTAATTTCCTTTGTTATAGAAACAAATCCTGGCAAAATGTCCAACTCTGTTGCAACTATAACATTTTGGAGGATCTCTATGTTCTCTCTCTGTCTGAGGTTGAGGGACAATTGGCATCTGTTGTTTAACATTTTCCAGTCCTTGAATCACCTTATCTAGACTAGCCAAAATGGGGTTGATTTTGTTTTTCCACCTCTTGTTTAATTATCTTATTAATTTTATCAGTTGTGGTGTTTTTGTCTTCTTGAGACTTTACGGTAATTGCTGATAATTGCCTCATAATCTCATTAAGACTATCCATTATTGGTTGTAATTTCTTTACTTCCTGGTGAATTAGAGTTTGCACTTCTGCCATCAGCTTTTTATTGAATTGCTCTTTACTTTCAGTTATGCAATTAACGTTACTTGGACTTTCTCCAATATTCTTTCCTTTTTCCTTTTCATCTTTATTTTCTTTTCAATTTCAGATTAGTTCAAGGAACATCCAGTCTTATTTACAACATTCACAAGACCTACACTGGATGAGGGACAAAAGTCTCCAATTATTTGTTCTCTTTCTTTGACCGCCTTAAAACATTCTTCCAAAGTGTTAATTCTCTTTTTTGTAGGCAGTCTCTCTTAATTCTAATCTTATGGCTTGGCAAAACTGTTGGAACCCAGCCCAATCTAAATGAGGCTTATCTTCATTAGACAGATTTAAACTATTGGAGAGTGTTAACATAGGATTATAAAACTCTGTAACACTTTCTTTATCCTTTTGTGTGATCCTCTGTAATTTCCACAAATTGGGTCCCATACTTCTCAATCTAGAGAACTGTGAAATTAAGATATCTTTAAACTTCTGATAATCTAATGTTTCCTTAAGTACTGGAGATGAATACAAAAATGTTTTTGCCTTGCCAATTAATTTACTTCTCAACAATATTAATAATTGAAAGTCAGTCCGGTTTGCTATTTCCCTAAGTTTTTCAACAAAAGAAAAGAAAGACAGCACATCATCTGATTCCTCACCCGAAAACTGAGGAAAGACCTGTTGTGGGTTCACTGTATGAAAAAATTCACTATCTTCCATTCTCGAACTAGATGAAACTGCCATATTAATCTATCAGCTACAAACTTAAATTTAAAAATCTGAATCCAAAAATAACTTCTTTCTTTGCCTGATTCTGGTTCACAACCTGCTCACTGTGATTCACTTAATTTTACTATTAGGTTTTAGGGATCACCTCTTCTTCCACAATAGCATAAAAAAAAATTTAATTACTCAATTTACACTATTTGATTAAATTAATTACTCAATTCACATCCTACCAGCTGTGCCATTTTGTTGGATTGTACATCCTGGCTTTGAGTCCGCCATTTTGTTTGTTAGATGTTGACTGATACTGATCCAAATATAAGGAAATTTATATTATCCTGCATCACTCTATATTCAGATTAGTCTATATAATACAGAAGAATCAATCATCAACTAACTTTTGCAATCTCACTTTATACAGGCTGAGGTTAATATTATCATTTAAGGCTTCCACAAGGTCCGATATTTTTTTATGAGCAGTGCAATGAAGGAGAATCATGCAAACACCAAATTACAATCAATAAAACAAAACATTTAATGCAGGGTTATATAACATGTACATTAAGTATAACTTTGAAAACAAGATAATGCAAATCAACTTAGTTCAGGTATTCATAACAAACATAAAACATTAGGCTTCAGACATCCAGCTGTCAATTTTACATTCTTCCGAATAATTAAAAATGGTTCACACAGTCCAATGCTGCAGAATCTTGCAGTAAATACTCTTATAGTAGAACTCTCTAATTCTCTCTTAGTCAACAAACACTTAATTCAATTATGAGGCAGTTATCACATCAAGGGAAAAACACTTTTAAGCTCCAAACTTTGGCTAATTTTAGTAGAACGCCACAGTTAATGTTAAGATATATCAGGTGGAGCTAACTCTTATTTCTTCACGCTGAAATATAAAAAAAATTGACTGCTCTTACCGGGTTACATCCTTTGCACATCGGATTCACTACAGGACACTTAAAACTGAAGTTAACTATAACTTTGAAGTAACACTATTCAAAAGGAATCTTCACTATATAACTGAAATATTAAACATAGAGCTTCACAAGTCTTGACATACTTGTTTTAGGTAATCTACTTATTCTTTCTTCTATGCATTAAATTCAGCCTTGCACTATTCTTCCTCAAAACAATTGGAATTCATTGTTATTTTAGAATTCCGTATAAATATTCCTAATTGCCTATTAATTTTCCGGTTCGTTCCTAATCTATTTACATCATATCCAAATCCCCTTACTGCCTCCCATTACTTTACTCCTTGCTGTCCTGAATGCTTCTCTCCTTCTTTCTTTTGTTTTCCAATAAAATACCTTCAATCTTCTCACCAAAATCCGGTTCTAGCCAGTTCAGCTCATATCAACTCCTTCTCCCTTCGAATACCATAGCTCACGCTCCATGCACATACTATTTAAAATTAACCCCATTTCCTTGAAATTAATTGAACAGCCAATCAAATGCATTCAGAAGAATTACATAAAATGACTTTCTCTTTCAGTAATGTTAATAAAAAATATATATATATCACAGTTCATATAATATACATTTAAATTTACTTACACACAGTTTCTTACAACATTTACACAGGAATTAATAAAATAAAATGATTGATTTCAATCGAAGGTGAGTTAGCCGATCTCATACGGAGCGGAGGTAGCAGGGTTTTTTTCTCCCGGAAACTCGGGTTTTTCATCCCGCATACAGACAAATCGGCCCTTCAGAACACATGCAATTTACAGACAAAAAATACTAGTTGTGGTGGAGGTGGGCAGTAGATGGCGTTGATGGAGATAATTCATAGTAGAGGTTCGGTGTAGTGGTTGAGACAGTTGTAGGTGTCCTCCCGCGATGAGTCTTCGGACTCCTTGGAGGTGTCAGGAATAATAATAATAATAATAATATTTTAATACAGAGTCTTATCAGTACCAATACATATTTTAGATTAATTAATTAAACAATAATAAACAAAACTCTAAGTAATTATATGAATAATAATTTACAAGTAAGAGACTAACAACAAATGATATTTACAAATCTTGCTTATAACATGGTGGATTATGCTAAATGTGATTGAAGAATTAAAACATACAAAATAATTTCATTCACAATTTAACACCATCATTAACACAGTTATATAACATTGTCTCTCACACACTTGCATTCTCACCATTCCTCCCTTTATAATTTAGTTTCCCTGACTCTCTGTTTTATATCTCATACCAGGTTATATCTAGTTTTTCTAGACTTCTTATATCAAACGCATTCAGGTGTAAGCTGTCCCGTTTATACAAATCCAATCTTCCCTCGAACTTACTCCAGACATCCGAAACTCGCCTCCATTCCTTCTACACATCATATCATTTGCCATCATAGTCCTTCTTCTTAATTCATTTTTATCGTATCAAGGTAGTATACTGACAGTTTTCACTTTCTCAATCTTCAGTCACCTTTTCCAACCCCTTCATGTCCTTTCTCATACTGAACTTATCGCTAGTTAAGTCATTAGATCTACTACAATTATGATCTCGTTTACTTTTCTTTTCTGTTTTTGAATTGCTTCCTGATATATTCTTAATTTTTGCTCTGGAAAACCATAAATTATAACTTACTCAACAATAGCATTTTTATTATAGCGAAACCATACCAAATAATGTCCTTCTTTTAACAAACAACATCACTTACCTGATTTCTGTTACTTCCTGACCTACCTGTTTCCATGCTTCGTTGTTTCTTATTTTGCTGCTTAATTTTCATTCCCTCCCTATGTTCATTTAAATGCTTCTTGACTTTTGGTAATTCCCATACCATCTCTCTGATGATCTTCTTCAATTTTGTTATTCTGGAGGTTAATTCATTTACAATAACCTCCTCTGTATCTGAAATAATCTTATTAACAGGGCTATCCTTCTTGGACTGCACAGCTCTTAACATTACATTTCTTGTGCGTTTTTGGTGCCATTTTAAACTTATACTTATTATTGATATATCTTAATAAAAATGTGTTATGAAACACTAAAATCTACACTAATGCATTATAAAACACTAATTTTCTAAGGGGAAAAACACAATAAAACACAAAAATCACCAATTTTACACAAACGCTAAATTCACCACTAACCACAATGTATCCTCAAAAGGTTAAATATGAGCTAGATTGCGAGTTCAAAGGCTGGAACAATATAGTACTCTATCCTTGGACTCCTTGGAGGCATCACGTAATAATCATAATAAAATACTAATGACTTGATATGAACAGAACTATATAATCTGCAAACTCTGGTGGATGAAGGGCTGAAATTATGAGACATATGTTCTAGGAAGAGTGTAAGAAGTAGGTATTTTTGAATGGAAATAGGTAGGGACATGAATGCATTTTCTAAGAGGATTGTGAGAATACAGATAGTGGATGAGAGTTTTTAAGATGATAGACTGTCATCTAAGGTGAATCTGAGGACTAAATGGTGGTCCTGAATAATAATAATAAAATGGAGTGAATTATGAATGCATAATTACTAAATCAGTTTAAGGCAGATATGTGTTCTATGATTGTTATCTGTCATATTAAGGCAGTGGTTAAATTCAGCAGGACCCACCAGGGCTCGACCCCAGAATTTGTGCACTGGGCCCAGATCCAGAACATTTTTCTGTTTTGTGACTTTTCTCCCTTTATGGTAATTATGGCTAAATTATTGTTGTGTTATTATCGTTTACAGTTTTGAATGTGTATATAAAGTCAATATCAACAGTCGCCTGATTGCAAACTCGTGATGAAAGAAACGGAGAGGTTTGGAGCTTCCTGTAATGTGTTATCTTACAGCGATTGACAAGCAAACATTATTGCAGCATAGTGTAGTGGAATTTTGACCGACTCATAGCGTATTTTGTCTTTTCTGGTTGCTGCACTGTCAGTAACCAAGAATAGAACACAGATTAGTAGTTGTTTATCAAAGCTCATGATTGAAAAGCACAAAGAAAATCGTGTAATGTTTTTGTGTTTATGTAGGCCTACTATTTCAACTATGGATAAGTACATTGGTACTGTCTTTAAACAGAAAAATAGCTTAGATGACATTGATAATACAAAACGAGTTTGTAATGACAGTTTGTGTGTATTTTCTGAAGAGAAAGAAGTCTGTAACGAATTCACAGAAACACAGGATTCCCATCAGTTGCAATGCAATAATATTGATATGTTGAATGAAAGGAAAAATTTGCTGACTTGCTGGACACTTGACCTGTGGATAGCATTCAAAGGTAAATAAATATAAGTGATTATTTTGTGAGGACGAAGGCTTGGGGTGTATAACATGTGCAGAGGTACAGACCCTAGGTGTAAGTTCTTCACATCAGGGTATTCACTTAGCATCAGAGTGGATAAATGGATTAATACGTATTAAAGGAGAAGGGTCTAAACAATGCCATCAAAAGCAACTCTGAAAAAAATTTACGAACATAGAGATACCAAATCTCACAAAAGTGCAGAAGCAGTTATTAGAAGTAAATGTGAGAATTCATTGTGACACATTGTAGAAGAACAGAACAGTTTAGCTTACGAAATCACATGCCATGTGTTTCGTGCTGCATATCATATTACAAAGCATAATTGTCTTTTTGTAGTTCATCCAAAATAAAGGCAAGATTGCTTTAATTAGACCAGAATAAATAAATAAATAAAATTTAAAAAATGTTGCAACAATCTAGCAATAGCCTCACATTTATGATCCTTACTGTAAGGCCCTAGAGCTTATTCGTTTAGAATTTAACCACCGTATTAAACCCTTAACTAACTCACACAATGCCCATAATATCTTCTTTACTTATTTACTGATGTTGCAGTCATTACTCCTTTATACAACTTATTGTGCATATTTACCTTAAGTGAAAAATCTAGTCCTAACATCTTTGTTAATCTCATTCTTCCTGAATTTCTTGTCATAAAGGACAGTCAGTGTGCATTTGTGATCAGTTACAGAACTCCACAGATGCTAAAATAATAATACTGTTACCACTGTTGCCGCTTTATGAAATGGCAGAATTTTTTCTCCTGAAAACTATACATCCATTATATTGGAAATTTACGGCTGAATAAAAGGCATTGATTATTGCTAATTTTTATCATTAACTATAATTTCCTAACCATATATAGCATATTCTCTTTACAGTGCTTTTATATCTTAATTTTATGTTATTAGGACTCCCAACCCAAGCTGTAGACAAGGGAGAACAAGGAAGTCCAGGACTAACTGGTTCCCATGGACTTCCTGGCTTTCGGGGAGATGACGGGTTTCCTGGTACTCCTGGAATAAAAGGTCAGAGTGGTGAACCTGGAACTGATGGTAGAGTTGGATTTCCTGGTATACCTGGTCAGAAAGGTCTGTATATATGTTTAGGATTATTATTATTATTATTATTTTAGGCCTCCATGGAGTCGAGACCCATCGTGGGAGGTCCTTCCTAGGAAACACAAAGTCTATCATACCACTCCTTGAACTCATTGACCATTCTTCCTCTCACCACCTTCCATGCAAAGAAACCACTCCTCACCCTCTTGCTCACAGCTTCCTTTCGTACTTTCCAGGGATGGTCACGTCATCGCTCCTTCCTGCTGCTCCACCAAGTGAAGGACCTCCCCAGCGTTCCACCCTGTAACTGCCTCTCAACAGTTTAAAAGTCTCGATCATATCTCCTCTCCTTTTATCCACCAATCTCTGCAGTCTACATTCCCTCAGCCGGTCCTCATAATTAACACTGTAATAATATTTGTATGGTTGTTATTTTGCAGATAATTTTTCTGAATGAACTTATACTGCTATCTCTTGATTTGAAATGAAATTATTATTGTTATTATTACATGACACCTCCAAGGAGTCTGAGGAATCATCATAGGAGAACACTTTACTCTACTCTACTCCGCTACACACATCTCACCGGTTCCCCTATTACTTAACTCTCCAACTACACAGAATGACACTACTACCATCAACATCATCTACTGCCCACCACCAACAGTATTTTTTTGTCTGTAAATTACATATGTTCTCAAGTAGGTCATTTCAGTCTATATTTGACTTATGTCATTTATCAAAAAAAAGAAATTATTTATTATAGAAACTTTTTTTCTCTTTGTTTTAAATAATAAGATATAATAACCTATGGGAAAAAGTATTATTTGTTCCTCAAATTACTTTTTTAACATTTAGTTTTTTTTTTATAACAGAATTAGGGTATTGTCTCAGGGCCTACTTAAAGGAAAACCATGAAGCTGAAGGACAATAAAACATATTCAAAATATAAATTTATTATTCTACTTCTTAACAAGAATTGAGCTAACGTTGTGTGGCAGGTATTCTATTTATTTTTTTTTTTTTGTACAACTGTTGGTATTGGCCCTCTTACAAATTTTACTGCTTCTTTCTTCATCAGGGTCAGCCTCTAAGCATTGCTACTTAAAAACTTCAATCATACGAAAAATATTTTCAAATTTACTAAAATAAAGAGCCAAAAGGCTTCACTTCAGTGGTGCAAAATTATATAAATCAAGTGGATATTAAATCCAGCATTATTTCAAAGCCGAATGTAGAAACTATGAAAGTTTCGTAAAAAAAAAAGTTGAATCAGAGAGCTTACGGGAAAACACTTGCCGGCATTTACGAGTTGTCCTAGCATGGACCATATAGAAGACATGATTGATTGCCCAAGCGTCCATACATTCACCTTTTATTGGCCAATTTTGATAAGGTTTCACTAGTCTGACAACTGTTTCAGACAGGTTGGTTCTCCTCAGTTTTTGCTTTCTTAAGGTTTCTGCTTGGTCTCTGAGGAGAACCAACCAGTTTGAAACTGTCAGGCCAGTGAAACCCTTATCAAAATGGGCCAGTAAAAGGTGAATATATGGACGCTTCGGCAAGTGATCATGCCTTCTATGTAGTCTGCTAGGACAGCTTGTAAATACTGGTGAGTGTATTCCCGTAAGTACTCTGGTCAGCTTTTTTACGAAACTTTCATAGTTTCTACATTCGGCTTTGAAATAATGCTGGATTTAATAACCACTTGATTTATATAATATTTTCATATTGTTTCTGTGAAATCTCTTTTGGCTGTGTGTCAATGGTTAAATTTTCTTCATATTCTTCAAGACCTTCCTTCTGTGCATCTAAATTTAGCATGTCGGAATTACTCAATTTTGCAATTACATCAATGCCATCTAGTGCCCACCACCACTAGTATTTTCACAGACAATCACAAACATCCATGCCCCATGGCTTGGATTTGAACCTGCAATCTTTCGACCAAAGAGCAGATATGCTACTCGCTCGGCTCAGGCCTCCAATCTCATCTCATTCTAATCAAAACCCAGTTCACACCCATTGTTGGAAATTTCCTTAATAACATTATCCATTTCATTTGAAAAACCTCTAAAATCATTTGCATAATGTGGAAGAATGTGCTTCCAAATGTCTCGCATATTGCTAGCAGTAATTTCATTCCAAGATTGATGAATATTTTCATCAGCAGATTTAACATTAAATTTCTTCCAGAATTGTACTAATGTTATAAAATTCTCTCCAGATGTTGCTTCTATTGCCTGTTTAAATGTTCTTCTCAGGTAGTGCCTTAAAGGTTGCAAGTGCTAAGAAAGTGCTTATTAATTGGCGAATAGTCCGTTTTTTTTCTACGTTTTTGTAGTGCTAAGTTGTTTTCTGGAATACCAGTGTCCATCAGTGTTTGTTTTTTGAAGTTAGTTGTCATGATATTGTGTATTTTGGTTACCGAGAAGACGGGATCGGAATCAAATGCATAACGGTGGAAGACAAGACGAAGGATAAGTTTTCATTATTTACTTATTTCATTTTATTTATTTATTTATATCTAGTGTACTTAAATGTTCTGTTTGAAATTGTTTGTACTTATTTAGCGTTTATTTTTTGACACTAATTAGCAACACTTTTAAATAATGGTGGCAGCAGCAGTTAAAATTACAAATGGCATATCGCCAAGTCTCCCCCCCCCCATTTAAGGACTCCATTTTACATGACAGCATACAGGATTTTATAGCATGCGAGACTTGCGGAATGTATGCGTCCCGGCGATTGTATATGTCCCAGGAGAAAGAAGGGGGAAAACATATATACGGGCAATGGCAGGAACTTGGTGATTTAGAAATGACCATAACTGACCTCATTGAGATTATAACTGACCTCGTTGAGTCAGAGACAGGAGATTCTCCACGTAGAGAGATGACGGGTATGATAGAGGGCAAGAGAAGTATGAATAAAATAATAAGAGTGGATAGTATGGAAAGGTTGAATGATTCCAAAGTTTTAGGAGATAGTCTCAATTGGGAGGATAAATGGCAAACAGGAATGGCTGACTTACAGAGAGAGAGAGATAGATGAGCTGAAAGAGCAGGTGGAATGTCTGGGGAATGAGATGAGAAGTATGAAAGATGAAATGGAAGAGACAAATGCAAGGCGAATCAGAGGAGGAGTGAGAAAGAGTTATGGGAATGGAGAAGAAGAGAGAATAGGAACAGTATAAGAGGGAATGAGAGAGTTGTATGAATGATAGAAGAGGTGAGAATAGGATAAGTGGAAGAGAGGGAATGAGTGTCAGATATAGGAATAGTAGAAGAGGAAGGAATGGAAACAGCAGGAGAGAAGGAATGAGAGGAATGCAAGGAAGCAGAGGGACTAGAGATAGTGTTGTCAAGAAGGCAGGGAAGCACAGAGAGAAACTGTTACAAGAGAGAGAGAGTGAGGGATGCATGTGAGCAATTGAGGAATATGGTGGTAAGAGGTGTAATGTATGGGGACTCAGTGATTTGCAGTGTTCAAGATAGGATGCATCGGGAGTGTTTGCCAAGGAACAATAGAAAGTGTGGCTTTGGCAATTAAGAGAGGTGAAAAGGTGGATGAGATGATTGTGATGGTGGGAACAAATGACTTGAGTGGTGGTGTAAATAGGGCAGTGAGAGATATGAGATTCTTGCTTGAGGCTGTACGAAAGAAGACACAGAGAGGAAAGATTGTGTGTGTGTGTGTGTGTGTGTGTGTGTGTGTGTGTGTGTGTGTGTGTGTGTGTGTGTGTGTGTGTGTGTTGCCTTGGTATGATAATGTCGAGCTGAGCAGAAGAGTAATGATATTGAATGGCATAATAGCGAGAATGTGTCAGAAGAGAGGATTTGAATATGTGGATGCTTGGAGTGTGTTTGAGAGCAGAGAGGAATTGTATGCGAAAGACAGCCTGCATGTGAATGAGGAAGGACATAGGCATCTTGAGAGATTGCTGTTCTGAACGAGTCAGTGTGTCCCAGTGTGGATGGTAGCAGGGGTGGCCTCTTGTGGGAATGGGTACTTGGAAGATGGGGGGATGACATCAGGTAATGCTGAGCCCAGTGGAGTCTAGAGGGGATATAATAACAGGAATAGAAGTTGCTCAGTCCAGCATTTTTCGGCGGGATATGAAGGGAAAGCGGGGTGGTGGAGTACTGCTTATGTCCTCTAAGAGTGGATATGGTGTGAAGTGGGCAAGGGATATTTAGTGGGGGTGTTGCTACAGACCAAGGATGACAGAAGGGGGGGGGGGCAGGAGATGTTGAGACAGTTCAGTGTGGCAAGTGCAAGAAGAACGATTGTTAGGGGAGATTTTAACTACAGCAGTATAGATTGGGGAAAGGAAGATGCATGTAGCAATAAGGGAATGGAATTTCTAGAATTCTTGAGGGTCAAATGTCTTAGACAACTTGTAACAGAGAGAACAAGAGGTTCAAAAGTTTTGGATTTGGTTATAGCATCAGAAGAGCTGATAATAATTGAGATGAAATCTCTCCCACCAGTTGGAGAGAGTGACCATATGGTTTTGACTTGGAAAATGAATAGACGTGCAGGAGTATCAAAGAGACGGGAACTTATGTGGAATTATAATGCAGGTGATTATAATAGTCTTAGATGTCAACTTGGTGAAGTTTCGTGGAGGGAGGAATTGGAAGGCCATTATATCATTAGTGCTTGGGAAATTGTGAAGGAATATTTGTTAGCAACAATGGTAATCTGTATTCCACAAGTGAAGAAGAGGACACAATTTGGAGTAAAGTGGATGACAAACAATATTAAACAGGAATTGCATGTGAAAAAGAGGCTGTGGAAGAGATATAAGGAGACAGGTGAAGAGAAGATGCATGAAGAGTATAAGACACAGGCCAGAAGAGTGACTGGTATGGTAAAGAAGATGAAACTGGAATATGAGAGGAGATTTGCCCTAAGATCCAAAGAAAATCCTAGAGAATTTTTTAGATATTTGGCCAGTAGGAGGAGAAATGACTGTGGAAGAATGACGTTGGATAAAAATGGGAATAGAGTGACTTCTCCAAAGGACATAGTGGAATTGTGCAATGAACACTTTATTGGAGTATTTCATCCTGGAGGACTCGATTTGAATACTAGAGGGATAGAGGCAGGTTCGAGGTTTAGAGGTACAGGAGGAAAGTGTGTCCCACATACTGAGTACTCTGGATGTTAGTAAAGCTTTGGGACTGGATGGTATTTCACCACAAGGTTTGAGAGAATGTGCTGTGGAAGTGACAGTGCCCTTGGCCTGGCTTTTCAATGAAAGTCTGGCTGCAGGAAAGGTGCCCTTGGAATGGAAGGAAGGTAAGATAGTGTCATTGCATAAGGGCGGTAGCAGAATGGAAGTGTCTAATTATAGGCCAGTTTGTGTGTCATCAGTAGTTGTTAAGATCTTGGAGAAATTAGTGAGAGACTGTATACAGCTTTGGGCAGATGAGGGTAATGTTATCTGTGAGAATCAACATGGATTTGTGAAGATGTGGTCTTGTTTTAGCAATATGCTAGCCTTTTATGATGAAGTTACAAGAGCATTAGATGAGGGAAAGGCATATACTGTCATTTTCCCAGACTTAGCAATGCATTTGACAGGCTGCAACATGATAAGCTGATATTCAAGTTGCAGCACACAGGTCTGGATGTCAGATTGGTCAACTGGATTCAGGACTGGCTGTCCGATAGGTATCAGGGAGTTGTGTATGGTGGAGCAATATCAAAGAGGCAGAAGGTTCCAAGTGGGGTTCCGCAGGGCTCAGTATTGGGACCTATATTGTTTAACCTTTATATCAATGACATTGTCAGTGTATTGCAAGGGGATATTCGGTTGTTTGCGGATGATGCAAAGCTGGGAAGGGTTATTAGTAATAGTGCAGATTTGGTAGCCCTGCAGGAAGATTTGAATAAGCTAGATAGATGGGCAAATGAATGGGGGTTTCAGTTTAATGCAGCAAAATGTAAGGTCTTGAGGTTTGGGACACATCGATGGGATGCTGCATACTCTATGGGAGGAGTTAAAGGAAGAAGTAGGAGAGACAAGAGATCTGGGTTTAATGATTGATAGAAACCTGAAATTTAGGGGACATATTGCAAAGGTAGTGAAGGTAATGCAGAGGATTGCTGCAATAATGAGAAGGACACTGACCTGCAGAGATAAAATGTTATCATTCCATTGTATAAGACATGATTAGATCACACTTAGACTATTGTTTTCATATCTGGTCCCCAGGATTTGAAGGGGATAAATTATCTGTATAAAGGGTACAAAGGTGGATAACAAAGATCGTGTCGGGACTGTACAATGTTCGTTATGAGGATCGGCTGAGGGAAGTGTGGACTGCAAAGTTTGGTGGATAGAAGTAGGGGTGATATGATTGAGACTTTTAAACTGTTGAGAGGTGGTTGCAAGCTTAACACTGGGGAGTCTTTTGCTTTGTTGAACAGTGGGAAGGAGTCATGACAAGGGGGCCATCCATGGAAGTTACGAAAGGAAACTGAGAAAAAGAGTGACGAGTAGTCTCTTTGCATGGAAGCTGGTTGACGTGGAATGCATTGCCTGATGGATTGGTGAGAGCGAGAATGGTCAATGCATTTAAGGAGTTTTATGATAGACTTTGTGTTTCCTAGGAGGGTCCTCCCTCGATGAGTGTTGATAGACTTGTGTTTCTTAGAAAGGACTCCCACGATGAGTCTTTTGACTCCATGGAGACCTGAATAATTATAATAGTAATAATAATCCCCTGGTCCATAGGTTGTAGGGGGAAAGTTGTATTTGGCAGTAAAAATATCATTTAATGTTCTCACACAACAATAAATCAAGAGAATTAGGGTGACAAGGTGCATTGCCTGAAATATGTAGAGCATATTTTCATATGCAAAAATTCTTATCTGTTGGACAAAAATAACATGTAAATATATAATCCATGCTTTCTTGTTAGACTTCCAAATAACGTGAGAGAAGCTTGATTAATGCCTTTGAGGGCCCTAGGATTTTGTGCCCTATAAACCACCATGGATTTTAACTTTAGATCACCTTCAGCATTGCCACCTAATAGAAAAGTCATTCTATCTTTTACAACCATGCTGAGATTTCTCTGATTTCGCCAGAAAAGTCTTGGAAGGCATTCTCTTCCAAAAAAGGTGGAGACAGAAGCGAGCTATTGTTGATCACAAGAGTCATAGCTCCCTTCTACAATTTTCTTCAAAATCTCTTGAGAATTTGCGGCTACCTCCTTATCTGCACTTGTTGTTTCACCTGTGATTTGAACATTATGTAGGCTATTTCTCTTTTTGAAACGCTCAAACCACCCAGCACTAGCTTGGAATTCATCTTTTCCATCATTGATAGCCCTTTCTTTCAAGGTTGCAAAGAGACATACTTTTGATTTAATAAGGTCATTGTTTAGCAGGATCCATTTTTGGTTACAATCTTCAATCCATTTAGAAAGAAGTCTAATTCAATAATTATAATACTTGGATTTTGAGTGGTCTTCATACATGATGAACTTGAAGCGGCCTTACCTTTCTCTTTGTATTCAGCAGCGTTGCTTAAAATTGCTCTTTTAGTTGATTCACCTATTTTGTGTTGTTGTCCTATCTTTGCTCTGTACTCACCTTGTTAATTTTACTTTATTATTTCAAATTTTTCTTTCAATATGATTACTTTTCAAATATTTTTCACACTTCACTTTTTTTTTTCACTTATGATTAAAGGTTGAGAAAATACTTTAAAATAAAAAAGTAAGGAAAACAGTCGCAAAGGAGTGATGAAATATGATCAGCAAAATGCTATGTAATTAGCAGATGACATTTTGGCAGTAAATTTGAAACATAGTGTACATGGAAATGGTGTAGTATGCCATTAAAAAATAACTTTGTAAAATGTTTTAAACAGTAGCTAAATTATTTCATCCTGGTCAGTGATTTTTTAAAATAGTTAGCCATAAAAAAATGTATAGTCAGAAAATTTTTAAAATCTGTAACATTTATTTTTAATTATTATTATTGTTATTATTACGTGACACCTCCAGGGAGTCCAAAGACTCATCATGGGAGGGCACTACTCTACAACTCTCTGCCTCCACCACTCAATTGACCAACTACAATGAACTGCAACTACACCAATGCCATCTATCATCTGCCACCACCACTAGTATTTTTGCAGACAATCTCAAATATCTATGCCCACAGCAGGATTCGAACCTGCAGTCTTTTGGGTGGAGTGCAGATACACTTACCACTCGGCCAACCAGGCCGGCAATAATAATAATTTTTTAGATGCACTAATCGAATTTTAGAGGCACATTAATTGCATTCGGGAATAGAAAAAAAGATGCACTAATTGAAAATGCCTAATCAGAGATGCATTAATCAAGGGATTTCAAAATTATTTTTATTTTTCAACATCAGTTTTATTCTTCTTAAAATGCTCCAAGCACTGTTCAAAGATTTTCATGCAAGGCAAGTGCATTTTTTATCCTGTGAGCAAGTGCAGCACCCATCTTGCACAAGATTTTTCATTTGCCATTCTTCATGCGAAATATATCCTACACAGTCTTTTGAAATGCCTATAGTCTCAGCAATTTCACACAGTTGGACTCGTTGGTCATCCAATACCATATCATGCTTGAACAATGATTTCTGGTGTTGTTACACTTTTTGGTTGTACTTCATGTGATTCATCTTCAAGGCTGGTACGACCATGTTTAAACTTAACCGGCTTCTGTCCACTATTTTGATTGCTGTTTGGATTCTGTTGTGTAATGGTGAATCTGAGTCTCATCCATAGTAATAAATCGATGCACAAAATCAGTTTTATTATTTTTAAAACACTCGGAGCACTCTTCAGAGATTTTCATGCAAGTGCATTTCTGCCATGAGCCGGGCACCCATCAGAGCCAAAGAAGACAAAGTCAGTTCCATCAGCAGGAAAGGTCATGGCATCAGTGTTTTGGGATGCTGATGGCATTTTGTTTATTCATTTTCTTGAAAAGGATAAAACAATAACCAGGGAATGTTATTCCAATCTTTTAACCAGACTTGATGAAAAAATTCGTGAGAAAAGACCCGGTTTGCAGAAGAAGAAAATTATCTTTCATCAGGACAATGCACCTGCCCACAAAGGTGTTTTGGCAGTGATAAAATTAATGGATCTATTATTATTATTATTATTATCATTCATGACACCTCCAAGGAGTCTGAAGACTCATTGCAGGAGGACACCTACAATCTGCACAATGAATTATTGGAACACCCACTCTATTTCCCAGATTTGCTCCCTCTGACTTCTATCTCTTCCCAAAACTAAAACTTTTCCTTTCTGGTCAGTGTTTTTCTTTGAATAAAGAGGTGATTGCAGCTGTAGGGGGTATTTTGAAGATCTTACTGAGAACTACTACAGGGATGGTATAATGGTGCTGGAGTAATTGTATTAGTCTTAAGGGAGATTATATTGAAAAATAAAAATAATTTTGAAGTTATAAATTTGTTTTTTCATTTGTAAGCCGAGAACTTTTCAGACCACCCACGTATATCCTACATATTCTTTTGAAATGCCTATAGTCTCAGCAATTTCACTCACTTTGATTCGCCCATCATCCAATACTTTATCGTGCACTGGATCAATGATTTCTGGTGTTGTTACATTTTTTGGATGTCCTTCACGTGGATCATCTTCAAGGATGGTACGGCCACGTTTCAACTCGGCAGCCCATTTTTCTTAATTGTTGAAACCAAAGGAGAAGAGTGCCCATAAACTTTTATGAACTTGAAATGAATTTCTTTTGGTGTTAAACCTTCTTTTACAACACTTTTGCTTCAGACAGCTGTATAAAACAAACTACTTGATTGAATGACTTGCAATTTCACATGGATGCTTATGACAGATGTACGAACTTAGAAAAAAAAAAAATCTTTCCGATAGTGTTATCATCTATGGTCAAGGCTGAGAACTTTTCAAACCACCCTCCATTCCCACAGCCTTATTCACATCTAACCCAAATAACATCTGATACATCTGTTTCTTTCACTTCCAAGTCTCCTAATACTTGCCTCTCTTCTATATATTGCACCATATCATTTACACCAGTATGATATATGCTGATAAAGTGCCCATTAATTATTTCCACTATATCCTTTGTAGCTGGCTGTTCTGCTGCCATGACTATCCACCAATGTTTATCTGCCATAATTATCCTTCCTCTTGTTTGCCATGTAGCAGAAAAATTCCCTTGAGTTTACCTTGGCCCGGCCAGCCAATCTTCTCTCATACTGCACATTTTCTTTCTTTACCATGCTTGTCACCTTTTTGCATACGCTTTATACTCTTCATGGATCTGATCACCACCAAATGTCTTGTACCTCCTCCATAACATTTTTTTTTCCAGCGCAGCTTGCTTGATTTCACTCTTACTCTGTTTACTTACTTAACTCTTGGTATGCATTCATACATTGCTTTTGTCAGATGCTGCCTTGTGAGTTTCCATGCATTGTCGGCATCTTTTCTGCTCAGTTCATCTATCCAACATACTGATGCTAACTCACTACAGAGCTTCCTATAATCACCTACTTTATACTTCCACTTGTATCCATTTTTGGCAGTGACCTTTTTTTGTTTCATTACTTCCCAAACAAGCACGTCATGATCAATCTCACCAACTGGTGGCAGTGTCAACACTTCATTAAGAACTACACCTTGTGAAGTTCTCACCAAATCCAAAACATCAAAGCTTCTAGTTGCTTCGATCATGTTCTGCTTACGATACATATCTCTCAGAAATTCAACAAACTCGCTCTCCGATACACTATCTTCTCCTTCCAGTCTATATTCCTGTAATTAAAGTCTGTCATCAGGATCACCTTCTTTTAACATGCCAACTAATTTGCCTAAACATTTCACAATCAGTATTCTCTGCATTCCCTGGCCTATAACATTGTCCTATCAGATATACTAATCTGTTTATTTCAATTTCACACTACACAGTATCAAAATCTGCGTATACACTATCAACGTCCATACTTTGTGGACACAATTCCTCTTCAATCATTAACAGCAACCCACCCACCCCTCCTCTTTTCACATTGCTATCCTTCCAGAAAATTATATATCCTTCTAATTCTACTCCCGACATCACATCCTCCTCATACAACCTGATCAATGCAACAAACTCAGCTGTCTTGTTTCAAATACTCCTTTCATTTCTGTTTAACATAACGATCTGTGTGCATTTGGGGCCATTCTACCAGCACTAACATTCTCTATTCTGGCTGCTATACCACACTTCTCTCTCTTCGGTTTGACCACTCCCGTTTCCCTGATCCTGATGGTGATTTCCATTCCTACTGTCTCATTGTCACCTTTATACATTCCATCATCTTGTGCTGCTGCAACCACATCTTCAATCTATCTATCTTCCTTCTGCCTTGCAATCTGTTGATTTGTGCTATCCTGTTTCACAGATGGACTCTGATCATTTGCTAAATTAACTTCTTGAATCTCAGAAAACAATATCCTTTCTAAATGCCCAACACCAAACCCATTCAAATGTAATCCATCAGCTTTATACCATTCCAACTTCCCTTCAAATTCACTCCACAGATTTACAAATTGAACCCCCTTTGGCTCGCATAACTCAGCCATCTTACTATTCTTGTTGGAAGTTTTTTCACTTGATTATACTATAAATTATGTGCTTACAAATACCTACAAAGATATGTGCTTTGCATTATGCAATACTAAGGCAAGTGATGTGAAGTCATAAGCTTCTATATACGAGTTGCCCCAGTCCTGAAAATAGTTCAGGTGCAAACGTGTTTGCTTACACTTGGATAAAGGATTAAACCAAGTATATAATTTCTTGGTATCTTTAATTTATAACACTATTCTTCTTTACTTGCTTCAACAACTTCCTCAACTTTCCATTAACATTCTTTTTCTCCCCAACCAAGTCATTTGTGCCTGCGACTACCATTAATTTTGACGCTCGTTCTTTCCTTTTCTGCAACACATCAATTATTCACTTTATTAGTAATTACACCTCTAATGATCGAGTCCCCAAACACTGATATAAGACTATCCTTTGACTCTCTCTTTATAATATTAACTTCCTCCTTCTCATTATCATCAGCCAGTCTCTTCTTTAGTTGTTTAATATTCTTTTCCTGATATTTCATTTTCACTAACTTCTTCCGAAGCTCTTCTACTATGGTCCCGATGTTTGATCCCATTTCTAATTGCTCTAATCTATCCAGACACTTTTCACATATGTTAATGCTTTCCTTCTTCTCATTTATCCAAACAGTCCACAAATCTTTCAGTGCATACATATGGCAGTTTACGCAACACATCCACTGCGAAAAATCCAAGACAGAGCCAGAATTTTATACAGAAGCCTTCTGTGCTGCTGACGTACATTTCTTTATGGCCACCATCTTTAGAAGTTGAAGCAGTACAACAACAAGTAGCAAAACACAATATAAATAACAAAAAAATTCAACAACAACACACCACTGAAGGCCATTTGTATCCAAATTGAAAAAATGCCGCACAGCGACAAAAAGCAACACTATACACTAAATAAAAACACTTTCTTTAGCACAGCTCAAATCTACCGCACAGTTACTCGCGACACTAGTGCCACTTTTTAATAATAACAATAATAGTAAACATTTATTTGTTCATTTCTATTACAGAGCAGGTATGCAGTTAGAATGGAGCAGAAAGATAGGCATTTTTTAAATTCAGTATGGCACTGTATGGATGTGAAACCTGGATTCTAGGCAGAGAAGATGTAAGTAGATTGGAGGCTTTTGAAATGTGGTGCTGGCATTGCATGAACAAAATAAAATGGACAGAAAAAAAAATCAAACCAACAAGTCCTGAGAGAGATAAACGAAACAAGAACTCTAATAAAATCGATCAAAATTAGAAGGGAATAGGTGGTTTGGACATATACTTCGACATGATGGACTTGTGAAAAGAATAACTGAAGGCAAAATAGAGGGGGAAAGAAGAAGAGGCAGACCAAGGAAAAGCTTTCTTGACCAAGTCAAAGACAGCACGGGTTTGAGGAGTTACCAGGAGGTTAAGAAGAAAGCCAATGACAGAGCAGAATGGAGGAAATTGCTGCTGAGCTACCAGTCCCAAGACTGATGCGACTGATGATGATATATATTTTTATGAATATGTGATATTGGATTACAGTGCTATGTGAATCCAGTTTTGGCATACTCATGATATCATTCACATGCAAAGTGCTTCACACCAGAACTAATGCACGGACTCAATTTCAAACACAACTACTACTTGTTCTAAACTCTGTGTTTGTCTAAAGTACAATATATTTTTAAGATGTTGTTTTCTCCATGGTACTGTATTCACCTGATGATGTTGGCACTGTAAGTAGTATTATTAACACGTTCGCTGCCACGCTTCTCCCTTGGTGTGTTCCGACACACCAAGCGCTTTCATGTCTTCAAGGTCACAACGAGTAATCTCGTAGCCTGCTTATCAGACAGAATTTTGTTTCATGGGCCAACTACGAGTAATCTCGTATGACTTCCACCTATATATTACATGTGCTGATGAGTGTTTATTGCATCTAGTCTAGTTTTAGTTTCTAGTCTCTTAGAACCTTCAATTTCGCCATGGCCAGTAAAAGAAAACTTACAGATATAGAAGTAGAGGCTTATGCTAA
Source organism: Typopeltis vanoorti (assembly GCF_054136105.1). Lineage (NCBI taxonomy): Eukaryota > Metazoa > Arthropoda > Arachnida > Uropygi > Thelyphonidae > Typopeltis > Typopeltis vanoorti. The sequence continues at coordinate 123,302,143 of NC_143561.1, forward strand.
TATGAGCGATGATGAATTTCATGAAATATTTGGTTCCGATTCTGAAGATGATCCTACAGACGACTCTAGCGGTGACCCAGATGATGAAGAAACTTTTGAAGATGAAGTTAGCATCCAGCCAAATACATCAACATCTACTTATTGAGAAAATGCAGAACAAGAGCCCCCACAATATGACTTTGTTGAAACTACATGTTTTAAAATTGACACTGGAAATTTCAGTATCAAAAGGTTAGTTGAACTTTTCTTTTCTGAAGATTTTCTCACAATTTTAGTACAACAAACCAATTTATATGCTTTACAAAATATTGAGCACAGCCAAGCACAGATGAAAAAAATTCAAAGAATTTCAAACTGGAAAGCAACAGACATACCTGAAATGAAATTATTTCTTGGACATTTACTTCATATGGGTCCTTGTAATTTACGTCTATTGAGCATTATTGGAGTACAAATCAACTTTACAATTTGCCATTTTAGTGCTCTAAAATGAGCCGAAATCGATTTCAAATTTTATTGTGTCATTTGCATTTCGCAGATAATTCCCAAGCAGCTAATGATAAATTGCACAAATTGAGACCAGTCCTAGATCATTTTAATAGTGTAATGCGAAATAGCTACACACCAGACAGAAACTTATGTATTGATGAGTCAATGGTGTTGTGGCGCAGTAAACTGGTGTTTCGGCAATACATAAAAAACAAAAAACATAAATATGGCATGAAATTCTATGAACTATGCAAATTGAATGATTGGTGATAAAAATAAAAATTTATACAGGAAAATCTGAATCCTCTTTAGCAAAAATGGGTCATGCATATGATATTGTATTTCACTTGATGGAAGAATATTTAGACAGGGGTTATGTATTGCATATGGACAATTTTTATAATTCTGTAGCTCTTCCGGAATCACTTACCGACAGAAAAACGTACGAGTGGAACGCTGAGAAATAATATGAAAAACAATCCACAAAACAATGCTAAAGAGAGGGGAATTTGTCTGGCAAAGAAGAGGTCCTGTTGTAGTCAGCAAATGGAAGGATAGGAGGGAAGTTCCTTCCATTTCAAATATACACACATTTGAAATGGTTGAAGCGCAAAATTGGAATGGTAAATTTCAATTAAAAGCAAATATCATTATTGATTATAATTTGGGTATGTCAGGCACCGATCTTTCTGATCAAATGCTTTCTTACTATTCCACCTTATGAAAGACAATTGGATGGCCAAAGAAATTGGCAGTATGCATTTTTGAGGTATACATTCAAAATGCAATGACTGCATTTTGAATGTATACCTCAAAAATGTTAAAATTTAGAGATCAATTTATCTCAGTTTTTGTTGGAATGGATAAGCTTACAGCATCAGATTATATCAGGAGTAATCAGGATTTTCATTATTTGGAAATTTTACCACCAACAGAAAAAAAGAATTGCCCGACAAAGCCATGCTGTGTGTGTGTGTGTGCGTGTGTGTGTGTGTGTGTGTGCGCGCGCGCGTGTGTGTGTACACGAAACAAACAACAACGAGAAACACATTATTATCCTGTTTACCAGGAGAAACCACCATCGTGCGTGGAAAATTGTTTTAAAATGTACCATTCTTAATTGGAATAAATTGTTTTTTTTATTTTATTGATTGGTTTTTATTTTTATTGATTTTATTAGTTTTAAATTGATTTACAAATTACATGTTATACTACGAATTAACTCGCACCTGGTATAGGAGGTTGGTAATCGGCATATTTGTAGTTGGCTTGTGGAGCTCTTATACAAACTACGGTATACTCGTAGTTGGCAGCAAACATGTTAAATCTCTTATATTTTTTCTTAGTGTTTATGTCAGTTAATAATTATAAACATATATATTGAAGCCCTGGAATAAATTAGGTTGGAGTTAGAAAAATTGGTATTATGATTAAACTGGAACTGCAAAAAATAGAATGTTTAAAGAATCAATGTGATCAGCAAGCTTCCATGCAGTTCCTGACAGAAAGAAGGATAACTAGCATAGTATGGAAGGCATAATTAGATTATTAGAGGAAATTAGCTAAATAAGCTAATGAAATACTAAAGATTTCTTATGTTATATAGTGAATAAATGGAAGAAAGACTATGAAAGGGCAAGATTAACCATAATTAGTGAACTTTTTTTTGTTATGTAATTAGTTGCATATAAAACAAACATGCTCTTTAGCATCAATTAAAGGAAAACATTAGTTAAAAAATAAATGTGTTTATATGTACATGATATATTATTTTATTATGTAAAGTACACATTATCATATAAATACGCCAGAACAATGATTTATTTAATAATATAAAAATATGAAAAATATATCCATTTCTACTATAAAGAATGAAATATATGTATAACAACTTATAAGATAAAAAAAATCTTAATATATTAAATTTTATTTAAACTAATGCGCTTATCAATAAAATCATATATAATACTATCAAAATTCACATTTTTTGCAATTTCATGCTCTATAGATATTATTGCCAGGGACAACAAACGTTTTTGAGACATAGAAGATCGCAATTAGGTTTTTATTAATTTTAATTTGGAAAATTACCTTTCTGCTGATGCAACCATAACTGGACTGGTCAATAATATTTTAAATGTCATAGCAATATTTGGATAAATATCTGACAAATTATTTGCAATTATGAATTTAAAAATATTAAAGGCTGCATCTTCTGGAATGGTATTTCTAAAAATAATTAATTCATTGTAAATTTCAGATTCATCAATATCTGTATTTAATTTTTGATACAGCTGTTTGCAGCAAAATTTTAATTCATTTTCTGTCATTTTTCTTATTAATTTCATATCATAAAGAAATCCAAATGATTTTTTGTGAATTTCATACAATTCAAATCTTTTTTTGATAGATTGTGGAGTAGTATCTAAAATTACAAAAAAAAATTTATCCTAAAATTATTTTTGTTATCACTTATGTGTAATTCATGAGGCGTTTCATAATCAAAAAATACTTTTCTTCGACATACTGGACTTTCTTTAAATTTAATTTCTATTTCTAATAGATTTGACAGTTCTTTAGCAATCTCAAAACAGTTATCAAATCCTGATATTCTCTGCTCTTCAAAGTACTGCACTAAATGTTTAATATGCTTAGTTGCTATATCTACAGAATTTTTGCATTTTGTAATACTTACTAAATTAACTTTTGACAAAAGCTCATACCAAATTACAAGGCTTAGTATAAACTCAAATGAATTTATTTGTTCATATACTGTGAAACCACTTCTATTTTGATAGTATTATCTGATGCAGTTTTAAATAATTCTTTTAGTGCATTTAAAAATTCTGGAATTTGAAAACATACAGCTCTAACTGATTCTATTCTACATTCCCATCTTGTATCACATAATGGTTTTGGAGTTAATTGTTTAACAGATTTCTTTAATATGTCCCAACGTGAAGTTGAGGCAGCAAATAATGTAGTGTCTTTTGTAAATGTGGCGGTCGTGTTTAGCTAGTCTAGAAAGTTTTTAAAGTTAAATATAGTGTGGCTTTTTGTCACAAATTGTGCTGCAGTTGTGCATCGGTTAGATACAAGTATCCTTCAGTGGTGTTATTTTTTGGAACTGTGCTGTATATATTGTGTTTTCACTGCCGTTTGTTTCACTATTTCAACGTGTAAAGATGGCGTCCAACAAAAAACGTACGTCAGCAGCACGCAGGACTTCTACTTCTACACGAAAGGCTGGTTCAGCGTTAGATTTTTCGCAATGGATGCGTTGCAGAAACTGCTACATGTATGCACCGAAGAATGTGAAGGATCTGTGGTCAGGCTGGCTAAATGAGAAGGATGAAAATGTCGACGTATGCGAGAAGTGTCGGGATAGGTTGGAGCGTTTAGGAATGGAAGCTAACATTGTGACCATAGTGGAAGAACTTTGGCGGGAGTTTATGAAAATGAAAAATGACCTTCATCTTCTTCATGAGGAAGTGCTCGGTAAGGAGATACTGGAAGTTAAAGCTGAGTTTAATGTGTTAAACAGAGAGATTAGGACTATAGAGGTTACATTAGCTGAAGTAACTAGAACAGGATTACATATGGGTGAGTCTTTGGTGAATGATGCAGTAATAAATAGTATGGGAGTGATTGGGAGTCGACAAAATAAAGCCACAAGTGGCCTAGAAGAAACGAGATGTCGTGAGAGTGGGGGGGGGTAAGTAATAGAGCGTTGAGTAATAAAGCTGGGAGAGTCATGCTGAATAGCGTAGAGAATGAGTCCATGAGTGTGGACTTGAATGAAGTTAAGAGTGGTAAGGTATATGGTGATTCTATGATTAAGGGTATGAAGAGTGGTATGCACGAGGAGTGCTTGGCTGGTGGGACAATAGAAAGAGTGGCTTTAGTAATAAAGAGAGGGCATCAAGCAGACAAGATGATAGTTATGGTGGGTACAAATGACCTGAGAGGTAGTATAAATCGGGTAGGAAAAGATTTAAGAACATTATTAGATATTGTGAAGAGGAAAAGTGTCAATGGGAGGATAGTGTGTGTGCTGCCCCGTTTTGACAATTACGAGTTAAGTAGACGAGCAATGATAATGAATGATATGATTGCAAAAATGTGCAAAAAAGAGGTCTGGAATTTGTTGATGTTTGGAGTCTATTTGAAGGAAAAAAAGCAGTTGTATGCTAGAGATGGACTGCATCTTAACATGGAAGGACATAAGCGATTGAAGTTATTGGGCAGGGAAACTAATATTGAAAAGGTTGAGTGTAAGAGAGAGAAACTTTAGCACTGATTGTATATTTATTGATCCTTATATGCAGAATAAATTGCAGAAGAGAGGGGATAAAAATCGGCATGGGACTACGGAAGTTAGTGACTTATATATCAGTTCTAAAGCCGGTACAAGATCTAGAGGGAATCTGCAATTTTTGTATACCAGTGCTAGAAGCATTCGAAATAAAAGAGAAGAATTTTTGGCATTAGTCAGTGCAATCTCACCAAAAGTTGTAGGCATTAGTGAAACTTGGCTGTCAGCAGAAGATGTGGTCACTGGAATTGAATGTGATGGGTACAGTATTTTCAGGGAGGATAGTGATGATAGAACAGGGGGAGGAGTACTGTTGATGATAGCTGATGTGTTGCAGCCAAAGAAAGTAGTATATCAAGATGATAGAGATGTGAATGAGAGTTCATTTGAGGCAGTCTGGTGCGAAATAGTGACCAATGCAACCAAATATACAGTTGGATGCTGCTATAGGCCAGGAAGTACAGGGGGAGATATTGAATTCATGCATCAGCAAATTACTGCAATGAGTGAAGGCTTAGTGATTATTATGGGGGATTTTAATTACGGTGATATCAATTGGAAGGAGGAAATATCACGTAGCAAAAAGAAAAATGAGTTCATACATCTTCTACGAGATAATTACTTGAAACAGCACATAACTGAAGGGACACGTGGTGTGAGAGTGTTGGACCTGGTTATTGGTTCAGAGGTTATATGCATAAGTAAGGTGTCCTCGTTACCTCCAATTGGTGAAAGCGATCATGTGGTATTGACTTGAGAGGTTGCAAAATCTGTGGATTTTTCTGTTAAGAAGGGGTATATACAGAACTACAGGTTAGGCAGTTATAACAAGCTTCAGAGTGAGCTTGCAGCCATCCCATGGCAGAACATATTGCAAGGAAAAGATGTTAGCAGTGCATGGGATAAAATCAGCGGGTATCTGAGGAAAGCAATATCAGATTGTGTCCCCATGGTCAGGAGGTCATTACTTGAAACAGCACATAACTGAAGGGACACGTGGTGTGAGAGTGTTGGACCTGGTTATTGGTTCAGAGGTTATATGCATAAGTAAGGTGTCCTCGTTACCTCCAATTGGTGAAAGTGATCATGTGGTATTGACTTGGGAGATGGCAAAATCTGTGGATTTTTCTGTTAAGAAGGGGGATATATACAGAACTACAGGTTAGGCAGTTATAACAAGCTTCGGAGTGAGCTTGCAGCCATTCCATGGCAGAACATATTGCAAGGAAAAGATGTTAGCAGTGCATGGGATAAAATCAGCGGGTATCTGAGGAAAGCAATATCAGATTGTGTCCCCATGGTCAGGAGGTCAAACAAGGCAGGCGTTAAATGGATGAGCAGTAGTATCAAGCTTGATCTGCAAAAAAAGAAAAGGTTATGGAGAATTTACAAGGAGAAAGGCAACCAGTACACCCATGAGCAGTACAAGGCTCAAAACTAGGAAGGTTACCAGCATAGTAAGAAAAGCTAAATCAGATTATGAGAAGACCTTAGCAAAGAGATCAAGGGTAATCCCAAAGAGTTCTTCCGCTATGTGGCAAGTAAGAGGAAGAATGACTTCGGAAGGATAACTTTAGTGGGTGCTGATGGTATTGAGGTGACAAAATCAGATATAATAGTCGAGTTACCGAGTGATCACTTTTCAAAAGTCTTTCACCCAAGTGAGGATATCTCTATACCTGTAGCAATACCTAATGTGAGAATTGAAGCTAAAAAATCAGAGGTATTAAGTTTATTGCAAAATTTAAATGCAAACACTGCTGTAGGCTTAGATGGAATATCAGCTCGGGTGCTGTGTGAATGTGCAAATGAATTGTCAACCCCTCTTACTTGGATATTTAATTTAAGTTTGAACTCTGGTATGGTCCCTAGGGAGTAGAAGTTAGGTAAAGTGGTTCCTTTGCATAAGGGTGGCTCTAAAACTGTGGTAGTTAATTACAGACCAATCACCATCTCAGGAGTAGTGGTAAAAGTATTGGAAAAGTTGGTTAAAGGCAAAATTCAAGAATGGGTGGATCAGGATATGATACTCTATAGAGGCCACCATGGTTTTGTTAAAGGTAGATCCTGCCTTAGCAATCTATTAACTATTCATAATAGAATAACATCTGAGTTGGACAAAGGAGCAGGCTACACAGTGGTACTTCTGGATTTTGCTAAGGCTTTTGACAGGATACCCCATAGAACTGTTACGCAAATTGGAGCAGATGGGAATGGATATTAAATTGGTGATATGGATATGAGAATGGCTCAGGGAGAGATACCAGAAGGTGGTGTATGGAGGAGCCAAGTCCAGAATGAGGCAGGTGACCAGTGGTGTGCCTCAGGGCTCTGTGCTTGGGCCAATGTTGTTTAATTTGCATATAAATGATATAGGAAATGGCTTAAAGGGAGATGTTCAGTTGTTTGCTGATGATGCAAAGTTGTGTAGTGCAATAAAAAATCAAGCTAATGTTGAAAGTTTGCAGGATGATTTAAATAAGCTGGTAAAATGGGCAAAAGATAATGGATGTCAGTTCAATGTGGAAAAGTGGTCATGCATTTTGGGATTAAAAGATTACCAGCTGTGTACTACATTGATGGAAAGGTACTCCAAGAGATTGATGAGGCTAGAGACTTAGGGGTGTTGGTAGATAGGGAGATGAAGTTCAGGTGACACATTTCTAAGGTGTCCAAGATTGCACATAGGATTACTTGGTTGTTGAGGAACACACTGACATCCAGAGATAAAGAGGTTATTATTCCCTTTTATAAAGCATTGATACTTCCACATTTGGATTACTGTGCTCAGGTCTGGTCACCTGGATTCCTTGGAGATGAGGAGGCTATGGAGAGGGTTCAGAGAAGAGTGACCAAGTTGGTGAGTGATATAAAAAATGCTCCCTACATTGATAGATTGAGAGCTTGTGGATTGTAGAGATTGGTTGATAGGCAGACAAGAGGGGATATGATAGAAACATTTAAATTACTGAAAGGTTTTTATAGGATTGATGCAGGGGAAATGTTTCAGCTGTGTGATAGTGATGGAAGAACAAGAGGTCATCTCTGGGAATTAAAGAAGAGTGTGGTTAACAAAGTCAGAACAAGGTTTTTTGCCTGGAGGGTGGTGAACGAGTGGAATTCATTGCCTGACTTAGTTGTGAGCTCTTTGTCTGTTAATGAATTCAAGAAGAGATATGACAGATATTGTTTTGCTAGTTTGGGTCTCCCGCGATGAGTCTACTGACTCCATGGAGATACCCGTAATAATAATATTTTTTGTATAACATTAAAAAAATTTATTGCTATAATGGATGATTTTGCAACATCCCCTAAAATCAAATTTAAATTATGGCAGACACAAGGAGCATAAAATGCCTTTTCGTTTTCATTTAAAATGTAAGCACGGACTCCCTTATATACTCCTTTCATATTCACTCTGTTATCATACCCTTGCCCTCTACAATCTGCCAGTTTAAGATTTAATTTATTCAAAAGTGATTTTATATTTTCATATATACCTTTACCAGTAGTGTCATTAGTTGTTAAAAACATCAAAAAGTGTTCATGAATTTCAATATCTGCTTCAAATAGATGCAAAAATCTTAAAAGTACTGAAATTTGCTCCCGATGACTAACATCAGGCGTACCATCAAGAATTACTGAATAGTACTTTGCCTGTCATACGTTTAGTTTAATCATTTATCCAAGTGTGAGCAAACAAAGTTTGCGCCTGAAAGTATCTTCAGGACTGGGGTAAGATAGTACAACACCAGGCAACTCATTGAAAAGATGGAGAAAGCTCTCATCACTCCTATCTCATTATCCTTTGCAACGAGTTGCCTGGTGTTGTACTTCCTTACCCCAGTCCTGAAGATACTTTCAGGTGCAAACTTTGTTTGCTCACGCCTGGATAAAGGATTAAACTAAACTTATTATAGTCTAACCAAGTGAAAAATAAACTCTCAACTACTTTGCCTGTCATATCATATTTACAATATTTTGTTGAATTTTGGTTCCCATATCAACAATTAATTCATTTTGCACAATGGGTGACAGATACGAATTTTGTTTCTTATCTATAATTTTTTTTTTCCGAGCATCACATTAAATGATCTTTTAAAAGTGGATCAAATTCTGCAATTAATTCTATGATTCCAAAAAAATTACCATTATGGACTGTGTACAGAGCATCAAAATTACCTCTAAAAGTTAAATTATGTTCGGATAAATAAAGAATTGCTGCTTCTATTCGTCTAAAAACATTTCTTAACCGTTCTGCTTCAAATTTTATGACATTTTGATTTGCCTGATCAATTGTATTGTGATTTTTTAAATTGCATTCCATTTGTGTCCATGAACACATGCATTTCATGTGCACTGGATTTCGCTCGTGCGACTTTAATCTTTCACTTTCATGTCGCCATTATTACATAAAAAATTATCATCAGAAGAAAATAATTTGCAACAAAAACAAAAATAGAGTTGGAAGAGTTTGAATATACAAGCCATCTTCTGTTTTGCAATTGTCCTAACATAGTGAGCTGTGGAAAAACACCTCTTGTCATCTTTTGGAAAATCATTTTCAGTCAGAGGAGACGGTGGACCATGATGTACAATTTGTGTTAGTGTTGCGTTGTACAAAATTTTTGGACTATATTGCTGGATCATCATTAGTAAATAGTTCAACTTCCTCTGATGTCTCAGTTTTAGGATCTTCAATACTCATTGTTTGACCAAACGCGTCATGTTCTTTGCTTCCTTTGAGTATTTCAGAACTCTCATTATTAATTAATGTTGAAGCCGAAGTACTCTTTGTAGTTATTTCAGAACTCCCATTATCAACTGATATATCTTAACAAATATATGAGTTCAACTTCATAAATTTAAACAGTGAAATTCTTTGACGTTCCTCAGCTGCTTGTTTTCACTTTAGTTTTTCATGCCCACTTGGGTATTTTCTTCCATAATAATCTCTCTCACGACTAGTCATACTCGAGAATTAAATACGATAGATTTAATTATAAAATAAGTTAATAAATTAAAACAAATTGACTTACCTGATAAATAAAATATATCTAAAATAGATAATATTAGAAAATAAATAAATCTAACATAGATTGAAAACTGCTATTGAAGAAAAATTCTGATGATGGATAACCTAAAACCACTTTATAAAATATATTTTTTAAGATGTTTTGCAAGTAATGTCACATAAAAAAATTGCCATATCAGTCCGTGTATATACTTACATGTTCATAAAATTATTAAAAACGCCTGTTTTAAAATGCACTTTTCCCTATTTAATGCTATATTGTACGATATTGTTATGTATCTTAGAGTAGTTTCAAATACTACCGCTCTACCTATACGATCTTATTTCGCTTACTATAACAACAATAGTTGGTTGTAAAATTATATACATATATTTTTCTATATATAATAATATTGTTTTAATTTGACCCTTAATATTATTAAATATTAAGGGTCAAAGCTGTATAACTGAGAGGAGACCTCTACATTGCCTTTATAGGAATGCGGAGAACCGACCAGGTCTTCTGACCTAATGTCCAATCTTCACTTTCTCGTGGTGCACCCTGTTGGGTATCTACCTGGATACCGAACAAACGAGGATGGGCTGGCAATTTGGGATTTAGCCAATCAAATTGTATTCTTATTGGTTAAACCAAACTACAAAATGATGGTACAACCTGATAAAATTTCATGTCGGCTGTGGCGTTGCCCAGTTAAACAATGCCCCGAATCTGAAATTCTGAATCTGAAAACATACCCCAACTCAACATCACCAGAGTTAAAGATCGGTACTATCAACATAAGAAGTCTGAATGGCAAAGAAATGGAGCTAGCTGAGGAATTAGATAAGTGCCAGATCGACATAATAGGGGTGACTGAAAAAAAATGACACAAACTGGCGCGATCTTTCTGAGTAATAAATACAAAATGTTATATTCAGGCAATGACAATCAAGGAAAAGAAGGAGTAGCCATAGTGTATTCAACACAAAATACGAGGCTAATCTTCTTGAATGGCAGGCAGTCTCAAGTAGAGTAATGTGGGCAAATATGAGAATGAGGAACTGGACAATGAGACTTATTGTGCCTATGGTCCCACAGAAGGTTCTACTAAGGTAGAAGTGGAGGAAGTTTTTGAGGCTTCAGAGAAAGCATGAACAGATGGCATCAATGGCAATATCATATTAAAAATGAGGATATTAGGAAAGAACTTGACATTGTCAGCATCCAGGAATGCGTTAGCAGAGCTAATCTCAGCTGGTATGGTCTCATAAATAGAATGGACGAGGAAAGATTAGCAAAACAAGTGTTCTCTGCCAGGTTGGCAGGAAAACAATTCACAGGAATACCAAGACCTAGGTGGATTGATACGGTACAAAGTGCCTTAGAGGATAGAAATATAAGATCTGATAAAGTTGGAGTCTTGACAAGTAACAGGCTGATTTGGAGGAAAATTGTAGATAGGAAGTTAGTAATGATGTAAATTTTTCATGTAGTACTATCATATCCTGTACACCCCCCTTGAGGGTACATGACAGGAAATTGATGACGATGATGACGATAATAATTTAAAAAATAATTGATTTTTTTTTTCAATTTTTTGCACTTTGCGGGGCCCTGTTCCATCACACAGTTCGCACACCCATGAATACGGCCTTGCCTACTTGATCCTAAAATTAAAAATATGATATTTCTTTAATTTATGGTGAGTAAATGAAATAAACAAATAATTAATATTTCTTTATTTTTATATTAATTATTAACATTTTTATTTAGTCTTAATTTTCCATACAATTATTGCATCTTACTGATGAACTCATTGCAACAAAAGCTTAGACATTTTTCACACTTTGACGTTATTTTACGATCCTTTGATCTTGGACATATTACATAGCGTTTTCAACAAATGTAATCACTGCAACTAGAACAAGAAGATATGCATAAATCATAAGTCAGAAATCAAACTTAAATGTTGGCTGGAGTCAAATAAACCCATGTGACTAATTAAAGATTAATATAACCTGATGGTTTGGAAGTCAAGAAATAGGGAAAAAATAAATAAATAGGTGAGTTATTAAGTGATAACTTTGCAAGGGTGTATCATCATCCAGTTGAAAATGTTCCAGAGATACATATGACAGGAACTGTTGTGGGGATAGAAGTAGATGAATTGGAAGTACTTTAGATATTGCAACTCTCAAAGAGCAGAATACAGCCATGAAATTATGCTCATTGGACAGAACATTAGAGATAGGAGTGATGGGTAGCTGATACTGGCAACCCCTGTGCAGAACGAAACGTACCTAAACTGAATGCAGATGGTAAATAGACAGACACCAGAGCTTCCCAATAGTGTATCACAATTGATGAACATGGGTAAATATGGCAATCTTAGCGACTTTTATCGTGGACGTATTATCCTCACAAGATAAATGGATCATCCCCTAAGTGATAAGAATCCTAGGGTTCGCATGGGCAACTGTATCAAGAGTCTGTTGCAAGTATATCATCAATGGATGTATCAGTTTAATGAGTAAGTAGTCGCTGACTGCATGTCATTGATGACTAGAGTAGACATAGACTCTCTAGGTTCATTGGAAGTTTATTTTCCACTTGCTTAGTCTATAATAAATTTAGTTTAATCCTTTACTCAAGTGTAGGCAAACAAAGTTTTCACCTAAAGTAGTTCAGGACTGAGGCAACTTGTAGTAAAGGTGGACCACGCTCTCATCACTCCTTGTCTCAGTATCTCCCATAATGCAAAGCACATCTCCTTGCGGACATGTATAAAACTATGTATTAAGGGAAGGGCCACTACCCAGACCGGTTTTGCCCTTTATTGAGGTCTCGTCAGTGGGAGGCAGACCCAGAAGTGGTGATACTAGGGCAGAAGCAATGGAGAGGTCATATTTACTTATACGGGTTGCCAAACAATGTACCTCCTTATTATTAATTTACTCCGGATTTAGAGAAAGATGTTGAAAGTTTATTTTCATAGCTTGTATAGCTTTATACATGTCCGCGAGGAGATGTGCTTTGCATTATTGGAGATACTGAGACAAGGAGTGATGAGAGCTTGTTCCACCTTTACTATGAGTTGCCTCGGTCCTAAACTACTTCAGGTGCAAACTTTGTTTGCCTACACTTGGGTGAAGGATTAAATTAAATTTATTATAATGTCCAGGTTCATACAGACCAACTGCATGGTAACAGCAGCACAAATCACATCAAGTTTGAATGTCGGAGATCCAAGTGGTGTCGGCGAGCGAACAGTATGGCATATCCTTCATACCATGGGCTACATGAGCTGATGCCCTAATTGTGTGCCACTGTTGACAGCTCATCATCGGGCATTGTCCCTTGTCTGGTATCAGGACCATTAAAAGTGGAATAGTAATTTAATTTTATTATATTACTATTGAACAGGCTTCACCATGGATTCTGAAGACATTGAAGCAGGCTCACAAAAATCTCCAAAAAATGTGCTCATTTTTGGAGAATTTCTCAATCTGCACATCATCAGTAATACTTCTCAATAAATTCATTCAATTACAGTGCATCAAGTATTATTACTGCAACATTATTATCATTATCCCAAGACCTCATGGAGTCAAAGACTCATCTGGGAGGTCTTTTATCACACACACACAGCTCATCACACCGTGTCTTAAACACACTCAAGCTTCTTGTAGACACCACACTCTCAGGCAAGGCATTCCAATCATTTACAACATTGCATGTAAAAAACCTGCCTCTCACTCCCCTACTCACACCCTCTTTATACAGTTTCCAGGGATGACCTCTGGTTCTTCCCCAATCTCCCACTATTTTCTGTAGAACTTCTCCGGCATTGATCTTATAACAACCCTTTATCAACTTTTAGGTCTCTATCATCCACCAGACTCTGCAAATTACATCTTCTCAATCTTTCCTCATACTCAACATTCCAGAGGTCAGAAACTGCCTTTGTCAGTCCCACTCATTGAAAGAAAAACTTGACCTTATGTCCTTGCTTGATACAACATTCTTATTCAATTCCCAGGGAGATCTCAGTCTGTTTGCTTCTGCTGTGTATAAAAAAATGTTACTTAAGTCAATTTTTTTAAATTGACTTAAATTTAAAAAAAAAATTTTTTTAAAAAATCAGCTAACGCCTTTTTATTCCCATATAGGGAATAGGCGAGGCGTTTAGCCCTATCTAACTTTTTGGAGACTGAGTGAGCAGTTCAATCTCCACTGGCAGCCAATCAGAGATAGCTGGCCAAGGCTATCAATAATTAAGCGGCATGCTGTGAAGAGAGATGGCTCTACAAGTGCCGCCATCTTGTGGTCCCTAACGCTAACAGAATATATTTAATGTCTGAAATAATGTGGGTTCTGCGGTCAATTTTCTTGAGTTTACGGGACGAAAAACCAGAGTTTCTGGGAGATAAAACCCGCTTCCCCTTGCCAGAGATCGACTAACTCAGGAGCTGGTCGAAAAAAGGCTTAGAAAAATTTCTTCTGGTCGATGACTAGATTCAAAACCAAGTCTTCCTTCGTGCGGTCAAGTGCCATGGTGTGCAAACACCACATCCACTGAGCTACACGGGCTCTCATCAATTTTTATAAAATTATTATTATTACTCCTCCATGGAGTCAGCAGACTCATCATGGGTGGTTAATTTCACTGACAAAATATTTATCATACCAATCTTAAAATTCTTACTCATTTCTTTTAGTGTTGCAGGGTGATCAGCATTCATTTTAGAAATTATAAACTTTACAACCGTGTTATAAATAACTGTTTTAATTTCCCGACATTTCGACCTTCATATTAAGGTCATCATCTGGCATATATACAAATATACAAGGACAAGCTGAGTTACATTTCACACAGTAAGCTAAAGAAACAATGATTTGATCACCGGCTATTCTACTGGCATGACCTCTGGTGAAAAAAAAAATACAGATAAAATTTAAAATTAATTAAATATTTAGAAACTACATCAAAGCTAAATTCTATTTAAGATAACATAAAAGAAACATTCTTTCATATGAATAGTTTTTTTACAGTAACAATGATATCCTATTTTTAACGTGACAATTGTTATATCAGATTCTGGATTATCTACAGTTCTGTTTATAGTTAGCTCTTAGGGAAAAAGGTTCCATGGGTAGAATATGTGCCTTCCATATATGCTTGAGATTTTTAGACCATCATTATTGTTCAGATTATGGTGGCTGATAAGAGTCTCACAGGCTTCCTTAAATTTTTGTTCATACCGTGTTTTGGTGTGATGTAAACAACTGGTGCTTTTCCAGTCAATTCTATGTAAAGTATTCAGGACATGATCAGAAAGGCCAGCTTCACCATAGTTATTATATTTAATGTGTCGTTTATCTTCCTTTTGTCTGAGAAGAATTGTGCATTCTGTTTCCCCTATATATGGTAGATCACAGGTGCAATAAATACAGTATACTCCAGGGTGGGCCAGCAGAGGGAGTGAGTCTTTGGATGAGTTGAGTAAGCTTTTAAATTTTGCAGGAGGTTTAAAGGTGTCTTTGAGGTTGTATTTCTGTAGTATTCTGTTTATTATATGTGACGTCCCTTTAACATAAGGAATGGATATAGTTTTATTGTAGTCTGGTTTGTCTTTGTTTTTTATTTGAGTCTTGTAGAGAATTTTGTTAATAGTGTTTTGACTGTAATCATTTTTTATAAAAATATTGCTAATAACTTTGAATTCGTCCTTCAGCACTTGTTCGTTGGAGCAGATCTTCAAAGCCCTGTTTTTTTGAGTATTAATGACACCTAGTTTTTGTGGTGAGTGGCGGTAGGAGTTTATGTGTATATGTTGGTACATACTGGCCAATACCGTTGAAAGTTTATTTTTCACTTGGTTAGACTATAATAAATTTAGTTTAATCCTTTATCCAAGTGTGAGCAAACAAAGTTTGCACTTGAAAGTATCTTCAGGACTGGGGTAAGGTGGTACAACACCGGGCAATTCGTTGCAAAGATGGAGCAAGCTAACATCACTCCTATCTTAGTATCTCCCATAATGCAAAACACATCTCCTTGCAGATATGTATAATGTTATGCATTAAGGGAAGGGCCACTACCAAGACTAGTTTTGACCTTTATTGAGGTCTCTTCAGTGGGAGCCAGGCCCAAATGGAGATACCAGGCAGAAGCATTAGCAAGGTCATCTCAACCTATAGGTACTCTGTATTTACAGAAAGATGTTGAAAGTTTATTTTTCACTTGGTTAGACTATAATAAATTTAGTTTAATCCTTTATTCAAGTGTGAGCAAACGAACTTTGTTTGCTCACACTTGGATAAAGGATTAAAATGAAAAAACTGCACAAAATTTTCTTTAAAAAGATAAGATGGTTACAAATTTAAAGCTTGCAAAACACTTTTTTTTTATGGTATTTTTAAAGATGAATTTTAATTTATCACTTAAGACACTTTTTTTTTCTTTTTTTCCTCATTTTTTGGCTTATGAAATTCTACTACAATACAAGTATGAGAGGCTTATACGCTGGTTAAACATGATAACTAATATTTAAGGAATTGACAGCTTATACTAGAAATATAAATTAAATAAACTTTAATGTATACTTTCCGATATTTCGGCAAACGTCACGTTGCCATCTTCTTGAGAACTTACTACAAGACACATGCACACAAGTACTAATAACAGCAAATGAGACTGAAGCTAGGAAGCTAACGTTTTCCTAAAGTCCCGATGGTGCCCCCTGGTGGGCTATATTGGTAGTTCTTGGCCTTTTGGCTGAAGTTCTTCTGATAAAAGTTTCCCAAATTTTCGGCAATTTGTTGAGGTTTGGCATGTTCCTAAGGGCCGAGGCTGATTCCATGAATAGTCTTTCATACTTGAACTTGCTGCGGTGTATTACTGTGGCTTTCTTCCATCTTATTCTGTGGCGGGTATCCAGAGCGTGGTCTGCAAGCCCAGAGTGGCTATACTGGTGAAATCGGATGTAATCCTTGTGTTCTGAGATTCTGATATTTGCTGTCCTGCCTGTTTAGCCAAAGTAGGACAATTTACAGCTGCAAGGGACCTGGTATACACCAGGTAGGTCTAGGGAAAGTGGTTGGTCTTTAGTAGAGCGGATAAGGGATGCCAGTTTTCTATGTGTCTGTAACTAGTGGACAAGTCATGTTTTTTAAAGATTTTATTAATTTTTTCTGAGGTGCCTCGGATGTAGGGAATGGTGATGGATTTAGAGTAATCTTTTTTGTGAAGGGGAGGGGGTGGTGGGTTGTGGATAACTGGGTTAAGTATTTTTTGGATTTTTTGGAGGGGGTAGCCTTCGTGGAGACGTTTGAAGAGAAGGCCTTGAACTCAGCCCCACAAAAACCTACCATATGGCTTCGCTATGTTGATGATGTTTTCGCTATTTGGCCGCATGGCCCGGATTCACTCCTCTCCTTCCTAACTCACTTAAACAACCAACACCCTAGAATCAAGTTCACCCTGGAAAAAGAGGAAAACAATAACCTCCCCTTCCTAGACACACTAGTCACCCGCCAACCTGATGGAACCTTGGTTTTCTCAGTTTATAGAAAACCCACCCATACAGGCAGATACATTCACCAACAATCCCATCACCCCCCCCCCCTCACAACAATATGGAGTTATTAAGACATTATTCAACAGGGCAGAAATAATCTGTTCAAATGATCAAGCCCTAACCACTGAACTAAATCACATCCGTGACACTTTCTCAGCCAATGGCTACCCCTTCCAAAAAATACTTAACCCCGTTATCCACAACCCACCACCCCCTCCCCTTCACAAAAAAGATGTTTGAATGCTATGTTGATGATGTTTTCGCTATTTGGCCGCATGGCCCGGATTCACTCCTCTCCTTCCTAACACACTTAAACAACCAACACCCTAGAATCAAGTTCAGCCTGGAAAAAGAGGAAAACAATAACCTCCCCTTCCTAGACACACTAGTCACCCGCCAACCTGATGGAACCTTGGTTTTCTCAGTTTATAGAAAACCCACCCATACAGCCAGATACGTTCACCAACAATCCCATCACCCCGCCCCCTCACAACAATATGGAGTTATTAAGACATTATTCAACAGGGCAAAAATAATCTGTTCAAATGATCAAGCCCTAACCACTGAACTAAATCACATCCGTGACACCTTCTCAGCCAATGGCTACCTCTTCCAAAAATCCAAAAAATACTTAACCCAGTTATCCACAACCCACCACCACCACCCCATTTCCCTTCCTTCTCGTCAACAAGATTTTAAAAATGCCATCACCATACCCTACATCCGTGGCACATCCGAAAAAATAGCCAAGATTCTAAAAAAGTACAACCTACACACAGCATATAAGCCCCACCGCAAACTTGCTATCCTTATCTGTTCTACGAAAGATCAGTTCCCTCCTCTCTCTCTGCCTGGAGTTTACAAAGTACCCTGTTCCTGTAAGCTGGTGTACTTTGGACAGACAGGCAGATCAGCATCCATCTGCCTGGAGGAACACAAGTCTTGCATCTGTAAACACAACTATGGTCATTCAGGCTTGGCTGACCATGTTTTGGACACCACCCACAGGGTATCATGGAAGAAAACAACCATGCTCCACCACAGCAAATTCAAGAAAGAGAGACGTTTCTTAGAAGCAGCTCTCAGAAACCAACCAAATCTTAATAAATACGGTTGCATTAAGCTTCTGAAGGTTTGGTAAACACTCATCACCAGAGGTCCCACCTTACATTCCAGGCTGCCTACTACTGCCCTTAGAGGGCGCTCCACCTAGATAGGACTTGAGTGTCACCCACATGGTTGGATTTAGTATTGTATGAGTTATAGTATAGTAGTGAATGAGTTAATTTGAGGTCATAGATGCTAAAGTGCTATCTGTCATTATTTGATAATGCTAAAAAATAATTCAACTGGAAATATAATTTCATTTATGAAGCAGTTTAACTTTAGTTTAGGTTGAAATATCTGTATTTATTTATTTATTTTTTCTTAAAACACATTTTTGTATATGTACAGGTTATCGAGGTCCACCTGGCTTACCAGGAGAAGATGGCCAACCTGGATTTTCAGGTATAGTTTTAACTTTCCATTCCAATAATAATTCTTTTCGTAACAGGTCATTTTTTTAATTGCTGTTCTTTGCTTACTTTACTATTACTTTTATTATATCAAATAAACTTGTTAAAATAAATCAATTTTTCATGAGTAAAGATAATGTCAGGTTAAACTGTTACTTTCATTTGGACTAAAGTGTAATTCCTATATGCATTTCACTTTATTTATTCCAGAATTTTAAGATGCAAATATTTAAATAACATTTATGCTTCTGGGAGCAAAACAGTATGCTTAAAAAAAACACACATCAAGTAATTTTTGACAATTGATCACTTAACTTAAAAGATTCTTTAATTATTGACAATTAAAACTGAAGAAAAATCTGTTCTGTAAAGTTTTATTTATTAAAAACTTGCTAATAATAACTGCATATGCCTGCTGGATTTTTATTCAAGACAGCACTAGTCGTTGCCAAAATCATATTCCACCATCATCATTCTTCATTCTCTCCGAATCAAACAACATCTTGAATTTGTTTGTAGGCTAAAGTGGGACTCATCAAAGTAGAGAACTTGATGTCATTTGTCAGGGCTCCAAGTCACATGTTCCATTTATCACAGCACCCATTTTGACAAGTTCTGTAATGATTTGTGGTTAACAGGATACAAGCCACAGAAGTCTACTTGAATTGAGCCAACTTAACACAGTCTGGTTAAAAATGTTTTCACTTATGCCTATAGCAATCTCAAGAGACAGTTGGTGACAGGACATCATAGAATTTCATCTTGCTGTTATAGCCAGAAAGCAGTCTGTTTTCTGGTATCTCTCAGGCAATCTTGGCCCTCTCCTTGTAATGGTTCCTGTTTCCTGAAAATGTGCCCATAGGGCTGAGATGAAATGTCATAAGCATTAAGTCAGCATGACACTTTTGCTTGCAGCTACCTGGCTTGCCATCTTGAAGGTACTGGATATGTGGCTAATCCACTGAACAAACCAAAATAGCAAAGTGAGTGGTAGATCAATTTCTATGGGATACCCAAAACTTACATGCTAGAATGTTATCATATCAAATATTTGCCTCCACAGACACTGTTAAAAGTAAAATAATATTCATGAAAAGCATTTTGTTCAGTTAATTTTGATAAGCAAGGTATGAAAATAAGTAGAAACTTATGTAACATCACTTGCTATCTCAGTGGAGTACCTACAGAACAAGTAAAATTGGCAAATTTTTTAGAAAATAATACTGGGCAACAAAATTTTACAAAAGTCAGTATTAATATTCATGAAAAACATTTTGTTCAGTTAATTTTGATGAGTAAGGTATGAAAATAAGCAGAAACATGTAAAGTATCACTTGCTGTCTCAGTGGAGTACCTACAGAACAAGTAAAATTGGCAAAATATTTAGAAAATAATACTGGACAATAAAATTTTACAAAAGCTATGCCTCCCAGGTTAATTTAGTAATTTCTTATAGATTTGGTGCTAAACGAGGTGCTAAACATGATACTTTCCCCAGTATCATTTCTCCATCATTGCAGTTTCCTGATGGAAATGTTCACCATGCTCACTAACCATGATGCAGTTGTTGGGGAAGAAATCTAAGCAGGAATGGAGCAAGTGTATTTTTACGGACATATTGCAGCCAAGTTTGTGATACAAAGATAAGTCCTCAACAAGTTCTTTGTAGTTTTCTGCATTGTTTTCTGAGGAAGTTATGTGTTCCAAGCTTTTTTCTCATCACTCTGCAGTAGGTTGTCAAACATCTCATCAATGAAGAATTCTTGGATCTGAGGACCCACAAAAATTCCCTCTTTATATTTTGCTTCGCTGAGTTGAGAGAATTTCTCAGCCAGGTACTTGAAAGCTGATCTCGTCTAATCCATGGCGTTTAAGAAGATTTTTACCAGTTTGATGTGTAGGGATGGTAAAGCACAGAATTTTGTGCTTTACTGCCAGTGCTAGGTGTTGCACATTCCTCTCTCCAACCTTCAGAGATTTCCTCATAGGCCAGTACTCTTCACATAGTGCAAAGTCCTTGTTCAGCTGTCCCATTCACACAAAAAATAGCAGTACTTTGTAGATCCCAGCTCAGACCAATCAATGCAGACACTACCTTCAAGTCATCACAGAGATGCCAGCCATACTTACCATATTGAAGACAGTCCAAGAGATGTTTTTTGGTTGTCGTAGGTTTCTTTTATGTAGACAGCATGGCTGACTGAACAGATGGAAATTAGTTTCCATTATGCAACAACACTGCCTTGAGGCTCAATTTCAAAGAATCTATGAATAGTCAATATTCGTGCAGGTCATGTTTGCATGTTTGATTTGAAGAGCATTCACCAAGTGATCTACATCATAGCAGAACACAAGGTCATCTTCCTTTCAGAAGTAAGGTGCAAACTGTTCATGATGAGTGTGAAATTAAGTCACTCAGACATTTTCCTTGAGAAGATTCCATTGTAGAAGTCTTCACCCAGTAATTCTACTTTGGTCTTGGACAGTTCCAGATTATGAACAGGTTTGTTCACTTCTTGTGTGAGAATGTATGACACTGTGGCAAACATATGGATCATCGTTAGATGCCGAAGGCTCAGAGAACCCAACATCTGTTCCTTACATACGAAATAAAGCTGATACAACTTTTTCACTAATGAAGTGATGGTGTTTTTCTGGCTTGCAAACATCACTTCACTTCTCTGCAAATGTAACAAAATGAGGGCGCTAGTGGGCCAAGCGCTACAGACGCGATTTGAAGAGCTCCTGATTCAGATAAGTTTTACTAGGAATAATTAAGTATATAAGCATAATTGTTTAAGTAAGAGCGGCTGTAAACGTTGTACGCTACCATTATTATTAGTGTGGGGGTTTTTTCTTGCCTAAACTAAATTACGAAATCGTTATTATTAGACCTAGTAACCTGCAGAGAAAAAAAAAAACAAAAATGGCGGCGGCATTGTCATTCCATGATTTTAATTTAGATTTCAGTTGTTTCGTTAAGTGTGAGGTGTGTTATATGTATTCCTTCGATTACATAAATGATTTGTGGATGTTTAGTGTGGATGGAAGAAGGGTGTGTGTGCGAAGTGTGACCTGAACGAGGAACTGATGAATGCGAATATGAAATTGATGACAGAAAGTGCTAGTGCTGATTGTGTCGCGAGTGCATGTTTGCAAGAGAAGGATGGTGAGAAAAAGAGGCGAGAAAATGTTAAAAAATCAGGAAAAAAGAAAAAGAGCGATTTGACAACCGTAACGGATGTTAAAAGGGACGAAAGTGAGGCAGAAAGAAACGAACTTGTGAACGAAAATACTAAACTGGCAATATACATGACAGTGTTCAAACATGTTTTAACTTGTAGGATCTGAGCTGGGTTAGAAATAAAATAGTTAATCAAAAACCACATATATGAGAGTTTTTAGAAAAATTAAAGAAATGAACAGATGGACATCAATGACAAAATCATATGAAAATGAAAATATTAGGAAGAACTTAGCATTGTCTGAATTTAAGAATATGTGAGCAGAGCCAATCAAAGGTAGTCAGGTCAGTTCATAATAAGAATGAGAATGGAAAGGTTTTATTAGTAGTATTATTATTTCTGTGACATCTACACAGAGGCTGAAGGCTCATCACAGAAGGTCCATTTGAATTATTTACACATTAACTATCACTGATTTTTCACTTGCAAATCACTAAACACTAAATCATTCCGTTTGTCACTCTTCAGTAAAAATCAAGTCATGATAAATGTCTATCTTGTCTCTTCTTTTTCCATCTATGAGCTAAACTTTGCAATCCACACCTGTTCAATCTATACTCATTCATTTGGAGCATTCCATAGACTTATCATCATCTTACTTTCCCCTGAATTCTCTCCACTACCCCATGCACAAGGATTTTCAGGCATCTAGACCTATGTACAGCTGTATTCGTAAAGTGGATGTGAAAGCAATATAGCGAGGATATTATGTAAATATGTTCTTCAACATTCAGGTAATCTGAGCTACTCTGCCATTCTTTTTTGCAATATGTACTCTAAACTTTAACTCACCTTAAAATCCCTCCTTTTATTTTCTTTCTTTCTTTTTAGTCCAATATCACATTCAGATAGTGAGAACTAGAAGACCTTCACGCCCACAGGTCCAACTGTCTTCCTTTTTCCAATACTGTTAACCAAGATGCAGAAGCCTTTGCTATGCCAGCAAAGGTTGGTCGATTGGTAGAGCCTCTGTTACTAATGGCTCGTGCAAAAAAAAAAGTTAAGCAAGTTTGAGCATGGATAGTAGTTAGAAGGGGTGAATCGTTCGATGCTGTTGGCATACTCTCCCTCGATGAGTCTTTGGACTTCCTGGAGGTGTCACATAATAATAATAATAAGCAGCGACCTAATCATAAGTATATCTGACTCTATTATCAGGAATTCAGGTTGGTATATATTCCTACCCAAATTCTGGATAACCCTCTTCACTCTCCCAATACTCTTGATCTCTTTTTAACATGTTCTCCTTCCAGATAAAGGTCACTTCTCCTCTCAGTAACTCAAACCACAGTCTAGTGCAAGTCTCCTCTTTCATGAATGACCTTCCTCCAACCATGTGTCCTGTGGTACTACAAAGGCACCAAGTGGGATGATCTCCAGAATTTCTACTCATCCTTTCCCCAGGTCAACTATTGCTTCTGCTCCTCTGATTGACCCAAACACCTTCTTTAAGCAAGTCACAGAAATTATCCTCACTGGCATAATGTCCTTCATTCCCCCATTCTATCCAAAATTCCCATCCACTTTATCTGAAAAAAAAAAAAAAAAAATCCATCTTCAGTTGATACTGAAGTATGCATGTTCGTTACAATAAATGCAAATAGGTCATCATCAGGTCTAAATCTGACTTCATAAAGATCAATAACAGACAACTTGCTTCCTCTCAAAATGGAAACTGTGATTTCTAGTCCTTGGCAAATGCCATTGGACACCACTTCTGCTTATCTATACTTCCACCTTTTATCCAGATGGCACCACTGTTATAGCACCCAAAGATAAGTCTGACCTTTTGGTATCATTCTTTCCCTCCAACCTGTGCATAGATGACCAAGGCAAATGTCCTCCTCCTTCCAAGTCAGTAACTGAGTTATCAACAGCCAACTTCTCTACTACTCACCAGTATGGATTCCCTATCTAGATCCACTGATGATCTCTTAGCCTATATCAATCACTACTTGACTTGTGCCATGGAAAGGTTTGGCAAAATGTGTTTTTGCCCTAGACATCTCCAGGGACATCATGTTTGGCATTGTGGCATTGAGTCTACTTAAAAAACTGCCTTCTTTCTACCAGCCACTCTCTGTAATTGGATAGGCAACTTTCTCTCTGGTCATTTACTGTGTGTGTGTTACATTGGATGGACAGCACCCTCTCTTCAAGCTTTATCACCAATGCAAGTGTGCTTCATGGCTCTATTCTATCGCCTACTCTCTTTCTCCTATATACAAATGACCTACTCTCAATCATGAGCAATCCTATCCACATCTTTGCTGATAACAGCACGTGACATTCTTTTTTATTCTTTCGACAAACTATGTAATTTTCAGCTATCCTAAGCATCAAGATCATATGCAACCTGTGCCTAAAACACTTATCTCTATACCATCCTTCAGTGGGCCAAGTACAATCTGGTCACCTTCAATGCTACCAAGTCTTTCCTTTTCTTTCACAAAAGGAATCTTAGCTCACCCATCCCCATCCTCATAAATACATAAAACACCTGACAGTATCAAATCTCTCTCTCTCCTTGGACTGACATTTACCTCCAGCCTAGCATGAACATTTACATCAATAGCTTCCTAGGCCTCTAAAAAACTAGGCATTATTTTCTGCTCAAGGTGCTATGTTACACTCAGCTACTAATCCTATGCCAATCTGAAATCTTCCCATCCTTAGAGTACCATTCATGCATTTCAGGTAAGGCACCTTCTTGATGCTGTCCAGAGGAGAGTAATTTGGCTTACAGACTCACTTCAACTTCTATCTCACAAATCACAAATGGGTTCAAAGAGAGGTATTTCCACAGTTATGACTGCAGTTAACCTGGCGAACATCATTATTTCAACTTTCTGTTGGACCTGTCAAACATCTGCTGCCCAGTATCTCTTTTCATTACAATTGTAAACACATCAAATCTACTTCTTCTCATTTATTCCATCTACTCCTGTCCTCAGAACAGCCTCATAATGTTTTCCTCATTCAGAACCTCTCCAACAATAGGTTTTCTCTTGAATATGGGTAAAAAAAAAGACAAATCTCACATAATAAAGTGATTTCTACATCACTTTATTAGCAGGTATTTTTATTAATTACTGTCCTCTGTAATTTTGCATTATCAAAAACCAAGAAGGTCCCCTGGGTTTCTTGGGGATGAGGAAGCAGTGGAGAGGATTCAGAGGCAAGTGACCAAAATGGTGAGTGGCCTGTTTTAAGTTTGGAGAGTGGTTTATTTATTTATTCGTATGGAGTTTCCTCCCTTTCCCCCCCATCATGGGAGATTAAGTATTTATGACTGTAGATCCGTGTGTGTGTGTTCACGGGGGTGGTTTGCCTGCTTGCAGGATGAAAAACGCCAGAAAAACTGGTGGAAAAAACCCTACTGCCCACGTCAAAGACCGGCTAACTTGGCTATGGCTGAGGAAGATCTTCAGATTGTTTATGTCTTTGATGGGAATCAAACCTGGGACACTCCTTCCCCAGTCATATGGTTGCAAAGCACACAGGCAGTAGGCTAACCGTGCGGACTGGAGAGTGGTGAATGAGTGGAATGGGTTGCCCAAGTCAGTTGTGAGGGCTTTGTCTGTTAATGGGTTCAAGGAGAGGTATGATAGATTGGGTGGATAGATTGAGTCTCCTGCAATGATTCTTCGGATTCCATGTAGAGGTGCCTGTATAATAATAATAATAATTTATTTAAGTTAAGGGATATTATATCCCATATTGTTTCTTAGCTGAATAAGAAACTCAAAGAGTTTCATGCTGAATATAGAAACTATATAAAGTTCAGCGATTCCAAGCGTAATCAAATACCTGGATAGTGCAGCAACTGACCCTTGAAGGTAGTGCAGGCTGAGGCAATTCATGTAAAAGGTGGAGCAAGCTCTGATCACTATTCTTGATATTTACCCATAATGTGAACTTAACTCCTAGGAGCTGTATTATTGTTCAACATTATGAGAGAAGGTCACTACCCAGACTGGTTTCGACCTTTTTTGAGGTCTCATCAGTGAGTAGGTAGAATGGGGGTTCATGTCTTTCATCATCGGCCTTTGGAGTATAAAGATTGCTGAGGGTCAGCAGGTAGTAATAGGGGAAGTTAAAGAAAGGTAGAGTAGGATTGTAGGAGGCAAAAAGAGGCCTCAGTCAACCTGTTTAGCTGTATAACCCAGAGGTTGTGGCTAAAAGGTCTGTAAAACATAATCTCCTTACACCTGTTCTAAAAAAAAAAAACTTAAAATTTACACTTCACTTTACCCGAAAAACATAACTTTAGATTACATTAATCCAGGTGTCTGGAGACGTCATCTCGTAACCCCTAAAAAGAGAAAAATGTTTGTTAAAATTTGGAACTTAGATTATTCTTAAAGTATGCCTTACAACTGAAAAAATAACTGTGATAGCGGGATCAGTATTGAAGTGGACTTTATCAACCAGAGAACTGAGAATTGGGGGAGAACCCGGCCCGAGTGATGCAGCCCACAAGGAGCTGTACCGCCTCGATGTAAGCCTTCGCAGTTTGGGTTCTCAGGTCTACCCCCTCCTTTGTGGACTAATAATCATAAACCTGTTGGGGCAAGCGAATTTTTTATTTATTTATTTTTTTTAACCCCCTCCTGTGTGAACTAACTCAACTTTCCTAGCTGACGTAACCTTTGAAAATATTTATTCCAAACCACTCAGTGTCTTCTTTGATCCCTGACTCTGTTAACTTTCTCAAAGTTCTGCAGAAGTACTTACTTTCGGCCGCTGTCAGTTCCCAGATGACCCGTTACCTGGTTGGGAATGGCCGTGGCTATGTCCTCGATATAGATATCCTTCCATTGCATACTTATAATTCCTTTCCGAAGGAGGAACGTTGGGCCATCTTCTCTTCACATTGTTACGAATACACTGTCTGCGGATTCAATGGGTCCACTCCATTTCTTTATTATTGCAGTCCGATTTTTAAACATGATAACTAATATTTAAGCATCCAAATTTGTTGAGGTTTGGCATATTCCTAAGGGCCGAGGCTGATTCCATGAATAGTCTTTCATACTTGAACTTGCTGCGGTGTATTACTGTGGCTTTCTTCTATCTTATTCTGTGGCGAGTATCCAGAGCGTGGTCTGCAAGCCCAGAGTGGCTGTACTGGTGAAATCGGATGTAATTCTTGTGTTCTGAGATTCTGATATTTGCTGTCCTACCTGTTTGGCCAAAGTAGGACAGTTTACAGCTGCAAGGGACCTGGTATACACCAGGTAGGTCTAGGGGAAGTGGTTGGTCTCTGGTGGAGCGGATAAGGGATGCCAGTTTTCTATGTGGTCTGTAACAAGTGGTCAGGTCATGTTTTTTTAAGATTTTATTGATTTTTTCCGAGGTGCCTCTGATGTAGGGAATAGTGATGGATTTAGAGTAATCTTTTTTGTGAAGGGGAGGGGGTGGTGGGTTGTGGATAACTGGGTTAAGTATTTTTTGGATTTTTTGGAGGGGGTAGCCGTTGGCTGAGAAAGTGTCACGGATGTGATTTAGTTCAGTGGTTAGGGCTTGATCATTAGAACTGATTATTTTTGCCCTGTTGAATAATGTTTTAATAACTCCATATTGTTGTGAGGGGGGGGGGGATTGTTAGTGAATGTATCTGCCTGTATGGGTGGGTTTTCTATAAACTGAGAAAACCAAGGTTCCATCAGGTTGGCGGGTGACTAGTGTGTCTAGGAAGGGGAGGTTATTGTTTTCTTCTTTTTTCAGGGTGAATTTAATTCTAGGGTGTTGGTTGTTCAAGTGTGTTAGGAAGGAGAGGAGTGAATCCGGGCCATGTGGCCAAATAGCGAAAACACCATCAACATAGCGAAGCCATATGGTAGGTTTTTGTGGGGCTGAGTTTAAGGCTTTCTCTTCAAACATCTCCATGAAGAAGTTGGCCAAGGGTGGGGAAAGTGGTGAACCCATGGCTGTCCCCTCTATCTGTTTGTAGAATTTTTCCTGCCAAACGAAATAGCCTCAGTTCATTGTAAACTGAAATAGGGCTGAGATATCGGGAGGAAATTTAGCTTGGATTAGCTCTAAGGTTTCTTTGAGGGGGACATTCGTGAATAGGGAGGAGACATCAAAACTGACCATTATGTTGGAGTGTAAGGTTTTTTATACTGGCTTTGAAGTGGGCTGAGTTTTTTATGTGTGATGGAGTATTGCCAGTATAGTGTGAGAGCACTTTGGCTAAATGCTTGGCTAGTTTGTAAGTGGGGGAATCAATGCCATCCACTATGGGATGTAATGGCACATTTTCTTTGTGTATTTTTGGGAGCCCATATATGCGGGGGGGGGGGGGGTCTAGAGTTATAGGGTTTTAGTCTGTAATCTCCACAGGCCAAGAAGTGACCTTCTTAAGGAGCCTGTGGAGTTTTCTAATTTGTGAGTTGGTGGGATTGTAATCAATGGGGAGGTAAGTGGAACGATCTAATAATAAAGCCTTGAGCTTACCTGTGTAGTCTTTAAGATTTAGTACCACAGTGGCGTTTCCCTTATCCGCTTTGGTGATCACTATTTTTATGTTTCTCTTCAATTCTTGTAGTGCCTTGTATTCACTAATGGATATGTTGGATTTTGAAGGTTTTGCTTTATTGAGAACACAGGCTACATCCAATCTAATATCGTTGGCGATGTGGTTTGGAAGTTTGCGAATCCCGCGTTCAATTTGAATCATTAATTCCTCGGCCGGTAATTTCCTACGAGCAATGGCGATATATGGGCTCCCTAAAATACACAAAGAAAATGTGCCATTACATCCCATAGTGGATGGCATTGATTCCCCCACTTACAAATTAGCCAAGCATTTAGCCAAAGCGCTCTCACACTACTGGCAATACACCATCACACATAAAAAACTCAGCCCACCAGTATAGAAAACCTTACACCCCAACATAATGACATAATGGTTAGTTTTGATGTCTCCTCCCTATTCACGAATGTCCCCCTCAAAGAAACCTTAGAACTAATCCAAGCTAAATTTCCTCCCGATATCTCAGCCCTATTTCAGTTTACAATGAACTCAGGCTATTTCGTTTGGCAGGAAAAATTCTACAAACAGATAGAGGGGACAGCCATGGGTTCACCACTTTCCCCACCCTTGGCCAACTTCTTCATGGAGATGTTTGAAGAGAAAGCCTTAAACTCAGCCCCACAAAAACCTACCATATGGCTTCACTACGTTGATGATGTTTTCGCTATTTGGCCACATGGCCCGGATTCACTCCTCTCCTTCCTAACACACTTGAACAACCAACACTCTAGAATCAAATTCACCCTGGAAAAAGAAGAAAACAATAACCTCCCCTTCCTAGAGACACTAGTCACCGCCAACCTGATGGAACCTTGGTTTTCTCAGTTTATAGAAAACCCACCCATACAGGCAGATACATTCACCAACAATCCCATCACCCCCCCCTCACAACAATATGGAGTTATTAAGACATTATTCAACAGGGCAAAAATAATCAGTTCTAATGATCAAGCCCTAACCACTGAACTAAATCACATCCGTGACACTTTCTCAGCCAACGGCTACCCCCTCCAAAAAATCCAAAAAATACTTAACCCAGTTATCCACAACCCACCACCCCCTCCCCTTCACAAAAAAGATTACTCTAAATCCATCACTATTCCCTACATTAGAGGCACCTCGGAAAAAATCAATAAAATCTTAAAAAAACATGACTTGACCACTTGTTACAGACCACATAGAAAACTGATATCCCTTATCCGCTCCACCAAAGACCAACCACTTCCCCTAGACCTACCTGGTGTATACCAGGTCCCTTGCAGCTGTAAACTGTCCTACTTTGGCCAAACAGGCAGGAGAGCAAATATCAGAATCTCAGAACACAAGAATTACATCCGATTTCACCAGTACAGCCACTCTGGGCTTGCAGACCACGCTCTGGATACTCGCCACAGAATAAGATGGAAGAAAGCCACAGTAATACACCGCAGCAAGTTCAAGTATGAAAGACTATTCATGGAATCAGCCTCGGCCCTTAGGAACATGCCAAACCTCAACAAATTTGGATGCATGAAACTGCCCCAAATTTTGGAAACTTTTATCAGAAGAACTTCAGCCCAAAGACCAAGAACTACCAATATAGCCCAAGAGGGGGCACCATCAGGACTTTAGGAAAACGCTAGCTTCCTAGCTTCAGTCTCATTTGCTGTTATTAGTACTTGTGTGCACGTGTCTTTATAGTAAGTTCCCAAGAAGATGGCAACGTGACATTCGCCGAAATATCGGAAAGTATATATTAAAGTTTATTTAATCTATATTTCTAGTATACGCTGTCAATTCCTTAAATATTAGTTATCATGTTTAACCAGCGTATAAGCCTCTCAACAAGAATAACCCATTTTTAAACATATTTTCACCCATAACTAGTTTGATTTCTTCTACAGAAAATTCTTCAATCTCTTTCTGTATTGTTGTTTTGGTCTCTATTTCATCAGCTTCTGATTCTTCCGATGAGGTTGTGTTACCTGGTTTTGATTTTTTAATCTTCCCTTCTTCAGGGCTTCATGACCGCTTTTGTGTACCTTCTTCTTTAGTAGTTTCGATTTCTTCCTCTGTTTCGCATTCTTCCTCTGCTTCGCTTTCCTTCTCTGTATCTAAAGTGGTAGTTTCCTGTTTGTTGTGTTCCTTTATTTCTTCCACTGCAGTTTCTGTAGTGGTGGCTTGATCCTTTGCTGTTTCTTCTTCCTCCGTTCTTTCTTTGCTGGTTGTTTCTGCATTCTTATTTACGGGTGCTTCCTTCTTATTGCATTTTTGATTCCGTTCCTATTGTGTTATGTGCAGCCTGCAGGGTTGGGAAGTCTTCCCGTTCTGTGTCATTAATATTTACTGCTGGTGTTACTGTGGCTGGCATGATAGCACCTCCCATCCTTTCTGCCTGGTTTCTGGATGGGCAGGTGTCTACCTTGTGATCTATGGTGCCACATTTAAGGCAAGGTGCCTCACACTGAAGTAGGGCATGTCTTGCCGCCATGCAGTTCCTGCGTTTGTTCTTGGGGCAGTCTTTACCTAGATGTTCGAGAGAACCGCACTTATAACACTGTTTCTTAACTCCAGGGTAGCTAACTACTACCCTGGCAGAACCTAGAAAGACAAGATTGGGTACTGCGGCCTTCATTTCCATACGGAAAGTTACTTCGCCAGTCTTCCAGTCGGGGAAGTCTGTGTTGTTAGCGATGTTTATGACGCATACAACTCCCCATTTCGAAAACACTTTGTTGATTATTTCAGTTCCCCCCTCCAGATATTCTACAGGGAACCTCTCTATTCTTATTGTCTTGAAAACACTCCCTACTACAAAGGGAAAAAATTTTTTTCCTTGACATTCTAGTCCTTTACTTAACTTGTTCCTGGTTTCTACATTCTTTACTACTACCTGGAACCTGCTTGCCCCATAAGGGGTAAAGCCAACTATATTTTCTGCCCCTACTGCTTCACTAAGAGCTTTAGCTTTAGCCAACATCCTCTTCGGTGTGTCAGTGTCCGCTTCGATGCCAAGGATCCTTACTCGCAGTGAAAAAGAAATCATGATTTAGAGAAAAAAAAAAACTTAAGTCCCAGAAAGGAAGGACCTTCAGAACCAGGGCCAAGCATTCTCTGTTTGCCGAAATCTCCTGCTAGACTAGTTAGAGGCGGAAGACTGCAAAACAGGCACAATGCAAATTTAGACAGCAGTAGAAAAAAAAATAGATTGCAAACGATCTTCCCACTAGGATCAGGGACTGGATTCTGGAACATGGAGCTCTCTCTCTCTCAGGGTCACTGGAAAATAGGAACTTCTGGCAATCAGTAGGTAGACATCAGTGAGTAGGTAGACCTGGAATATCATCAGTGAGTACAAAAAATCAGTGAGTGAGTTCTGTTCGCTACAAACTTGGTATTAACATGGTCTACCTACTCACTGATAAGACCTCAATAAAGGTTGAAACCAGTCTGGGTAGTGACCTTCTCTCATAATGTTGAACAATAATACAGCTCCTAGGAGTTAAGTTCACATTATGGGTAAATATCAAGAATAGTGATTGGAGCTTGCTCCACCTTTTACATGAGTTGCCTCAGCTTGCACTACCATCAAGGGTCAGTTGCTGCACTATCCAGGTATTTGCTTACGCTTGGAATTGCCGAACTTTATATAGTTTCTATATTCGACATGAAACTCTTTGAGTTTCTTATTTGGCTAAGAAACAATATGGGATATAATATCCCTTAACTTAAATAAGTTCATGTTGCTGAATTGAAGCCTTTGGCTCTTCATTATAATTAATAATAATAATATTTCAGTAATATACAAAATTAAATAACAAGAACTCTTTAAAACATAATTATTCAACTGCATTGCCTTGGATTATACCATATACTGGTGTTTGGTGTCCATCCATCAGCCATCCTCTTATTTGTGTTACCAACTTCATATTCATTCCCATTTGTTTCAAATGCCATTCAGGTGTAACATTATCATAATGTATCCATTTTGTTTATTCACCTCAATTCTCATGTTATTATAAAAATTAATAAATTGCTAAGTTAATACCTATCTTTTGCAAATCTCAGCCCCCCCCTCCTATATTCTCTTCCTATCCACTCATTATTGAATTTTCTCCTTAAGCAACCTTTCAAATACTTAGACTACCATGACCACCACCACTCAGATATATATTAGTTTACAGTTCGTTATATCTGTCTTAGAGCCTCCTTTAAGAAATGGATTATTTTAGTTACATATTTGTAACTGAATTATTTAATGAAGTTACATTTATGGAACTGAAATGGATTATTTCAGTTTCATAAAATAGTCTCTAAGACAGATATCAAATTACTAGAGCTGAGATTTATAATAAACAGTTGAGTCAAAGGCACTGCCATTTCCCTCGCTCATTCTTATAATACATAGGCTGATACCTCATCTAATCTTATCCTGTGGTCATATTATTATTACCCCAAAACCTCATGGAGTCAAAGACTCATTTGGGAGGTCCTTTTATCACACACACATCTCATCATACCGTGTCTTAAACACACTCAAACTCCTTGCAGACACCACTCTCTCAGGCAAGGCATTCCAATATTTGCAGTAAGATTCTGCAATATCCTAAGAACCTCCTATTTATCTACTTCTTTTCTCCAATCAGTCCCCATTGCATCTGGCACTGTAGTATCTCCACTCTGAATGGTACATACTTGCAAAGGGAAAACTCAGTAACTCCATATTTAGCTATAAATTAAAGATGCCAAGAAATTATATTCTTGGTTTAATCCTTTATCGAAGTATAAGCAAACAAAATTTGCACCTGGTTTCAACCCAGACTGGTTTCGGCCTTTATTGAGGTCTCATTAGTGGGAGTTAGACCAAAGTTGAAGTAATACAGAAGTCATATTTCCATATACAAGTAGCCAAAATGTGTCACACGTTATTATTAAAGTACTCTGGATTAAAGATAGTTGTTGGAAGTTTTCCCAATTGGTTATACTATAAATTAAATATACCAAGAAATTATATTCTTGTTTAATTCTTTATCCAAGTGTAAGCAAATTTGCATTTCTTTAACCTTGATATCACCTCTGGCTCCCACTGAGGAGACGTCAATAAAAGTCGAAACTGGTCTGGATGGTGACCCTTCCCATAATGCAGAACATTATACAGTACATGTCCATAGAGATATGTGATTTGCATTATGGGATACTAAGGCAAGTGATGTGAATTCATTAGCTTCTTTATATGAAATCCTGAAAATAGTTCAGGCACAAACTTTGTTTGCTTACACTTGGATAAACGATTAACCCAAGAATATAATTTCTTGGCTTCTTTAATTTATAGTATAACCAAGTGGAAAAACTTCCAACATCCATATTTAGCTTTCTTCTATTACTTCCATACCATGAGTATTTACTAAAGTTATGCTTTCTGAGTCATTCTTCTTTTTACTTATCATGTAGCAAAAGAACTGTTTTCCATTTCCTTTGGGTTCATTGACTAATTTATTCTCATAATCTTGTTTCCCTTACCATGCTTGTCAGTTTCATTTTATGTTTTGTACTGCTCTTGAGTTTGCGAATCACCTTTTTTCCTTATATTTATTATTATTATTATTTGGTAAACTCCATGGAGACAATAGACTCGTCATGGGAGGCCAACTCAACCAGCAACCAGTCTCTCATAATGAGTTTTGAAGTTATCTACACTATCTGCACTCATAATACACTCAGGCAATGCATTCCACTCACTAGCAACTCTACACATAAAAAATCTACTCCTCATACCTCTTCTTCATCACATCTTTATACAACTTCCAGGGATGGCTTCTTGTTCTGCCCATTGTAACATCCACTCTTTTTATTATTTCTTCTCCATTAATCTGATAAAATCCCTTAACTAACTTCAAGGTCTCGATCATATCTCCTCTTTTCCTTCTATCCACTAACCTTTGTAATCCACATTCTCTCATAAAACCTGCTTCTCACTCCCCTACTCACACCCTCCTTATACAGCTTCTAGGGATGACCTCTGGTTCTTCCCTGATCTCCCACTGTTTTTTGTAGAACCTCTCCAACATTGATCTTATAACAACCCCTTACTAACTTGTAGGCCTCTATCATATCTCCCCCTCTTCCTCTTATCCACTAGACTCAATAAATTGCATCTTCTGAACCTTTCCTCATATTTGACATTCCAGAGGTCAGAAACTACTTTAGTTAGTCAAATCTGGATCCTTTCTAACATTTCTTCATTCTTTTGAAAATCAGGTGACCGTATCTGTGCACAGTAGTCCATGTGTGGCCTAATTAAAGCCTTATAACTAATATTTAAGGAATTGACAGCGTATACTAGAAATATAGATTAAATAAACTTTAATTTATACTTTCCGATATTTCGGCGAACGTCACGTTGCCATCTTCTTGGGAACTTATTACAAAGACACGTGCACACAAGTACTAATAACAGCAAATGAGACTGAAGCTAGGAAGCTAGCGTTTTCCTAAAGTCCTGGGTAGTTCTTGGCCTTTGGGCTGAAGTTCTTCTGATAAAAGTTTCCCAAATTTGGGGCAGTCTCATGCATCCAAATTTGTTGACGTTTGGCATGTTCCTAAGTGCCGAGGCTGATTCCATGAATAGTCTTTCATACTTGAACTTGCTGCGGTGTATTACTGTGGCTTTCTTCCATCTTATTCTGTGGCGAGTATCCAGAGTGTGGTCTGCAAGCCCAGAGTGGCTGTACTGGTTAAATCGGATGTAATCCTTGTGTTCTGAGATTCTGATATTTGCTGTCCTGCCTGTTTGGCCAAAGTAGGACAGTTTACAGCTGCAAGGGACCTGGTATACACCAGGTAGGTCTAGGAGAAGTGGTTGGTCTTTGGTGGAGCGGATAAGGGATGCCAGTTTTCTATGTGGTCTGTAACAAGTGGTCAAGTCGTTTTTTTAAGATTTTTTTGATTTTTTCCGAGGTGCCTCGGATGTAGGGAATAGTGATGGATTTAGAGTAATCTTTTTTGTGAAGGGGAGGGGGTGGTGGGTTGTGGATAACTGGGTTAAGTATTTTTTGGATTTTTTGGAGGGGGTAGCCGTTGGCTGAGAAAGTGTCACGGATGTGATTTAGTTCAGTGGTTAGTGCTTGATCATTAGAACTGATTATTTTTGCCCTGTTGAATAATGTCTTAATAACTCCATATTGTTGTGAGGGGGGGGGTGATGGGATTGTTGGTGAATGTATCTGCCTGTATGGGTGGGTTTTCTATAAACTGAGAAAACCAAGGTTCCATCAGGTTGGCGGGTGACTAGTGTGTCTAGGAAGGGGAAGTTATTGTTTTCCTCTTTTTCCAGGATGAATGTGTAGCGGTAATTTGCTCCTGAAGTAATGCCTGGATAGCGTGGTTGTAAATACGGAGATAATCAAGTCATCCCGAACTGTGTTAAATTTAAACACCGCTTCGTCTCACAGAAAGCTCTCCGCATTTACAACCGCGCTAGCCAGGCATTACTTCGGGAGCAAATTACCGCTACACGCGGTTCCCTAGCCGACATAAACAGAGCTATTTCAACGCTAGAAAATGAGCTTTCACTTACGCTGAATCACAAGCTTTGGTCAGTCCTACATGGCATCTCGTGTACGGCAGCTAAAACAGAATTTGAACGAGTACGGAGCCGACATATCAACAAGTTTGATAAATTAATAAAGAACTCGGCGTCCAAACCTAAACTACAAACCAACACTGTTGTTAACCTTTCTTCAGCTACCTTAAAGCCTGAAGCACTCCAAGCTCTATCACGTGGTCACAACTTCGCCATTGCTCCTAAGAAATTACCGGCCGAGGAATTAATGATCCAAATTGAACGCGGGATTCGCCAACTACCAAACCACATCGCCAACTGTATTAGATTGGATGTAGCCTGTGTTCTCAATAAAGCAAAACCTCCAAAATCCAATATATCCAGTAGTGAATACAAGGCACTACTAGAATTGAAGAGAAACAAAAAAATAGTGATCACCAAAGCGGATAAGGGGAATGCCATGGTACTAAATCTTAAAGACTACACAGGTAAGCTCAAGGCTTTATTATTAGATCGTTCCACTTACCTCCCCATTGATTACAATCCCACCAACTCACAAATTAGAAAACTCCATAGGCTCCTTAAGAAGGTCACTTCTTGGCCTGTGGAGATTACCAACAGACTAAAACCCTATAACTCTAGACCCCCCCCCCCGCGCATATATGGGTTCCCAAAAATACACAAAGAAAATGTGCCATTACGTCCCATAGTGGAGATGGCATTGATTCCCCCACCTACAAACTAGCCAAGCATTTAGCCAAAGCGCTCTCACACTATACTGGCAATAAACCATCACACATAAAAAAACTCAGCCCACTTCAAAGCCAGTATAGAAAACCTTAACACTCCAACATAATGACATAATGGTCAGTTTTGATGTCTCCTCCCTATTCACGAATGTCCCCCTCAAAGAAACCTTAGAGCTAATCCAAGCTAAATTTCCTCCCGATATCTCATCCTTATTTCAGTTTACAATGAACTCAGGCTATTTCTTTGGCAGGAAAAATTCTAGTGAAACAGATAGAGGGGACAGCCATGGGTTCACCACTTTCCCCACCCTTGGCCAACTTCTTCATGGAGATGTTTGAAGAGAAAGCCTTAAACTCAGCCCCACAAAAACCTACCATATGGCTTCACTACGTTGATGATGTTTTCGCTATTTGGCCACATGGCCCTGATTCACTCCTCTCCTTCCTAACACACTTAAACAACCAACACCCTAGAATCAAGTTCACCCTGGAAAAAGAGGAAAACAATAACTTCCCCTTCCTAGACACACTAGTCACCTGCCAACCTGATGGAGCCTTGGTTTTCTCAGTTTATAGAAAACCCACCCATACAGGCAGATACATTCACCAACAATCCCATCACCCCCCCCTCACAACAATATGGAGTTATTAAGACATTATTCAACAGGGCAAAAATAATCAGTTCTAATGATCAAGCCCTAACCACTGAACTAAATCACATCCGTGACACTTTCTCAGCCAACGGCTACCCCCTCCAAAAAATCCAAAAAATACTTAACCCAGTTATCCACAACCCACCACCCCCTCCCCTTCACAAAAAAGATTACTCTAAATCCATCACTATTCCCTACATTAGAGGCACCTCGGAAAAAATCAATAAAATCTTAAAAAAACATGACTTGACCACTTGTTACAGACCACATAGAAAACTGGCATCTCTTATCCGCTCCACCAAAGACCAACCACTTCCCTTAGACCTACCTGGTGTATACCAGGTCCCTTGCAGCTGTAAACTGTCCTACTTTGGCCAAACAGGCAGGACAGCAAATATCAGAATCTCAGAACACAAGAATTACATCCGATTTCACCAGTACAGCCACTCTGGGCTTGCAGACCACACTCTGGATACTTGCCACAGAATAAAATGGAAGAAAGCCACAGTAATACACCGCAGCAAGTTCAAGCATGAAAGACTATTCATGGAATCAGCCTCGGCCCTTAGGAACATGCCAAACCTCAACAGATTTGGATGCATGAGACTGCCCCAAATTTGGGAAACTTTTATCAGAAGAACTTCAGCCCAAAGGCCAAGAACTACCAATATAGCCCAAGAGGGGGCACCATCAGGACTTTAGGAAAACGCTAGCTTCCTAGCTTCAGTCTCATTTGCTGTTATTAGTACTTGTGTGCACGTGTCTTTGTAGTAAGTTCCCAAGAAGATGGCAACGTGACGTTCGCCGAAATATCGGAAAGTATAAATTAAAGTTTATTTAATCTATATTTCTAGTATACGCTGTCAATTCCTTAAATATTAGTTATCATGTTTAACCAGCGTATAAGCCTCTCAACAAGAATAATTAAAGCCTTATACAATGGAATAAGAATCTCCCTGCTTCTAGAAGTCAGCGTCCTCTGCATCATTCCCAGAAACAATTCTGGCAATGTGTCCCCCAAATTTCAGATCCTTATTCACTATCACCCCAAGATCTCTTATTTCCTCCAGCTATTGACACTAGGCACTGAGTTGTTTTGGAACCAGACAAAACTTCATTCCAGTAAGTTCAAATTTGATTGTCTTTTCCCTGAAATGCTATGAAATCATCCTGACCTGTACCAATTAAACTGTATGCTTATATCCAAGTTTTGGTAAGTGATCACTATTTTTGA
This sequence comes from Typopeltis vanoorti, assembly GCF_054136105.1. Lineage (NCBI taxonomy): Eukaryota > Metazoa > Arthropoda > Arachnida > Uropygi > Thelyphonidae > Typopeltis > Typopeltis vanoorti. Next base: position 123,341,021 of record NC_143561.1, read on the forward strand.
ATGAAATGGAATAAATAAGGAAATCAGGCCAAGAAAATCCCTATAGAGTTTTTCGGATATATGACAAATAAAAGGAAGAATGATTGTGGTAAGATAATTTTAATGGATAGTGGTGGAATAGTAACTGCTGCAGAGGAGATACTTATGGTATTCAATATACAATTTATAATGGTGTTTCAATCCTCATCAGGGTGAAATCGTGAGAAGCTGAAGTATAGAGAAAATAGGAGTGATGACTTATTGTGAGCAAGCTGGAGATATATAGGAATTAAATATGCTTGATGTCAATGTGATTTGTTAATACTTTGTGTTATCTAAGATGGTTCTCCCATGATGAGTCTTGTGACTCCAGGGAATCCCAAATAATAACAATCTTTTGCTTCTTATACAACTGTATTTAGAAGTTGATTTCCATAAAAAAACATTATTTTGTTTAAGTTAAGGGATATTACATCCCATATTGTTTCTTAGACGAATAAGAAACTCAGAAGAGTTTCATGCCAAATATAGAAATTATATAAAGTTCGGCGATTCCAAACGTAAGCAAAATACCTGGATAGCAGCAACTGACCCTTAAGGTAATGCAAGCTGAGGCAACTCATAGCAAAGGTGGAGCAAGATCCGATCACTATTCTTGATATTTACTCATAATGTGAACTTAGCTCCTAGGAGCTGTATTACTGTTCTACATTATGAGAGAAGGTCACTACCCAGACCAGTTTCAACCTTTATTGAGGTCTCATCAGTGAGTAGGTAGACCTAATTAATACCAAGTTTTTAGCGAACAGAACTTACATCCCTTCTATGAGAATTGCCAAGTGGTGTCCTAATAAATTACTAAATATATGAAGAGCCAAAGGCTTCAATTCGGCAACATATAACTGGTTTAAGTTAAGGGATATTACTGGTCTGGGTAGTGACCTTCTCTCATAATGTAGAACAGTAATACAGCTCCTAGGAGCTAAGTTCACATTATGGGTAAATATCAAGAATAGTGATCGGAACTTGCTCCACCTTTGCTATGAGTTGCCTCAGCTTGCACTACCTTCAAGGGTCAGTTGCTGCTATCCAGGTATTTTGCTTACGCTTGGAATCACCAAACTTTATATAATTTCTATATTCGGCATGAAACTTTTCTGAGTTTCTTATTCGGCTAAGAAACAATATGGGATGTAATATCCCTTAACTTAAACAAGTTATATGTCGCCAAATTGAAGCCTTTGGCTCTTCATATATTTAGCATTATTTTGTATTATTATCCAACTCTCTCTCTCTCTCTCTCTCTCTCTCACTCTCTCTCTCTGTGTGTGTGTGTGTGTGTGTGTGTGTGTGTGTGTGTGTGTGTGTGTGTGTGTGTGTGTGTGTGTGTGTGTGTGTCTAAATTAATAATTTTTATTTCCTTTTAGCATGAAACTTCTATAGCAGTTAGTTATGCTTCTAACATAAAACAAGGAGTAAAATTATAACATAGAAAAAAAATAAACATACCATATTTCTGAACATCATGTGTTATTCATATATTTCATTTTATATTAATCTGATAGGAGGTAAAGGTCAACCAGGAATTCCCGGAATTCCTGGATCACCTGGACTATCTGGTAGACCTGGTAATAAGGGCCAGCCTGGGGCGTTAGGATTTCCTGGGTTACCAGGAATCAAGGGCTTATCTGGATTTGGTATTCCAGGCATAAAAGGAGAGCATGGAGAACTTGGACCACGCGGACCTCCAGGTAATGTTTAATGTATTTTCTAATAAATTAACATTTTTTAAAAAATAAAGTGCTTGCTGTAGAACTAAGTCATTAATTATAAATAAAATGATCTATTTATATATTAGAACATTGATTTTCTCTCTCCTAAAAATGTTCTTGTACTGAATTTCAGTTAATGTAAATAAATACATATAAACATACACTATCTACCAATAATTTTCTGAACACTTTAGCAATTTACAATTGATACCAGCAGGCAAACCTTAATATTGGATATTCCACCTTCGGCTTTGATCATCTCATGTATCCTATAAGGGAGGCTTTCCACCAATGTACGACAGACATCAGGTGGAAGAATTTGTCTCCATTCCTCCATTAAAGCAGCACATTCAGTAACAGATCGAGGACATGCTGCTCTGGACCTCAACCACTGCTCCAATTCATCCTATAGACATTTCATGGGATTGAGGTCAGGACTCTGCACAGGCCAGCACAGTCATTTAACACCCATCTCTTCATACTATTCCATAACAGCTGCATCTTTGTATCATGGAGCATTATCGTCTTGATAGTAAAATGGGTCCATTCCAAAAAAACTCCACAGTGTATCCAGTACCTGATTATCCAGAATATCAAAGTACTGAGCTGCCTTCATGGAACCACGGACAACAACCAGTGGTCCCACTCCAAACCAGCTAAATGCAACCCACACCATTACTCCTCCACCATTAAACTTTACTGTGGGTACAACACACTGGGATAACAAGCATTCACCAAGCTGCCTCCACACCCTGCCATCAGACTGGATATTGCTCCAGAGTACCATTTTCCACTGGTCAATTGTTCAGTTCACAAGCTCTTTGCACCAGGCCAGATGAGCTACCTTGTTCGTTGTTGTCATGTTCAGCTAGCGTGATGCTGCTCTTCTGTGGAAATCCAATAAATGGAGTTATTTTTGCACAATATTAGTGGTCACTATGGTGCTATCAGTGCTTTCGAACTCATCACAGATGGCCTGTGCCAATTGTAGCCAGTTTTTGCATGCCACCCATTTTAACACCCTCCTGTCCCTGTCAATGATTTTCAGCAGTCACCCTGGGTGTTTTCCTGCACTAGTGATACCAGAATATCTCAGTTTGTTGATCACATTGCCAACCATTGATTTTGGATTTTCCAGTTGTGTGGCAATGGTACATGTGACATTTTTGTTATCATACCACCTGTATTCAACTGCTATGATGAAATGTTGCTTCCTACTATCTGTACATAGGATTTTATATTATTAACAAACCTAGAATGTTCCATAACTTCAAATAACAAGGGTGTCTGGCAATTATTGGTAGTGTTGTGTCGAGAAAATTGATGAGTCATCCCCCTTTTCCGACCAACACATGGTTACTTCAGAAGGAGTGGATAAGGACATACTTATGCCTCCAGATAGAAAATCTGCACATTAATAACCCAAGAACATGTATATATTCAGATTTGTAAATTCTAAGCAGTGTTAAAGTATCCCATAAACTAAATAGAGGAGGTTTGTTAAGCTAATTAAGGTAGAAAGTCATGTATAAATTCTAAAAAGATGTGTACAAGCTAATAATAGTTTTTGGCCATGTCAAAGACAGTTCATGACCATGGTATCCGATCGGCAGCTGCCATACGTATAACGACACCACTGAGTGAGGGTGCTGTTTTGTAGTATATAGGTTTCGGCGGGGATTTGAATCGCCCTCTTTTTCTTCTCGTTTCGTCGGTACCTGGTTTTTCCTGTGCGGAAAGCTGTATAGTTGTGGAAAGCTTGCTGCCATGCGTAGCGAGAATCTCCCCTTGCTATGTGTGCTACATGGATCAAAGCTGCAGCTATAGTGCGTCCAGATTCCTAAGAAGAAAGGGCCACTGATGAGTTAACGTCAGTGTATTAATCAGTGTAAGAGTGTTTCGTTTCGTGTGGAACAAAGGAATAGTGAAGCTGCCATTAAAAAAAGTACAGTAAGGAGATCTGAATATCCAGATAAAGCAAGAACGGTAAGCAGAAATCTTTTCATATTAATATCGGAGTAACCGTGGAGTAAGGAGAACTGATCTTTAAGAACACAGCCCATTTCCGTAAAGTGTTACAAGAACTGTCTGTGCATTTTTGGACATTTTGTCTATATCTAAAAAAAAAAAAAAGGCATCTTAGGCTTGAGCCAAGTAGGAGACCGAGGCTACGAACTGTTTGTGTCTAAAGGACAATTATGTTATACTGTTAAAACCTAATTGAATGCTAACTAAAATTTTAGGGGAGGATTAAGTCTAAAATATAAGAAGGAGCATTGCCTCAAGAAATCTATGTCAGAGTTACAGAATTGATTTGTATGTGTATGTAATTTGCATGTGTAGTAGTAAATAGGTAATTTAGTATATGTTGTCAGAGTCTGAGGATAGCTATGTATAGAAGTGAAAGATTTGTGTTAATATAAAGGATTACAGTGTAGAAATTTTTAGATGTGTTAAATTAAGAAAAGGAGGGAACCCAGACTCTATTTTAGTTAAAGGTTTAACTAACATGTATCTGTATGTTTTGTGCTAAAATAAATGTATTTTAGCACAAAATGTATTGTGCTAAAATATAAATGTATTGTGCTAAAATAAATGTATTTCTTTATGTGTGAATCGAATGAGTTTGTCATGCTTTCTGTGGATTGAATTACCGCTTGGAAAATTACGAACCGTGTATAAAAGGGGAATCCACTAGTAACAAAAGAAGCGGGACCACGACTGCATACTTCATGATCCCTGCATTTTCTTTCTAAGTAATCTTGGATAGTATATCAGAATTAGTTGCCGGCTGGCGCAGTCATTAAATAATACAAATTTGTCGGCAAACGAATTAACTGATAATAAGTAAAGTACTAAAATTAAATAATAACTGATAAAGATAGTTTTAGATAAATAAGCCATAAGACACCAAAGATAAAGATATAACAGTAGATAGTGTATATACTACATAATAGATTATATTGACATAAATGAAAAGCAAACCAGCTATCACAGATAGCTTTGCTGCATGCATGCCACAGCTTTTTTTTACCTTTAATTATTGATTAATTTATTATTTCTTTATCTATTTAAACTCCTTTACTTCACTTTCTCTGTGATGTGTTAAGCTCAGTGGCCTGTCACAGTAGGATAGTTAATTCCCTCTGTGCAGTCTGCTCATCAGAAGTTCATTCTCTCTAGTTTGCTGTCTGACTAATAATTTTTAGATGGTGTGTATTGTGGAATAAAAAACATACCCAAGAGGACAAACCCTGCATTTTCTCTGGGATTTGAACCAAAGTCCTTTTTCTGTTGTTGTTCTTGTCTTGTTTAGAGGCACTAAGTATAAGAAATTTCTGATCCAGAAAGAAATGGAAATAATAAATTTTATTTTTTTTAATAGAAAGAATGTCAATGCCAGAGTGTTGTTGTAGTAGTAGTAGAGTTAAGCACAGAGTGTTGTAGTATTCAAGAACAATCTTTTGGACATTTATAATCATTTACTCTGAACAGAGAAAGATGAAAACCCAGGTAGTACCAGAGAAGGTTGTGAATGTATGATTGGTCTGCAATATTTCATGGATTTTTGAAGCTGTATTGCTTAAATAACAGAATTTTAAAACTGGACGTTCAAAGCCTCCATGCTTCTTTGATAGTTGAAGAAATTCCTTTTTAACTTCTTGGTATTGGCAATATCTTCATTGGGATCTCATCAGTAGGAGCCAAACCCAGAATTGCTACCAAGGTTGAAGTAATGTAAAAGTCATATTTCCATATATACATAGCCAAAAGGTGTCACACCTTATTACTGAAATACTCTGGATTAGAGATAAATGTTGAAATTTTTCCACTTGGATGTACTATAAATTAAAGATGCCAAGAAATTATATTCTTGGTTTCATCCTGTATCCAAGTGTAAGCAAACCAGTTTTGAAGCGACTTCATGCACAAATGCCAACTAATGAATCTATTTTTGCTATTATATGTTTTTTAAATAGTTCCATCCTCTTTATTCATTGTGGTCTTATAGGCAATTGCAGGGATGACTGGAGAACAATCCCGGGCAGAGAAGGCCAACTTAAGGCAGTAACTTAGATAAGGTTAACCACCTGTGTATCAGTCGTCTTTGCACCTTAGTTTGAATTGGTCCTTTGGTTGTTCATTTATACAAGATTGGTGAAAAAGGAAAACTGATGGCCTTTGGCTATATAATGATATAAAGGAGCTTGAGACCTTTTCTCTACCTTTCATACTATCTATCTCTCTTTTCTTTCTCCTAATACTATCAGGCTCTCTTGCTCCCCTATATAATATAATACTTTAGGCCTATGATGAGCACCCATTTAGTTTTTCACTTCAATAAAGGTCGAAATCAGTTCGTAATTATTATTATTACCCAAAGACCTTATGGAGTCAAAGACTCATCTGGGAGGTTCTTTTATCATACACACAGCTCATCATACCGTGTCTTAAACACACTCAGACTCCTTGCAGACACCACACTCTCAGGCAAGGCATTCCAATCATTTACAACTCTGCACGAAAAAAACCTGCCTCTCACTCCCCTACTCACACCCTCTTTATACTGTTTCCAGGGATGACCGGTTCTTCCCCGATCTCCCTTACAGATGTGTAATGCTATGCATTACGCATGTCTGTAAGAATATGTGCCTTGCATTATGGTATACTAAGGCAACTGATGCAAAGTCATTAGGCTCTCTCTATATGCAAGTTGTCCAGTCATGAAGTTACTTCACGTGCAAACTTTGTTTGCTTACTCTTGGATAAAGGATGAAACCAAGAATATAATTTCTTGGCAACTTTAATTTATGGGAAAGCTACTTACAAATGATATAGAAATCAACGACATTGCAATGTTTCTCCAAAAGCAAGAGCAGTATTATAATATTATTTATTATATTTAAACTATTATTCATATCAATTAATAATTATTAAATAATATTATTACCCCCCCCCCCAAGTCCTGCTATGCTGCCTCACCATGGTTGGGGATGGCCCTAGGCGGGATGGGTGAAGCACGTTGGGAGTATCATTAACCCTGGTAGGGCCTCCCAAGGCATGAAGGCCATCCCACTATGCCCAGCTAAATGCTAGCAGGCGAAGGCAGAAGAGGAGATTTACACCATCTGTCTTAATTTACTGCCCATTAGACAATAATGGGGAAGGATTTAACACAGCACACCATGCCGGTTTGGACGTCGCCCGGTTCAGCAAGGTCTGCATTGCCATTTGGTAGCAGCTTCAGGGGTGGCAATGAGAAGTTAGTGACTGGCGCTACCACTATCACTGACAAAAATAATGGAAAAACTGGATCCAGATTCAGATTCCGCAACCATTTAATGACCGGAACTTGGAATATTAGGACTCTGCTACGGTCAACTCAAATTACTACAGCACGAACTAAAAAGATATGAATGGACTGTTATGGGACTTTGTGAAATTCAATGGCCCAAAACAGGAGAGCTAACAACAGATGAAGGACATTTGCTTTTTTACCCTGGATGTGACTGCAGTGGAAAAAAAGGTGTTGGGTTTTTGATACACAAATCATCATGAAATTCTGTCATGGAAATCAACCCTATAAATAGCAGAATTGCTCTAGTCTGCCTGAGAGGAAAACCACTCAATATCACCATCATACAGGTCTATGCCCGAACCACAGATCATGAGGACTCCGAAGTAGAGGAGTTTTATGGTCAACTTAATGAAACAATCACCAGAGTGAATAGAAAAGACCTTTTGATGTACAGGGCGATTGGAATGCCAAAATTGGAACAGGCATCGGCAAGGATTATCTCCCATTTGTCGGACCGTATGGTTATGGGGAGACAAATGAAAGAGGTTTTGAATTGATCAATTTTACCTCACTAAATTGATCAATTCAAAACCTCTTCATTACTAACACTCTATTTCCCCATAAACCTTCCAGAAGATGGACATGGACTGGTAAAACACACAACCAAATTGACTTTATCCTTGTAAGCATAAACCTAACCTAACTCTATCAACCTCACAAGAACCAGATCATTTCCTGGAGCCGACATTGGCAGCGACCACAACATGGTCATCGCAACTGTGAATATGAAAATGAGGGAAAGATTACCTACAAAATCAACACGTAAAAGATATAATATAGAAAAATTAAAAGATCCCCAAATAAATCCACTATTTAAATACAAATTAAAACAAATTTTTGACAGAAGCTTCAAGAAATATAATAGTATCGAATCTAAAACCAAATACTTCTCACGAACGATAACTGAGACAGCTGAAGAAATCCTTGGATACAAAAGGAAATTAAATAAACCATGGATAACCAAAAACATTTTGGACCTATGCAACGAAAGAAGATATTTGAAATCTCATATTAATAGCGGTGATAATAGAGAACAGTATAAAAATGTTACTAAGATTATTAAAAAAAGAAATCAAATGTGCTAGAAACTTATGGATATTGGATGAATGCAAAAATATAGAAGAGGACTTAAATAAAAATAATTCTAAAAGTGCTTTTCAAATTATCAATAAGTAAACCAAACCTTTTACCGCAATTAATTGGAGCATAGAAGATGGAACTCCTATCACGAGAAAATAGTTGATAGATGGAAATGTTACGCAACCAAACTTTTTCAAAAAGACCCTCAACTGACCGATGATATTTTGGATGGAATGTTGCCAGGAGGTTCGGAGGAAGGAGATTACCCGATATTAAAAGAAGTTATTGAAGCAGTTAGCTCCTCAAAAATAGGAAAATCACTGGGAAGTGATGGTGTCACAGTGGAACTGATATGCAAAGGAGGTGACACCATCATAGACACCTTGCTAAATTTATTCCAGGACGTATGGAATACAGAGACTTGGCCTTCTGATTGGCGGACTTCTGAGCATGTACCTATTCCTAAAAAGAGAAACAGCAATAAATGTAGCAACTATAGAACAGTAAGCCTTATTAGTCATCCAAGCAAAATCCTGTTAAAATACTTTTGTCAAGAATCGAAAAGAAAATAGAAAGCAAACTATCAGATGAACAAGCAGGTTTCTGGCAGTCCAGAAGTATAATTGACCATATTTTTACAATACACATACTAGGCGAAAAATACATAGAACATAACAAAATAGTCTGTCACAACTTTTTAGACCTTCAAAAAAAGCTTTTGACTCCATATAGCACGAGGTATTATGGAAAATTTTAGAACATTATGGTATTGACAACAAAATCATTAGGATTATTAAATCTCTTTATTCCTTATCTGATATGAGAATTGAAATTAAAAATTACAGCAGTGAACCATTCCAGGAAGAACAGGGGGTAAGACAGGGATGCATCTTGTCCCCTCTTCTTTTTAATTGTTTTCTGGAATATGTCACAGATGAAGCTCTTTATGAATATGGCACTGGAATAGTAGTTGATGGACTAAGAATAAATAACTTATGTTTTGCTGACGATATCGATATTCTGGCAAAAAGTGAAGAAGAATTACAAGAGATAACCGGCTGTGTTTTCGGAACATTAAAAAAAATATGGATTATACATAAACCTACAAAAAACAAAAACAATGATAACCTCAAAATCAAACATTGAATTCTTAAAGATACAAATTGGCAATAAGCAAATTGAGAATGTAAAAAAAAATTCACTTATCTAGGAAGCACGTTGAGTCAAGATGGTCATTCAAAAACCGACATTAAATACTGAATTGCTAAGGTAACCGTGGCCCTACAGAAGTTAAAACCATTGTGGATAACAGAATAGCAATCACAACCAGACTAAGACTAATTGACACCTTGGTGAATTCTGTCCTCTTGTATGGCTGTGAGGCCTGGACTTTATTGAAGAAAGATGAGAGGAGACTCCTGTCTTTTGAAATGAAAACTTACAGAGGACTTTTGAGAATTCCCTATACTGCTCACGAAACCAATGAAGATGTCCAAAATCTGATTGATTCAATAGATGGGAGAAAAAGGGAAAATATTCTGACAGTCATCAGAAGAAGACAGATGAAATGGTTCAGACATGTGGAGAGGGCTAATGGCATTCCAAAGCAAGCACTAGAAGGAATCATTCCAGGATCAAGGGTTAGGGGTCGACCTCAATTAAAATGGACTGATAACATCAAAAAATGGACAAATTCCTCCCTTTCTTAACTGACATCAAGAACAACTGAGACAACTGGAGGAGGCTAACAAAGAGTATCACCTACCGTGAATGATCCAACGGTTCATTTAGGACTACAGGAGGAGAAGAATATTATTATGTGACTATTTTTTTAAAGTATGTCAAACGCAGAACAATTGCTCTTAGCAGCTAAACAATTATATTGATATCTAAAATGTTGATTTAATTTGTTGAATTAATGCAAAATAATGATTTAATTGTGGTTGTTGAATATTCATTGTGGTACATTTTATCATAAAATATATAACAACCCCCACTCAGGAAGGGTTGTAAAACTGTTGTACATTAGTATCGTGAGGTGGCTAACAATTAGATAATCTTGAGGTCATACACAGTACTTTTTCAAAGTACTTTAGGCCTCTAGACCCTGCATGTTTACCTAATTCCTTGGGATTGCCATCTACCTTGGTTAAACATGATATTCTATTGAGAAAAAACTACATAAACACCAGTCTTTTTATCATCTATAATAAGGCTGAAATATCTGGTCTAAGATTTGTCTACTACACCATTGCCATTTCAGATTTAAACATATATTCAAAAAAGAGTGCTGTAGCACTACTGCATCACACCACTTCGAACCATAACTTTCTTTCTTTACTTTTTTTATTTTAAATCATATCTCACAATCTGCTGTACTGAGTTACACTAGCACATAGCTTACCTCTTTTGAAATCCATTGTTTTTATTCTACCTTGTTGGGGGGAGAGGGAGACAACATCAGGTAACACTGAGTACACTGGGGTCTGGCGAGGATAATTATTAGGTATAGAAGAATTGATATTTTTATGCTTTATACTAATGCCAGGAGTATCCGAAATAAAGGAGATGAATTGGTGGCAGTGATAGCATCAGCTTGGCCAAAGATTATTGGGATCTCTGAGACATGGTTGACGGAAGATGATATAATAACCAGAATTGAAGTAGCAGGATACAGCATTTTTTGGCAGGATAGGAAAGGAAAACCTGGTGGTGGAGTAATGCTTATGATAAGTGATGATTTATATCCTCTAAGAGTGGAGGATTTGGAAGGCAGTGACACTAATGGTTTTGAAAGCATATGGTGTGAGGTAGAGGTGGCCAAAATGGGATATTTAGTGGGGTGTTGAAACAAACCAAGGAGCAGGAGATGTTTAGGCAGTTGAACTTGACAAGTGCAAGAAGAATGATTGTTATGGGAGATTTTCCTCTTCCCAGCTGGGAAGAGGAAAATGCATGTAGTAATAAGGAATGGAATTTCTAGAATTCTTGAGGGACAGATCTTAGGCAACATGTAATAGAGGGAACAAGAAGTTTAAGAGTTTTGGATTTGGTCATAGCATCAGAAGAGCTGATAATAACTGAGATGACATCTCTCACCCCCAGTTGGAGAGAGTGACCATGTGGTTTTGACTTGGAAGATGAATAGACATGCAGGAGTATCAAAGAAAGGGAACTTATGTGGAACTATAAGGCAGGTGATTATGATAGTCTTAGATATCAACTTGGGGCAGTTCCATGGAGGGTGGAATTGGAAGGCCAGGATATCATCGGTGCTTGGGAAATTGCAAAGGAATATTTGTTAGTAGCAACAGTAAGCTGTATTCCACGAGTGAAGAAGAGGACACAATTTGGTGTAAAGTGGATGACCATCATAATCATCATCATCAAATTCCTGCCATGTACCCACAAGGGGGTGTACAGGATATGATAGTACTACATGAAAAAATTATATCATTACTAACTTCCTATCTACAATTTTCCTCCAAATCAGTCTGTTACTTGTCAAGACTTCAACATTATCAGATCTTATATTTCTATCATCTAAGGCACTTTGTACAGTATCAGTCCACCTATATCTTGGTCTTCCTCTGGGTCGTTTTGCTGCCAACCGGGCAGAGAACACTTACTTTGCTGATCTTTCCTCGCCTATTCTGTTTAGGTGACCATACCACCTGAGATTAGCTCTGCTAACGCATTCCTGGATGCTGACAATGTCAAGTTCTTTCCTAATATCCTCGTTTTTAATATGATATTGCCATTGATGCCATCTGTTCACTCCCTATAATCATTCTCAGGACTCTCATATCTGCGGTCTCTAGTCTTTGGTCAAGTGTTTTACTTCTGACCCAGCTCTCAGATCCATAAGTTAAAACTGGTTTGAACACTGTCTCGTATACAGCTAATTTAGTGTTCCGACTAATTCCTCTCCATATGAATTTATTCAATTGACTTCCCACCATACCAGCTTTGCTGATTCTGTTGTCTATTTCTATATTTAATTTACCATCTTCAGTAAAAATCGTGCCTAAGTAGCTGAAATGTTTTACTTGTTCCACAGGTTCTCCATTCACAACACAGTTGACATTTTCAATGATTCTGCCTATTTACTACATTGTCTTTGTCTTTTTATTGCTGACCTTCATACCATATCTATTACAACAGCTATTCAATTTAGTCAGAGAATCTTGCAGACTTGTAATGGATTTATTTAGAAGTATAACATCATCCGCATAAAGCAAAGAGCTGACATTAACATCTCCAATTTTGATATCATGTTTAATACCACTTTCCTTCATAATGTGATCCATATAGATAATGAATAACAGAGGGGGGATAATGTACATCCTTGTCTCACACCAGAATTAACATTAAACCATCTTCCTGTACTTCCTTCAATTCTAACTGCTGACTTACAAATCAAATAAAGACTAAGTATTGCTTGATATAATGCCCCATTGACACCATATAACTGCAGCGTATTGAATAACTTCTCTCTTGGCACCTTATCATATGCCTTTTCCAAATCGACGAAACTTAAATACAGATCTTTGTTATATTCGCATGCTTTCTCGACTGTTTGTCGTAAAGTGAAGATCTGATCCTGACAGCCTCTGTTTGGCCCGAATCCAGCTTGTCCTTCACCAAGCTTTTCTTCCACAATTCTTCTCAACCGTTTCTCAAGTATACTTGCATAGATCTTACCAGGAACACTCAGTAGGGAAATACCTCTGTAATTCTCACATTCAGTTTTATTTCCCTTTTTATATATGGTTACTATGAGAGCTCTACTGCAATCATTGGGAATTCGTCCCTCTGTCCAGGCTTTCTGAACTGTGCAGTGCAGCCACTGTAAGACTCTTATACCACCATACTTCAGCATTTCTGGTCGAATATCATCCACTCCAGCTGCTTTTCCACATTTCAAGCCTTTGATGGCTTTTTCTACTTCAAGTATGGATATGTATTCCTGCCTGCATGACTGGTCAGTGTTTTTTACCACTGTGCTGTCATCACTGCTTGTTTTATTTAGCACTTTTTCAAAGTAATTACTCCATACTTCAAGGATATCTTTTTCTCCTGTTTTCATGTCACCTTTATCATCTCTAACTCCTTTTACAGCACTCTATCCTCCATTCCTAAGCTTTTTCAACAACCTCCAGAATATTTTGCCACCTTCTTGATATTTATTTTCTATATTCTTGCCAAAGTCATCCCATGACTTTTGTTTAGCTAGTTTTACACAGTGTTTAGCTTTCTTACATTTGTCTCTGTATTCTCTAAGAGCAAAAGCTGACTTATTTGCCAGGGACTTTTGATATGCTTTCTTCTTTTCCTTCACTGCCTCTTTAACTTCCTGTGTCCACCAGGGGGTTCTGATTTTTTTATCCTTGCAGACAACCTCACCACATGCCTCTCTGGCAGAATCAATCATGTTTCTTCAGAGTTTGCCACTGACTCTCCAAGGTTTGATTCCTATTCTCAAACTCTTTCATTTTTTTTTCAATAATCTTTGTGTATTTTAGTCTACAGTTCACATCTGAGAGCTGCTTAACTTTTATTCACTTTAAAACTTTCTTACATGTTATTCTTTTCAATATAAAATTCAATTTTATCCTGCTCAAGACTAAATAGTGATCACTTCCAATTTCAAATCCTCTGCAAACCCTAGTGTCCTGCACCAGGGAGAAAACATCACTATCAACAATAACATAGTCAATGAGACTTTTCTTATTCCTAGCCTCTTCTCTCCATATGAATTTGTGCACATTTTTATGTTGGAACATGGTGTTAGTAATAACCAGTCCATGTCCTGAGCAGAAATCCAACAGATATTTGCCATTATTATTAGCTTTGCTCTTTTCTCCAAATTTTCCCAAAATATTTTTGTATGTCTCACAATCATTTCCTACTCTACTATTTAGATCCCCAACAAGGACCAACTTTTCCTTTTTCATTGTGTCAGTTGCTCTTTCTAAAGCCTCAAAAAATTCCTCCACTTCTACCTTAGTAGAACCTTCTGTGGGACCATAGGCACAAATAAGTCTCATTGTCCAGTTCCCCATTCTCATATTTGCCCACATTACTCTACTTGAGACTGACTGCCATTCAAGAAGATTATCCTCGTATAAAGAAGGAGTAGCCATAGTTGAATACTATGGCTACTCCTTCTTTTCCTTGAGTTTCATTGCCTGAATATAGCATTTTGTATTTATTGCTCAGAAAGATCTCACCAGTTTTGGTCTTTTTTATTTCAGTCACCCCTATTATGTCGATCTGGTACTTATCTAATTCCTCAGCTAGCTCCATTTCTTTGCCATTCAGGCTTCTTACGTTGATAGTACAGATCTTTAACTCTGGTGATGTTGAGTTGGGGTTTGTTTTCAGATTTGTTCCAGTATCTGACTTTTCGCTGTTCGCCCTGGTTCCCTGGCGAAAACAACGGGGGCCTTGTTTAACCGGGCATCGCCCAGTTAAACAAGGCCCCCACCTCTCCTCCTTCTATCCACCAAACTCTGCAGTCCACATTCTCTCAGCCGATCCTCATAACTATCCTTGTACAGTCCTGAAACCATCTTTGTCATCCGTCTTTGTATCCTTTCCACAGTTAATTTATCCCCTTCAAATCCTGGGGACCAAATCTGAGAACAATAGTCCAAGTGTGGTCTGATCAAAGACTTATACAACGGAATGATCACCCTCTTATCTCTGCAGGTCAGTGTCCTTCTCATAATTGCAGCAATCCTCTGTGTTACCTTCACCACCTTTGCAATATGTCCCCTGAACTTCAGGTTTCTATCAATCATTAACCCCAGATCTCTTGTCTCCCCTACTTCCTCCAGTATACCTCCTCCCATAAAGTATGCAGCAACCCATCCATGTTTCCCAAACCTCAAGACCTTACATTTTGCTGCATTAAATTGATACCCCCATTCATTTGCCCATCTCAAACAATATAAAACAGGAACTGCAGGTAAAAGAGATGATGGAAGAGATATAAGGAGAGGGGGTGGAGAGCAGATGCATGAAGAATATAAGACTCAGGCCAGAAGAGTGACTAGTATGGTGAGGAATATGGCAAAACTGGAATACAAGAAGAGATTCGCAGTAAGATTCAAAAAAATCCTACAATTTTTTTAGCTCTGTGGGCAGTAGGAGGAGAAATGATTGTGGAAGAATGACATTGCAAGATAAAATGGGAATAGAGTGACTAATGCAGAGGACATGGTGGAATTGTTAAATGAGCACTTGATTTGAGTATTTCATCCTGGAGAAGAAGGTTTTGATTCAAGGTTTAGAGGTGCAAGAGGAGAGTGTGTTCCAAATACTGAGCGCACTTGATGTCAGTAAAGCTGTGGGACTGGATGGTATTTCACCACAGGTTTTTAAAGAATGTGATAAAGAACTGACAACTCTGTTGAACCCGGCTCTTCAATGAAAGTCTGGCTGTGGGGAAGGTACCCAAGGAATGGAAGGAAGGTAAGATAGTGCCATTTTATAAGGGCAGTAGCAGACTGGAAGTGTCTAATTATAGGCCAGTTTGTGTGTCATCAGTAATTGTTAAGGTCTTGGAGAAATTAGCCATGGACTATATACAGGATTGGGCATATGAGAGTAATGTTATCTGTGAGAATCAACATGGATTTGTTAAGGGGTGCTGTTGCTTTAGTAATATGATTGCATTTTATAATAAAATGACAAGAGCAGTTGATGAGCATAAGGCATATACTGCCATTTTTCTTTGGATTTTGCAAAGGCATTTGACAGTGCCACATGATAAGCTGATATTTAAGTTGCAGCACATGGGTTTAAATGTGGGATTAGTCAATTGGATTCAGGATTGGCTGTCTGATAGGTATCAGAGAGTTGCGTATGGGTGGGGTAATAAATCAAGGAAGCAGAAGGTTATAAGTGGGGTTCCACAGAGCTCAGTACTGGGACCTGTATTGTTCAACCTTTATATCAATGGATTGCAAGGGGATATTCATTTGTTTGCAGGTGATGTGAAGCTGGTATGTTTGTCAGTAATAATGTAGATGTGGCAGCCTTGCAAGAAGATTTGAATAAATTAGACAGATGGACAAATGAATGGGGGTATCGGTTTAATGCAGCAAACTGTAAAGTCCTGAAGTTTGGGATACATCGATGGGAGGCTGCATACTCGATTGGAGGAGCTGTATTGGGGGAAGTAGGGAAGACAAGAAATTTGGGCGGTGATGATTGATATAAAACTGAAATTCATGGGGCATATTACGAAGGTGGTGAAGGTATCCCAGAGGATCACTGCAATACCGAGAAGGATGCTGATCTGCAGAGATGAAAGAGTTATCATTCCTTTGTATTAGACCCTGATCAGACCACACTTAGACTGTTGTTCTCAAATTTGGTACCCAGGATTTGAACACAGTAAATTGTGGAAAGGGTACAGAGGCAGATAACAAAGATGGTTTTAGGAATGTACAATGATAGTTATGAGGATTGGCTGAGGGAATGTGGACTGCAGAGTTTGGTGGATAGAAGAAGGAGAGGTGATATGATCGAGACTTTTAAACTGTTGAGAGGCAGTTACACGTTGGACTCTGGGGAATTCTTTCACTTGGTGGAACAGTAGGATGGAGTGATGACAACGGGCCATCCATTTAAGTTACGGAAGGAAGTTGTGAATAAGAGGGTGAGGAATGGTTTCTTTGCATGGAGGGTGCTTGAACCATGGAATGCATTCCTTGGTTCAAGATCTGTCAACAAGTTCAAGGAGTGGTATGATAGACTTTGTGTTTTCTAAGAAGGACTTTCCATGATGAGTCTCTTGACTCCATGGAGGCATGAATAATAATAATAATTATTTGAAATGCCCACTCATTGAAGATGATCAGTTAAATTTAGATAAAAATATTTGATGATTTCATAGTGTTATTAAACTCCTTGTAACTCTGTGTGTTTTTGTTTTATAAGCACATAATCCATTTGAAAAATATCATTGTCCCAGATTAGAATAATTTTGTTTGAAAGATACTGAAATAAGTTATCTATGTAAAATAATCCAATATTTTCACTTCCCTCAATATAATTAATTTAATTATCCAAATTGGCTGTGTAGCTTTTTGATCAGCACATCTACATTGCTACCGATAAACCATCAGTTACAATAATGAAAGGACTCGGATGTTATCCAGAGAGAGAGAGAGAGAGAGAGAGAGAAAGAGAGAGAGAAATAATCTGCAGCAGAAGCTAGTAATACACGAATATAACTTGCTCTTGCATATATCTCACACCCCTGACTTTACTTTATGAATAAAGAAAGTAATAACATATTTAACAGATTAAATAGGAATATTTAATTTGCTTGCTTTCTTAAGGATTGGCTGGTTTTCCTGGAATTCAAGGGGTAAGAGGTTTACCAGGTTGACCTGGCTTAAAAAGTTTTGCATATACCTTGTACATGAAAAAAGTTTAACTTTAAGAAATAGATAGTGAATGTTTTTATGGTAGTTTCAGATAGTTTGGAATTCGGGTGAACAGAATCAGCATTTCAACTCAACAATCGTCGGTTTGCTTTTGTTGTTGAGTCGCTTGATTTTTTGTTAACACTATACCAATCATGTGCACTTGTTCATAACTGTGCTATATCTACTGGTCTGCAATTGCTGTCTGTTTCACGCTCCGCTTTCATCTCTTGTTAATCATTTGTGAAGGATTGTTCATAACGTATCTCACGTCTTGTAAATTACTGGTAATTTTTGCTTGAAATATGGAGAAACATTCAAGTTACAATACAATGCAGGTTTTAAATTCAAAGTTATTGATTTTGCAGAAAAACATGGCAATCAAGCAGCAGGGTGTGAGTTTACAGTGACTGAGTTTAAATGTGTGATATTGACATAAACAGAAATGATTCCATAATGATAAAAAGACAAGCAATAATGAAACTGTTTTAATATAATTACAGAAGCATTGTTGCTAAAGATTCAAATATATCACATGATGAAGGTGAGCAGCCGATTGCATAAATTGCATTGATAATTAAAATTTAAATGCATTAATTTTATAAATAAAGTGAGCAATTATAAATTCTAATGAATAATGAGGATTTAATTTTCAACATCAAATTAGTCTTTTCCTGAAAAACTTTAGTTTCTGAAAATTCTTGCAAATATCTTGCACCACAGTTTTTTAACTTTAATTTTGGGGAAAAAATGTTATATTCAAGTAAATATGGTAATGTACTACATTGTGCTTTTGTTAATGTTTTAAATGTAGCATTTGCTTTCTTGTTGTTACAGTTGTAATAATGATGCTATTGAAATTGAGAGAGAGCATTATTAGTGCAGTTAATTAATTGTAGTAATACAATTAATTAACTGCACTAGTTAATTAGTGCAGATCTTTGCAGTCTATGGAGATAAGATTAACAGTCCTATCATTAACCAAAATTAAAATTATCAGTAACTAAATATTTGGCCTAATATGTCTAGGAAGATGGACTTGGATTAGAAAGTACTTCCTTTTTTGACATGTGATATCCATTTTATTACCTTAATACTACTGCTTGATTTGTTATCAATCTGTGTTAGTCTAAAATTTTTAAATGTATTTTGCTGCAATTTGTGCAGTGAAGAAAAAGAAAAAAATTCAAAACAGCCCTTTCCTCCTTTCATTTTTTTATACATGTTAACTGTTTTGAATAAACTATATTCATAATTAAAGATTTGAACATCTTTTCAAAATGATATATACATCATTAACAGATTAAATAGGAATATTTAATTTGCTTGCTTTCTTAAGGATTGGCTGGTTTTCCTGGAATTCAAGGGGTAAGAGGTTTACCAGGTTTACCTGGCTTACAAGGACTTCAGGGAGATAGAGGTTTCCCAGGTATTGAGACCCCTGGTGAGATAGGACCTGATGGAGCAAATGTGAGTATCCTATCTGTTGCCAATTACGTTTTCATTTGAGTTTTTTCTTTTTTTCATTTTTTTTTTTTTTCATATGATTACATTTCCATTCTTACACTTTTGCTTTGAAGATGCATATTTTGCTTAGATGAAGATCACCTGCATTGCCATTAAAACAATTTAAATTGGCATGTTATTATTTACTGTGTATACTATACTACTGTTGAAATAATATGGTAACGTATGAGTGTTAATATATTTCTTCAATTGTGGCCAGTTGGCTGTGTGATTAAGAAGAGCTAATTATATATAACATAGGTGGCCAACAGCAGGCCTGCAGGCCACATGCAGCCCATAATGTGATTTTGTGCAGCCCGCAGCAGGATAAAAACTATATTAAATTATATGTATTATCAATTTTGCTATTAGTTTCGACTGCAGATTTTCTGATTGATATAATAGTTATATTCATTATTTCTGATGACAGAAACAATTTATATTTTCAACACACAATCAAAATTGCTTTAAAAACATTACTCAATTTATAAAATCTACTGCTTTTCTGTGTGAGTTGTAGTAGTGGAAGGGGAGTGGTAGATTTCTATGTGCTCCAGAGTATCGCATCATTGAAAGTCACTTGCTGTGCTCTGGTTACGGTGATCAGTTTCAGAGATTAGTTAACAGTGTTTTATTGTTGCAGTTTGTCCCCTGGTCAGTTACTTTAGCTTTTGTGCACTATGAGTAAGAAACATAAGATCCGTGAAGAAAACAGGTCATTTCTGGAGAAATGGGAAAATGAATTTCTTTTTAAATATAAACAATAACGACAACAAACCAGTGCCTTGTGTGTTTGCAAGTATTGTCTGTGCACAAGGAATATAACCTCAAACGCCACTACATACAGCACCATGCTGCTAAATACCAAGAATATGTTGAAGAAGTACGTACTAAAATTGTACATAATTTGAAGAGAAAGATTAGTGCTCAGAAATCTATTTTTGCTAAACCAACATCAATACAAAAAAGATCACTCTTGGCATCATTTGTTGTAAGGTGCAGAGACAACAAAAGCAAAAAATCATTATCTGATGGTGAATTTGTAGAACACCGTTCTGTGAAAATGGCATGTGCATTTGGGGAAGATAAAATTGCCAGTGTGTTTGAAATCGTCCCACTATCAAAACAAACTGTAACAAAAAGAGTCGAGGAAATAGGTTGTCACATATTAAATAAATTAAAAAGTGTTATTACAGATTCAGCTTACTTCTAATTTTCTCTGGATGAATCATCTGACATAATAGATACAGCTCAACTTCTAATTTTCATTCAAACTGTTTCCAAACACTTTGTTATTAATGAAGAGCTACTAGCATTGGAGTCATTGCATAATACAGCCAAAGGTCAACACATTTATGATGCAGTTATGAAGGTTGTAAATGGTACTGGTGACATCAACAATCTCACACCTATTGTGACAGATGGTGCCAAATCAATGTATGGTATGCAAACAGGCTTAGTTGGCTTACTAAGGAAGACTAGAATCAATTGCCCTGTATTGCACTGCATTATACATCAGGAGGCTCTGTGTGGTAAAATTCTGGAGATACAGGATGTTATGAAAACTGTAATGAAGTGTGTGAATCTAATTAAGGACAGAAATTGGGCCTTCACACACCGCAAGTTTCTTTCTTTTCTAACAGAAATGGAGGCAGAATATGATTAAGTGTGTGAATCTAATTAAGGACAGAAATCGGGTGAATCTAATTAAGGACAGAAATCGGGCCTTGACACACCGCAAGTTTCTTTCTTTTCTAACAGAAATGGAGGCAGAATATGACGATTTAGTGTTATACACAGAAGTACATTGGCTAAGCAGAGGGAACTGTTTGAAACGGTTTATTGCTTTGAGAAAGGAAATAAAATACTTTTTAGAGGAACATGAGAAGACAAACAAAGAACTAAACACAAAACTATGTGATCCTCATTTTAACAGCTTACTTGCCTTTCTAACAGACATCACATAAATTAACTCAACATGAAGTTACAGTGACATAACCAAACAATCTCAGATTTAGTTGGACACCTAGATGGGTTCATAAGTCAACTGAAGGTTTTTAAATTCACCCTAATAAGAGGAAACTTGGTACATTTGGGACCAATCATATGTGTGCAAAGATATCTACATGTGTAAGGCATTAGAGAGGAATAGAGATCTGCAAGATGTCCATCTGTGTCAGGCAGACTGAAAACGAGTATACAAAAGAACATGCAAGTAGATGATTATATCTGCACACAAACGCTAGGAGTATCAGAAACAAAGGGGTAGAGTTTGTTGCCTTACTCAATATGTTGTGACCTCAGATTGTAGGAATTAGTGAGACCTGGCTGTCAGAATCAGACCTACTAACTGGTATCGAGTGTCAAGGGTACAGTATTTTTAGGAAGGATAGAGTGGATAGGAGAGAAGGGGGCATGCTGCTAATGATATGGGATGACTTAAATCCAGTTAGAGTTGAGACCTATATTGTAGTAATACTACTAACAATATTTCATGTGGCAGTGAGTTTGAAGCCATCTGATGTGAGGTGGAATCTAACAAGACAAATTGCATAGTGGGGTGTTGTTACAGACCTGGTGGATCAGTTGCTGGTGATGAAGAAATGCATCACCAAATAGAAAAGGTGAGCATGAAAAGAGTAATCATAATGAGAGACTTTAATTATCCAAATGTTGATTGGGTAGCAGTAGAATCTCATGAGAAGAATGAAAATGCATTTATTGATCTGTTGCAGGACAACTTCCTCAAGCAGCATGTGACAGAAGGAACTTGAGGTCAAAGAGTGTTAGATTTGATTATAGTGTCAGAGGGCGTTTCAGTTAAAGATATAACTATTCTGCCTCCAGTTGGTGACAATGATCATGCAGTACTCACTTGGGAAGTGACTAAGTTTATGAATTGTCGTTTCTATCATAACAGATGTGAATGGCAAGAGATTGAGAAAATCATGCTTTCACGGTTCAAAAATTAATGATGTTAGTGAGGCTATTAGAGCACAAAAGGATACAGTAAAAATGATTGCTTTGCCTGGAATGAATGATTTGAAAGGAGAAAAGTATGGTATGAGGGAGGACATGAAAGAATTACTGGAAGTAGCAAAAGGAAAGAATGAAAGAGTTAAGATAGTAAGTCTGTTGTTGTGGTATGACAGAGTAGAGTTGAGATGGAGGGCCATACTAGCAAATTACTCATGTATAGGTTATGCATGAGGAATGGTGTGCAGTTTGTGGAGTGAGTTTGACAGGTGAAAGGACTTATAAAAGAAAGGCAATTTGCATCTGAATGAATTTGGTGTTCAAACTCTTTAAAAAGTGTTGTTGAATGAAGTGAAAGTGAATGTGCAAAATCAGAGAAACAGCTCTGCCCCCCTCAAATCATTTGGAGGGGCAGAGCTGTTGTGAAGATACGCAGACATCATTGAGCCAGTTAAGAGTAAGAAAGTGTATAGTTGAGAAATTTGGGAATATAACAATGATCTGTTTTGCTGATCTGGAAAAGTACTGAAGTGCCAAGAGAAAACCTGATAAAAATGCTCCAGTGCAAATGCTATGGTTTAAATGACACATTATATCAAGCAATACATAGTCTCTATTTGAGTTATAAATCAGCAGTTAAAATTGAAGGAGGTACAAGCAAATAGTCTGATGTTAAGTCAGGTGTGTAATAAGAGTATACATTATCTCCACTGCTATTCATCATCTATGTGGATCACATTATGAAGGAAAGTGGTATTAAACATGATATTAAGATTGGAGATGTTTGTCTCAGCTCGTTACTTTATGCAGATGATGTTATACTCCTAAATAAATCCAGTACAAATCTGCAGGATTCCCTGACCAAACTGAATAAATGTCGTACAAGACTTGCTCCTTGATTTTTCCTTCTTTCTTAGTCAAGCACTCATTTCTCTTATCTTCTTTTTTTCTGATATCGGTTGACCCACTTGCCAGATGTTTCTGCATTTGTTGCAGCTCCCACTTTGCTCTGCGTATCACTCAGCATGATTGAGCTATCTCCCTCATTACAGCCAACTCTACATTCTTTATATCCATCATACTACTATTCTTTTGATCAACGCTTTTACTCTCTCTCTCTCTCAATCATATCACTTTTTCACTTTCAATCAAAACGTATGTCAGTAATGGCATTTGAACCCATGCTCAGATTTGTGGATCACAATTCACTGTAGTATTGTTACGAAAGGATCAACCTTGAGTCTGGTGTCTTAGACCCGTGCTTCCCAAACTTCTGGATGTCAGGACCCCCTTTGCAAAACTTAAAATATTTCACGGCCCCCTTCGAAAAAAATCGTAATAGAGAGATATATTATTATAATATTTATTGTATTTATATTCAATACAAAACATACACAGCGAATATTGTAAAAATCAAATGCATATATTACATATTTTGCCTCTTACCGTTTGGTTCTGAAGACGATGCGGGCTGTTCTGGTAAAATATGAAATACTGTCCTTTTTTTTTTTTTTTTCAGTCTGTTTCTGCTTCTTCTGTTCGCAGGAATTTTTTTATTTTTTATCAGCCACTTATCCATCTGAGGGTTAAATTTTTTAACATAGAATAGATCAAATAATATCACCACTTACCGATACTGGCACACCACAGACTGGTAACATGAAATTAGTGAATATTACCTGAATAAGGGAATCCCTGGACTGGGAACATTTTTCTCTTTTGTGACTTTTCTCCCTTTATGGTAATTAAGCCTAACGCGAAACAGACAGCAAAGGCAGGTTATTAAAACGTGCATATGATTGGTGCGGTATTAACAAAAGATCGCGCAACCGAAAGATAAAAGCATAGCTGACAATTGAGTTAAAAGGCTAACTCTCTTCAACCGAATTCCATATGTGAAACTGCCATAACATTCATTATATATATATATTGCTTAGTTTTAACACTTTTACGAATTTTAACATGTTTGGTTGAATTTTATTGCTGCCTTGGGAAATCGAACTCTCACACACGTCTAATTAATAACAATAGTTTTTAGTTAGATCCTGTGTTTGCCCATGCAACATATGGTTTTGTTTCAGTCTATACAACATAGTTTCTGTATGAGGGGACATGTGATTGATTTATTAGTGTGTTTTTATCCCATTTGTCTCTAATTGCCCTATTTGTTGAGAAATATATTACACAGACTCCTCATACCTTATTCACTGGCATAATAAAAGTACTTGTTTTTATTGCCTCTGCAGTATAGTGACTTCAAGGGAGTTACTATCTCCCCACATGAACTTGTTTAAGCTTTTTTTTCATGTGTGAAGTATATGCGAAACTTTTATTGGTAACAGAAAACTAGCTCGGATGACAGTGATAATATAAAACGAGTTTTGATATGTATATAAAGTCAATATCAACAGTCCCTGATTACGAACGCTTGTGATGAAAGGGACAGGAAGATTTGGAGCTTCCCTGGAGAGCATTCGAAGTAAATACAATTAACCACTGCTTTGAAGTGAAACATATGAATAAGCAATATTTACTCATATTGATTAAGCGCCGAAATACGCAGGAAGCAAAGTTTGTGAACCAACACCAATGTGTGAATTTTTCCATTAAAATATAAAAAAATAACAAAAAAGAAATAATAAATAATAAAAGTTAAATACCTTTCTTTTAAAATAAAAAAAAAAATCTACTTAGTCTTAAAACATTTTAAATTTGTTTTCATTATTTCACGGCCCCCCTCAACAAAACCTACGGCCCCAAGGGGGGCCGTGGCCCACAGTTTGGGAAGCGCTGCCTTAGACTGCTCAGTCATCCTGACACCATCATTCATTTGAATACAATTATAAGTGCTATACAGTTTGGGAAGCGCTGCCTTAGACTGCTCAGTCATCCTGACACCATCATTCATTTGAATACAATTATAAGTGCTGTATAATTTGCTACAAAACAGCATTATGAAATGCAGAATGCAATTTCACAGGTTTCTGGTTCAAACGAGTTGGTAATGATATTACAGAAGAGTAATTGTGGATATAAGCAGATGTTGAAATACATGTACATGAATGCAAGAAGTATCAGGAATAAGTGCGATTAGTTTTTGGCACTGGTCAGCTCGACTTGGACAAAATATTATAGGCATCAGTGAGATGTGGTTGACAGAAAATGATATAATTACAGGGATAGAATGTAAAGAGTATTGTATTTTCAGGGAGATACTGGAAATAGAAGTCGGTATATTACTGATAATATATGAAGAACAACGGGTAAAATTAAAAATTAGAGAGGATTTTAGTTTTTGGAGAAGATGGTTCATTTAAAGCTATCTGGTGCAAGGTAAAGGTCAATAGGACAACATGGCATGTTGGCTGCTGCTATAGAATGGGAGGAGGAGTCCATAAGAAGATGCAAATACCACACATCAGCAGATTAGCATGAGTGCAGACCAAGCAGCTATGGAGATATAGATTGGAGGGAAGAAAGGGGGTGTGGCAATGGAGTGTTTTCATTAAGAGAAAAATGACTATGGAAGGATGACTTTCTTCAATACTTATGGAAGAAAGGTGATACAGCCCAAAGAAGTAGTTGTGAAATTGCATAAGTTAGTACCACTGATAACAAATCAGAATGGGATAGCAGTGGGCCTAAGGGGTTTTTGTACTTTATGTACACTAATGCCAGGAGCATTCAGAACAAAGGGAAGGAATTTTTGGCATTGGTTAATTCATTCTGGCCAAGGGTTATTGGCATTAACGAAACATGGCTGACAGAAGATGATATAGTTAGTGGAACAGAAGGTGAAGGGTATAATTTGTTCATAGAGAAATCAATGATGAGAGGAGTGTTACTGATGATAGCTGATGAACTGCAACCAAAGAGAGTAGATGTTCAATTGCAGGTCAGTGATAATAACACATTTGAGGCTATGTGGTGTGAGATAGAGGCCAGCAAAACAAAATATACACTTGGATGCTATGCATGCGAAGAGGCAAGAAAGTATTTGAGGGAAGTAATGGTAGACTGCATACCTAGAGTGAGGAGAGTGAATCGAGTGGGAGTTAAATGGATGAATATCATCATTAATCTGGGGAATTCAAGGTGAAGGGTGATCTATAGGCACTTGAGCAGTACAAAAAGTAACCAGCATGGTAAGAAAGGCAAAAGCAAAGTATGAAAGGAAATTAGCAGTGCAGGCCAAAGATAATCCCAAACAGTTCTTTCGATATTCTGCAAGTAAAAATAAGAATGTGTTATAGCAGAATGATTTTAATGAATGCCAATGGTAGAGAGGTAACTGAATCAGTCGAAATAGTATTATTACTAAGTGAATATTTTGCAGGAAAATGGAAAAGATGATGGGAATATAGGCAATGTCACAGAATTGCATTATAAGGTTGTAATAAAGTTCTAAAAAGGCTCTGAATTTGGTAAGCAAATATAAGATGCAAAAATTTGAATTCCTTCAAAAATTTTCACACTAGGTGTGAAAATTTTTGAAGGAATTCAAGGAGATGAAAGACCCAAGAGTGGTAGTTGACAGAGACCTAAAATTTAAGAGTGACATTGCAGAAGTTGTGAAATCATCATACTGGATTATGGCAATTTTATATAAAGAGGTTATGGTTCCATTTTATAAGACCTTGATTGAGCCTCATATGTATAATTGTGTGTAGATCTAGTTTCCTGGTTTATGTGCAGATTATGATATATTAGAAAAGATCCAGACAAGATTGACTGTGTTTTAATTTTAATAGAACCTGTAACATTGTTATCAAGAGAGAAAACATATTGCACCCAGTAAATAACTTTAAGAAAAGAAGTATGAATATTTCATATGTAAACTAACAGTACATCATCAGTGTGGAACAAATTAGTAATTCATATGTTAGAAGGATCATATGAAATCAAATTCACTCATATCAAATATATAATAAATCATTTCTGATATTTACATAGGACAAGAATCTCCCAAATTTTTGGGAAAGAGAGGAAATTGTTCCAATTCAAATAAGTCAAGTGTAAGGCTTCAGAACTTTTTTTGAAGAAACATTTATATTGAAAATTGCTTTTATGAAGAAGGTGAGCCTTATTCCAAAAGGATACTGTGTTTGGTTTCTATCCCATGTTGTTCACAACCTTAGTTTGGAGGTTTATCATTTATTATTATTATATATATAATAATAAATATAAATAAATATAATAAATAATAAATCTCAGGGCTCCCACTGGCTACTGAGTGCATCCCCTAGGCGGCAGATGAGGGAAACCCTGACTACCATCCACTAGATATCAGGGCAGCTCTGAATATATTGAATAAAGATCCGTGGACCAGTGGTTCTGGGACTGGCGATCCCATGTGAAAATATTGACATTCACCAACCTGCATTGGGCCAGTGTGGTGAATTTATGGTCTAATCTTCCAAGATGAATCAAACAGAAATAAAATGGCCTTCATTCCCTGGAGGCCAGATTGCTATTGCCTACAGCAGCAGGCAGTTAAACATGAAGGCAGAGGATGCTAAGAATCCTTGGGTAATCAGATCATGCTGCCATTGGAAACTGGAACTTGGAGCAGTGAAGCACGGCTGACTGAACTAAGTGAAGAGCTAAACGACTAAAATGGGATATTCTCAGACTGTGTGAAGTTGGACATAATGGTGAAGAAATTCTTCAATTAAAAAACTGAGGCATACTGTATTATAGAGGCCAAGATAAGGAAAGAATCAGTGGAGTTGGATTCATGATTAACAAAAAATTTAAGACGTAATGCAATTTGACAATATATCTGATTGAATAGCAAGTATTGTTGTTGTTCAAATCTCAAAAAGATACATTCTTAAGATCATCCAAGTCTATGCACCAACAATAAGTCATACTGATGAAGAAATTGAAGTCTTCTATCATGATGTATCCCAATTTTACAATAAAGGAAAACATCATTTGAGAATTGCAATGGGGGACTTTAATGCTAGAATTGATAAAAAAAAAAAAAAAATCAAATAAAAGCTCAATGGGAAATTTTGGATATGGCATGAGAGATGATAGAGGAGCAAGGTTTATAGATTTGCAGAAAAAGAAAACCTGTACATCATGAATTTTTTTTTTTTTTCAAGGAAAAAACACATAGGAAGTGGGCATGGAAAAATCCAAATGGCAAAACTAGTGAAATTGACTTTATCCTAAGCAATAAGAACTCATTCAAGACTAAACACCTTCAACATTGGAAGTGACCATCGTGTGGTACGCAGTAAAATTCAAATAAACTGCCAGAAAGAAAGAAGAAAAATGTTTTGAAGATCAAAGCAAAACATAGATTTACATAAACTCAACATTAGAAAAGATATATTCCAATATGAACTAAACAATAGATTTAAAAATCTTATTATAGATGACAATGCTGATCCAGAAATTAATGACATTATTACCCAAAACCTTTTACAATGCTCACTTGAAATAGCTGGTACCACAGAACAGAAACAAGACAAAATTT
This sequence comes from Typopeltis vanoorti, assembly GCF_054136105.1. Taxonomy (NCBI): domain Eukaryota; kingdom Metazoa; phylum Arthropoda; class Arachnida; order Uropygi; family Thelyphonidae; genus Typopeltis; species Typopeltis vanoorti. The sequence continues at coordinate 123,369,623 of NC_143561.1, forward strand.
CTGAAGAAACAAAACAGCTGATGAAGAAACGAAGAGAAATGAAACAATCAAATAACCTACAGAATAAAATTGAATACACTGAATTGTGCAAAACGATCAGAAAAATGTATCACAGAAAAACTAAGAAAATTCAATTATAAATTCATACAACAAACAATTGAAAACAACTGTAGTCTCAAAAAAAACCATACAACAATTGATGAACAGCAATATACAGATGATTACAGTTCAAACTACAAGATGGGACCATAACCAGAGATATATATGCTATAGCAAAAAGAATGAAAGAATTTTACTTAGTATTATATAAGGATGGTGAATTAAATGAAGAAGACAACTATGAAATAGATGAAGTACTACAGATTCTACCAGAAGTTATGTGGAGCATCCAAAGCTTGTAAAATGGAAACACTGCAGGTGAGGATGGAGGTATAGCTGAACCTCAAAAAGCAGGTGAATAAATGATCTACAAACTCTTAGCAAAACTGTTTACTTTATGCCTGAAGAAAAATTATGTACCAAGAACATGGTAGAAGGCTACCCTGATTCTGCTACATAAAAAAAGGTGAGGTAGAAGACTTGGTGAACTACTGACCCATCATTATCAGTAGTTTACAAAATGTTTACAAAAGTCTTAGCTCATAGGCTTTGTACTACTCTGGACTTGGCACAACCAAAAGAGCAAGCAGGCCTTCAAAGCAGCTTTATTGCAATGGACCATATTCCAGTTATACAACAGATTATTGAACGGTGTGATGAATATCAGTTACCATTATGTCTTGGTTTTATTGATTTTGAGAAAGCCTTTGATTCAGTAAAAACTTGTGCAATACCTCAAGCATTACGAAATCAACAAGTGTAGAATCCATACACTGATGCCACAGGTAGCAATTAATTTCAATGGAAACATCTCTACTGTGGAAACACAAAGAGATATAAGACAGAGTGAGACAATATCTCTGAAATTATTCACAGTGTGCATGCCTAGAAGAAATATTCAAACTTCTTGATTAGGAAAGGAAAGGTCTGAAGATAAATGGAAGATATTTAAGCCATTTATGCTTTGCAGATGACATAGTTATCTTTACTTCAACTGCTCATGAATTACAGATTTGTATCCAAGAACTCCAAACTGCTAGCAAAACAGCTGGCCTGAAGGTAAACCTAAAGAAGACCCAAGTTATGTTCAATAGCTATGTCCAACCAGAAATAATAAAAATCAATAATGATGAAATTAAACAAGTAGATCATTACATATACTTAGGACAACAGATATCAATGAAACAAAATATGAATGAAATAAAAGACACACGATGCTTGGTTGGAAAGCATTTGGAAAATTACATTCATTGGTATTTGTTTGAGTAAGAGCTGCTGTAAAAGTTGTGCGCTACCATTACTATTAGAGTGCGGGATTTCATTTACCTAAACTTAATTACGAATTTGTTGTTATTAGACCTTACAGTAGTAACCGGCAGAGGCAATAACATGGCAGCAGCTTTGTCATTCCATGAATTTAATTTAGACTTCAGTCGTTTTGTTAAGTGTGAGGTGTGTTATATGTATTCTTTTGATTACATAAATGATTTGTGGATGTTTAGGGCAGATGGAAGGAGAGTGTGTATGAAGTGTGACCAGAACGAAGAATTGATGAATGCAAAATATGAAATTGATGACAGAAAGTGTTAGTAGCAAGAATGTTGTGGGGAAAATGAGTGCACGTTCGAAAGAGAGGGATGGCATGAAAGATAAGCGAAAGAATGTTAAAAAATTATTAAAAAAGAAAACGAATGATTTAAAATCTCATTTAGATACAGGAATAGAAAGTGGAAAAATCGAAAGAATGAATGATAGTGAAAGCTGGATGCATGTTGAACCGAAAGTACGGAAGCACAGAAGGATGAATAAGAGTGAAAGTGAAAAGAGAGTGTCGAGAGTTAGAAAATTAGAAAGAATGAATGAAAAAAACGAGAAAATGTGACGCGAGATTCAGAAGTTAAATTGGATTGGATGAGGAAAGAGATGAAATGGATGCGGAATGAAATTAAGAAAATTCAGCTAAAAACTATTACAATTAATCATGATGGCACTAAACAGTTAACGAAAGATGAGCAAGTGGCGTTATATGGCGACTCCATTATTAAAGGTGTGCTGGATGATAGGATGCACAAGATGTTTTCCAGGAGGAAAATAGAGTGATTGAGGCATTGGTATGAGGAGGGAGCGAGCAAAGGAGTTGATGGTTTTAATCGGTACGAATGACTTGACAGAGGACAAAGAGCAAGTCAGGATGGATATCAGGAGGCTGCTTAGAAGGATAAAAGAGAATAGTGTGACAGGAAGGGTTGCCAGCGTGTTGCCAGGTATGACTGTAATGAGGCGGACAGCAAGGATTATGAATGATATGCTGACTGAAATTTGTGAGGAGACGGGAGTATAGTTTGTTAATGTGTGAAATGAGTTTGAAGAAAGAAATGAACTGTATGGGAGTGATGGACTGCATTTGAGTGGTTATGATGTGAATCGCTTGGAGAGACTGCTGCTGGAAGGTAGAGAAGTGAGTAGAGTGAGAGAAAATGAATCAGATCAAGCAGGAAGTGATATGGAAGAGCAGGAGAGATTGAAGAGGTGGTTATGAATGAGGATGTGAGTGGTATGAGTATAGAAAATGAGAGAATGGGTGTGCAAAAGGAGCAGGGAAACAGGGAGGCTCAGAGTGGCCAGGGGTATGCAGCATGAGAAAGGTGGATGCTCCAAGAGGAGGTAAGAGCATGTGTAGACAGGAAAGAAATGGGATGACCTGGGATCAAGAGGAAACAGTTGGAATTAAAAAGGGTTTTAAAAGGAATAAGCAGAGAGGGAAATGGCCCCCAGTCGAGCATGGAGAGATCACATTGAGTGAGTGGTATCGGTGGAACTAGCTGTAGATTCAGAAATGAGCTGTTGTGTTTGTATACAAACGCTAGAAGTATAAGAAACAAGGCAGATGAAATGGTTACATTAATTGCATCTGTTCACCCAAAAATTGTTGGAATAAGTGAAACATGGTTGGAAGAGGACGACATCCTGACAGAAATAGAGATGGAAGGGCATGATGTGTTTCGTGAGGATAGAAGGGGTAAAAAGGGAGGGGGGGAGTGCTATTAATGATAGAGAAAGAGTTATGGCTATACAAAGTAGAGATGCAAGAGGGAAATAGTGTCAGTGGTTTTGAGGCAGTATGGTGTGAGATAGAGTTAAATGGAATGAAATACTTGGTTGGATGTTGTTATAGGCCAGGTAATGTGGATGGTAGTGACTATGAAATGTATAATCAAATTAGCCAAGGAAATAAAAAAGAGTGATCATTATAGGCGATTTTAATTATGGCAATATAGAGTGGGATGACGATATAGCAACTGGAAGTAAAGAAAATGAGTTTCTTGAGTTTTTGAGGGATAACTATCTCAGACAGTATGTAACAGAGGGCACGCAAGGATCGAGGGTCTTGCATTTGATCATCCCATCAGAGGATGTAATTATAAATGAGGTTTCAAATCATCCACCAATTGGTGAGAGTGACCATGAGGTGATTACCTGGGTGGTTGCCAGCAGTGTGAGGACCTCTGAAGAGAAAAGGGGGGTGATTATGAAGAGCTCAGGAAACACTTGCAGTGTTGCATGGAATGATGAGTTAGCTAGAAAAGAGATCGATGCAGCTTGAGGGATTTTCAAAAACTATCTAGTAGATACAATGTCTAAATGTATTCCAAGAATGAGAAGGTTAAATAAGGTAGGTGTGAGATGAATGAATAAAGAGATTAAGCATGCGATACAGAGAAAAAGGGCATTATGGAGGTAGCATAAGAGAAGTGGAAATAACCAATTCCATGAAGTCTACAAAGACCAGGCAAGGAGGGTGACTTGGTTGGTGAGAGTAGCTAAAGAGAGGTATAAACAACACTTAGCTAATGAAGCCAAAAAGAATCCTAGGGAGTTCTTTCGATATGTAGCCAGCAAAAGAAAGAATGAATATGGAAGGATGACATTGACTGGAGAAAATAGTATAAAGACACCTGTTGCAGAAGGAGTGGTGGAGATACTTAATGAGCAGTTCATAAAGGTCTTTCAATCTTGTGAAAGTGACTTCATGGAGAGATTGAGAGCATTTGATAATGGGGAAGAGAGACTGAGTATAAGTGAGCAGGTGGTTTATGGGGAGTTGAGAAAACTAGATGGAAATAAAGCTGTGGGACGTTGATAATATATCACCGCGTGTTCTGAAGGAATGTGCCAGGGAGTTACAAATGCCTTCACATATTTTTTTTTAATACGAGTCTTGCACTTGGTCAAGTTCCTAAGTAGTGGAAGGAGGGCAAGATTGTGCCACTTCATAAAGGAGGTGATCGAACTCAAGCATCAAACGATAGGCCTATCTGTGCGTTAGGTGTTGTGGTTAAGTTGTTGGAGAAGCTTGTTAGAACTAGGATCCAGAGTTGGGTTGACAACAATGGTATTATCTTTGATGGACCGCATGGATTTGTTAAAGGGAGGTCATGTTTTAGTAATCTACTTATTTATTACAATAATGTGACTGCTTCCTTGGACAGAGTAGAAAAATATACAGTAATATACTTAGATTTCGCAAAGACTTTTGATAGAGTACCTCATGATAAATTGAGAGTCAAACTAGAGCAGATGGGGTTGGATATTAGGTTAGTGCATTGGATTGGAGACTGGCTATCTGATAGGTATCAACAAGTTGTGTATGGGGGTGCGATATCCAGGTAAAGGAAAGTCACTAGTGGAGTGCCTCAGGGGTCTGCTTTGGGGCCATTACTGTTTAACTTTTATATTAACGATATAGGTGAAGATTTGGATGGAGATATTCAGTTGTTTGCAGATGATGCAAAGTTGGGATGAACCATGAAGTGTAGTGAAGATGTTGTGGCCTTACAAGAAGATCTGAAAAATTGAATGATAGCGCACGGAAATGGGGATGTGAGTTCGATGTTGCAAAATGTAAGGTTTTAAAATTTGGAAAACGAAGATGGGATGCAGAATTTATGCTTGGTGAGGATATATTGTTGGAGGTGAAAGAAATAAGAGATCTGTGGGTGATAGTGGATAAGGATCTGAAATTTAGGGGACACATAGCCAAAATTGTGAAGACCACACAAAGGCTTCTGGGAATGATGCAGAGGACACTGACGTGTAGAAGTAGGGAGATTCTTGTTCTGTTGTATAAGGCTTTGATTAGGCCACACATGGACTATTGTGCCCAGATGTGGTCACCTGGTTTTCAGACGGTTGAAGAGATGTTGGAAAGGGTCCAAAGTCGATTGACTAAGGGAGTTTCTGACCTCTGCAATGTCGAGTATGGGGAAAGATTTAGATGTAATTTGTACAGTCTGGTGGGAAGAGAGGAGATATGATAAAGACCTACAAGTTGGTAAGGGGTTGTTATAGGATCAATGCTCGAGATATTCTACAGAAAATAGTTGGAGATTGGGGGGGGGGGAGAACCAGAGGTCATCCCTGGAAACTGTATAAAGAGGTAGTGAGAGGCAGGTTTATTACATGTAGAGTTGTAAATGATTAGAATGCCTTGCCTGATAGTGTGGTGCCTGCAAGGAGTTTGAATGTGTTCAAGGCACGGTATGATGAGCTGTATGTGTGATAAAAGGACCTTCCAGATGAGTCTTTGAGTCCATGAGGTCTTGGAGTAATAATAATATTCAAAAGCCAACTACCATTATGCCTGAAAAGAAAAGTTTTTAGCCAATATATTCATCCTATACTGGCATATGCCTGAGAAACATGTACACTAAATGCAAAGGAAATTCAAAAATTAAGAACAACACAATATAGTATGGAAAGAAGCATGCTTGGTATCACAAGACTGGATCACAAAAGGAATACATGGATAAGGAATCAAACCAAAGTCTCTGAATCATATTAAGAGTGAAGCATCTGAAGTGATAATGGGCTGGGCATATTGCTCGAAGACAAGATCGACAATGAGCAAAAGAAGTACTGGATTGGATTCCACAAGAGGAAAAAACGACCATGACACCGACCTAAATCACAGTGGATTGATAATATCATAAGATTTGCAGGAGAGACATGATAAAGGAGAGCCATGGACAGACAGATTTAGAGTAATCTTGAGGGCCTTCATCCAGCAGTGGATATGAAAATGGCTGATGATGATGATGACACACACACACACACACACTGCCTGGAAAGAAGTCACCAGAGTCAGTGGACACCAGAGTGTCCATTGACTTCTTTCAGAGTCAAACAGATATTATGGCCTTATAAGTGAAATTTGTTAGTTCAATGTTGCAAAGTGTAAGGTATAGATATAGTATGCAATGATGAGATGCAAAGTATACTCTTGGTGTGGAAACTTTAAGGAAATAGAGGAGTGATCTAGGAGTGATGGTGGACAAGGACCTAAAATTCAGGGACCACATTGCATGTGTTGTGAAGATGTCACATAGGATAATGGCAATGATGCTGAAGACACTGTCATGTGGAAATAGAGAGTTATGATGCCATTTTATAAAACTTTGATCAGGCATCATATGAATTATTGTGCAGAGATTTGGTCGCTGGGTTTTCATGGTGAAGAGGATATGTTGGAAAGGGTCTGGAGAAGATTCGCAAAGGTGGTCAGCAGTCTTTGGATGAGGGGGATATGATAGAGACATATAAGCTAGTTTTTTTTTATCAGGTTGACATGGAAGAGATTTTTCAGAGAATGGGTGAGGGGGTTGGGGGGGGGGGTAGAACAAGAGGCCATTTCTGGAAACTGTATAAGGAGGGTGTGAACAGAGGAGTGAGGGGTAGGTTCTTTGCATTGAGAGGTTCTTTGCATAGTGATTGGTGAGTGGAATGTATTGCCTGAGTGTGTTGTGGATGTATACCCATTGAATCAGTTTAAAGCACCGTTGAATGAACATTGTGTGTAATAGTGTGTACCTCCCAGAATGACTCTCTGACTCCAAGGAGGTCAAATTTTTTTTTTTTTTTTTTTTTTCATTCAATCAACCAAACTTATTATTTATTTAGAATATTTAGAATACATTACATGAATACAATTGTGCATAACAGATACTTGCATGTACATAATTTATTTTAAATAATAATATTTGTGTGTGTGTGTGTGTGTGTGTGTGTGTGTGTGTGTGTGTGTGTGTGTGTGTGTGTGTGTGTGTGTGTGTGTGTGTGTGTGTGTGTGTGTGTGTTGCATTAATCTTATTTTTTAACTCTTTATTATGTCTTGCATACATATATGATAATTACATTATAAAATTATAATGGCCTGGTTGGCTGAGTAGTTAGCATATTCACTCTCCAGCCAAAAGGCTGTGGGTTCGAATCCCTCCGTAGGCAGGGATGTTTGTGATTGTCTGTGAAAATAGTGATGGTAGTTGGCAGTAGATGGCACTGTTGTAGATGATGAATGTAGTTGCGGTTAGTGAAGTGGTGGAGATGGAGAGTTGTAGAGCAGGTATCCTCCCTCGATGAGTGTTTGGACTCCCTGGAGGTGTTATGTAATAATAATAATTATAAAATTATAGAAATTACAAAATTTAAAAATTATAAAAATTACATACATATAATAATAGTATTTTTTTTAATTCAATGATTTTTTCTTATTAAAATTATGATTATACAGTATGCATTTACAAAATGTTTTAAACAGTGAATTTCACACAAATTTTCCTGTTCTTGTAATGAATTAATAATAGTTACTGTAGATGGTAATTTATGCTGTTGAATAAGATTACATTTTTTGTAACTGTATTTATAGTATAACAATAAGTTATATACATTTTACAATTTTTGCTTTTAATGTATTTACGCGCTGTAACTACAGCACTTCAATGTAATAAATGGATTTTTTTTATTTCTGTTGATCTCAGTTGAGATGTAATATCTCAGCTTGCATCTGTCATCCTCAGATAAGCTTATTCACATGTTCATTGCCAATCACGCGATGCGAGTTCTCACCAAACGGCCGATCACGCGTTATCGCGTTGATGTCGCTAACTAAAATAAAAAATATAAAAAATTTGGCCACTACACGAAATTCCAATTTTCAGCTCGGCAATGAAAGTGTTAAGAAGCTTATCTAAGGATGACACTGGTTAGCTATTTTTTTATCTATTTGTTTGCCATGTTGGAAGTAGGCTGATGTTTGAGATATCAAATGAATGATCTGAAAGTTCTGATCAAAGCGACGTTGCTGATATATTCTGGTGTTAATACATCTGTCTAATAGTTCACATTCGTTTTTGTTGTGGTCTTCTTTTGAACTAATTAGGAGACTTTTTTTTTTTTTTTTCACTGTGGCAGCCTTTCTGTGTCTTCTAGGCTTTTGATTTGTATTGGTTTTGAACTTTGTGACTTCCTTAAGAATATCTTGGCATCTCTGATCCACAAAAATTGGTAATTTTTTTCTGTTTTTGCTTTTCTTGCTTGGTACAACAGATTTTGGTTGTATGATGTTAAATATTCAGATAGGAAGATTGGCGTATTGTCTTGCAATGCATTCATGCCCTTGGAAACTGTTTTTTTTCTGTCTACTGACTTTTATGAGATTGTCTCTTGTGGACTTGCTTGTAAAACAAACTATGACTGATGCGGGCCGTGGCAAAGCTTGTTTTTTGCTCTTCCTGGGAATCCAATTTAGGGTCTGAATGTTGTTATGCTGTAAAGGATGTCAATTGCATGGCCTAATTTTAAAACTACTTCTCTGAGGTTTTCTGTAGTTGCAGTTTCAGGAAGATCGTTTATGACAAGATCCTCTATATTGTTGCTGATTTAAATGTTCGTCTTGTAGATTTAGGGAATTAAGTTCTTGACGGAGTTTGGATGTCTCTTTCATCAAATTATGTTGCTTGTCAGTTAGTGCATTAACACTAATTTTGATGTCTTTTACCATTTGCAAGACTTCTTCCACTGCTAAATTATTATGTTTGACCAAATCCTCATATTTTCTAGTTTTTTTGTTATTTGTTCATTCTGTTTATCAAAGAGTTCTTGCACAAGATCAACTAAGCTGAATTTATAGCCTCTAAACTTTTTTCTATTAGTATATTTAAAGGAGTTCAAATTATAGGACTCACCTGTATTTTTTTGTCTGTTCAGTTCGTTGTCTGATTTTGCCTCTGGTATGATTGGCTGTGTTTCTTTTATCTCCATGCAGAGTAGGCACTTTCATTCCTCGCTTGTTGCATTGGATTTACATTGCCAGGTTGTTTTTGAAAGGCTGGCATATGTAAAGTGTAGATTTCTACAGCATTATTTACAGGTTATATGATTTCCATCGGATGATAAATCCTTCAGGTATTTGATGCGCTTCATTACTCACCTTTCTTCCCTTGAGCAATTGTAGTGTGATTGTAAACATGGCGACATCCTTTGTTCTTTTTATTCTTCTTAGCAATTTCAGTGAATTTTATATCAGTGTCTTTGGCATGACGAGTATAATTACTTGGGAACACTTTCAAATTAAAAACAGGAGTTAATACCACTTTAAAAAACAGGACCAGCAATATCACCGTGTGTCCGTTCATATGTCTACACAGCACCCTCGAATGTTAATAAAATGTTAATAAGAAATAAGAAATGTTAATAATAATAATAATAGTGTGAGGAACAAACAGCCATGGCACCTGCCTTAAGATGTAGGATCTCCTTTCGTTGTAATCACTGCAGCAATCCTATGGGGCATACTTTCCACAAGCGTAGAAAGTATGCTCAAGACCATTCTTCCTGTAGGCATGTAATAAGCTCCTTGACTGTTGTGGGGCAGATGTCCCTTGACCTTACCTGATGCTCCAATTTATCATACAGATGTTTAATAGGGTTGATATTAAGCCTTTGTAGAGGCCAGTCAAGTGTTGTGATATTTGTGTCCAAAAACCATGGAGTTGCAGCAGCAACCTTATGACACAGTGCACTGTCTTGTTGAAAGAGACAATGGTCAATTCCATAGAAATGCCACAATGTAGGAAGCATTGCATTGTCCAGAATGTTCGTGACACCACAAATAGAGCTCTGAGGCCAAACCAGAAAATACAGGACCTCCAAAACCTCCACCTCCAAATTTCATAGTTGGGATTAAGCACTCTGGTAAGAGATGTTCACTGGGCATCTGCCACACCCATCAGTTCATTCAGGAGATTGTGTATCATGTTCGTCACTTAATAGCACAGCTTTCCAAGCTTCCAATCTCACTGTACACGCTCTTTGCACCAGAAGATGACACTACAGTTGGTTCAGATAATGTGGGGATTGCATATTGTGGTTCTAGCATGAAAACCCATGTTGTGAACCTCGATTCTAAAGGTTTTTGTGCAGATTCGTGTTCCACTCAGTGCCTGAAAATGTGCATTCAGCATGTCAGTGAATGAATGGCGGTTTTTACATGTTGTTCTTTGTAGCAGCCTTTGGTCACATTCACTGAGTGTGGCGGATTGTTGACTGTGGGTAGCACATTTTGACACAGTTGACTGTGGGTAGCACATCCTGAGATGAAAGCCCTTTGCTTTCATCTCAGTATGCTATCACTGACTGGTTGACCTAGGATGGCTCAATTTGTCAACAATTTGCCGAACATAGGCCTGTAACCCATTTCAAAGTCCGTCAGTTCCCTTCTCACAGCCAATTCACCTGGACACAGTTGCACTTACTTTGAAGCATCATATTTCTCCAATTTATACTGGCTACAAATACGTGACTCATTACATGACACAATGCACCTTGCCCGTGGGGGGTGTCTGTTGACTTCTTTCCAAGCTGTGTGTGTGTGGTATGATTCTTCTAATGCACAGCATTCATTGTTATTGGTTAACTGATTGTATTCTGTCTCTTTGAATTACTTGTTCATTCCATAATGATGTACTGTTAGTTTCGATACAAAACATTTGGACTAATTGCATTCAAGTTTTTTTTTTTTTTTTTTACTTTGTCTAATCTGTTTCCCCTCTTGATTACCCTAAGGAACATTATCCTTCATATGGTAGAGGAATTTATTAAACTAACAAAATTGGGGAAGTTATCGATTTTATAAGGTAAGGTATGGTAACCCAGATTGCCTTCCTTAAAAAGTGTCATGATGTAAAAATTACTGCTGAGCCTCCATAGCTCAGCAGTAATTTTATAATAATATTACTAATTATATAATCTCAAGTAATGAATATTCCAAGATATTTGAAGGAAGTGGCACTTTTAAATTTTAGATTTCTACTTACATTTAAATATTCAGTTTTATCCTGATTAATTTGTAATCTTAGTTTTTCAGCAGCAGATTTTAGTTTTTTAAATGTTATTTTAATGTCTTCAGCATTTTCTCCAACCAAGCATATATCATCTGCATATCCTAATATTACTGTTCTGTTTGCATTATCTTTTGCAGTTTCTTGAATACATTTTTCAAATGGTAAATTAAAAAGGATGCGTGAAAGTACATTTAATTTGGTCTTAATGTCAAAAGGTACAGATCTGATTCCTTTCACCTTTGGCTGTCAGCAGTGCAAATTTTCATTAAAGATTATCTTATGAGGTATTCATAATTCATGAATGATATCATATGCTTTTCTAAAGTCTAAATAAAATATGGACCTGCAGATTATATTCCAATTATTTTTCTAGTATCCAAGTTTAGAAATCTGGTGAGCCGCTAATTTATTTCTTCAGAGTCCTTCTTGATATTCACCAGTATTTTCTTCTGCATAAAGTAAGATTCTTTTTAGTAATATTGGATAAATTTTCTAGCCTGCTGACAGTAGCATATCCCCCCTCCAATTTTCGCATTCATTTTTGTTTCCCTTTTTTATATAGAGAAGATATCTCTTCTTTTTCTCCCTATTAATTTACCAGCTTAAGTACATGAGTGGTTAATTCACTTCCACCATATCTCATGAGTTCAGCTATTATTTCATCAGTCTTGTGCTTTTTTTTTTTTTTTTTGAGCTGCTTATACTTTCTTCTACTTCAGCCAGTGAACAAGTATGAAAAGTATTCTCTTTAAAAGACTCATCACTTTAAAGATTCTTCACAATTTAGGAGTCCCCCCCCCCCTCCACCTATTTGCTGTTTCATCTCTAGTGGCTAGTGTTTGTCTGCCCATTGTTAACAAACACTAGATTATTATTATTATTATTATTCCGGGCAGCTCCAAGGAGTCGACAGACTCATCGAGGGAGGCCCTAACATCATGTCAAGAACAACTATTCAACATTCGCACAGTATCTATCATACCTCGCCTTGAACTCATTCACGGTCATAGCACCCACAACAGACTCTGGCAGCTTATTCCACTCATTCACCACTCTCCAAGTAAAAAACCTATCTCTAACACCCCTGCTAACCACATTCTTGCCTGGCTTCCATGTATGGCCCCTAGTCCTCCCACCACCAGTCGTCTTCTCAAAAATATCTTCTGGATTAATCTTATAGAAACCCATCAGTAATTTGAATGTCTCAATCATACCACCCCTTTTCCACCTATCGACCAATTTTTGCAACCCACAAATATTCAACTTGTTCTCATAAGGTTCATTCCACAGACCTGCTATCATCTTAGTCACTCGTCTCTGGATCCTCTCCACCTCCTCTCCATTAAGAAGAAACCCTGGTGCCAATATCTGGGCACAGTAATCTAAATGGGGTCTTATCAAGGCTCTATACAGAGGAACAATAACTTGTTTGTCTCTGCTTGTTAAAGTATTTTTCAGAAGCCAAGTGATTTGATGAGCTGATTTAGCCACTTTTGCAATGTTCCCCCGAAACTTCGATTCCCTATCCACCAACACTCCCAAATCCCTGGCCTCATCAATCTCCTGGAGTACAGTTCCACCAATGTGATATACTGCTGCTTTCTTTTCACCCCAAAATGCATAACCTTACACTTTGCCACATTAAACTGACATCCATTTTCCCTAGCCCAGTCCTCCAAACTATCCACATCATCCTGTGAAATTTTGACATCCTGTGCACTCACAATTGCTCTACCCAACTTTCCGTCATCAGCAAACAAGTGAACACTTCCTCTCAGATCCTTTCCTATATCATTAATGAACAAATTGAAAAGTAGTGGTCCAAGAACAGAGCCCTGCAGCACACCACTAGTCACAAGCCGTCTTTTGGACTCCACTCCTGGATAAATCACTCTCTGGTATCTCTCCATAAACCACCCTCCTATCCATCTCACCAACCCTATATCCAACCCATCTGCCCCAGTTTACTGATTAGAGTTCCATGTGGTATCCTGGCAAGGTCCAGTAGAATCGCTGTAAACCCATTACCCTTATCTATTTCAGTCGTCACTGTGTTATAAAACGTGAGCAAGTTACTGAGGCATGATCTACCCTTCACAAAACCATGTTGTCTCCCATACAATATCCCATTTTCATCTATCCAATCCTGTATTCTTTTCTTGACTAATTTCTCCAATACCTTGACAACGATTCCTGATATGCTAATCAGTCAGTAATTTACAACAGCTGTCTTGGAACATCCTTTATGCAGTGGAACTATTTTCCCCCCTCTTTCCACACCCTCGGGACTAACCCAGACCCGAGACTCAAATTAAACAAAATGGTCAAGGGTACTAACAATTCTTTGGCCACTTCATGTACGACATGAGCTGGTATACCATCCAATCCCACAGATGTATTGACATTGAGGTTATGCAATAGACTACTCACCTCCACTTCATTCACCACAATTCCCGTATAATCTATTGGTTCATTCATTTCTGCAATGTCACCACCTGGATGATATATTCTTGCAAAGTGCTCACTCAGTAACTCAACTATATCAACTGATTCAGCTACCTCCCTACCATCGACATTCTTTAAAATCATTCTGCCATATACATTTTTTTCTTTTACTAGCAACATATCGAAAAAACTGTTTAGGATTCTCTTTAGCCTGCATGGCCAATGTTCTTTCGTAAAGCTTTTTTGCTTTTCTTACCACACTCGTTACCCTTCTGGCTGTGCTTTATACTGTTCATGTGTGCCTGCTGGTCACCTTTCTCCTTAAATTCCCTCCATAGTTGTTTCTTTTTTTTATAGCTCAAGCTTAATGGTGTTATTCATCCATTTAATCCCTACTTGATTTATTATTCGGACTCTAGATATACAGTCAGCCGTTGCTTCATGCAAACACTTCTTAACTGCACTATCAACTTCTAGCCCTTGCAGTTGTACATGCCATGGCGCTGAACCAATCAAACTCCTAAGCTTGTTATATGTACCCTGTCTTAATTGTAAATTCCACACCTTTAGCCACCTCCCAAGTCAAGACCCTATGATCACTCTCACCAATTGGTTGCAATTTGGTCATATTTGTTACAGCCAAATCCTCCGATGTAATTACTAGGTCAAGCACTCTCTGACCCCTAGTATTTTCCATTACATGCTGTCACAGATAGTTATCCCTTAATAACTGCATAAAATCCAATTCCTTCTTCCTGTGTCCTTTCCTCACTCCAATCAATGCGACCATAGTTGATATCTCCCATAATAATTACCCTCTTTCCACTCATTTCTTCTATTTGCTTGTGCATACTATCTCCACCATCTTTTCCATCACCTGGTCTATAGCAGCACCACAATCTCCCACCAAATGGCCTCAAATGTGTTCTTTTCTCTATCCTGCAATTCAACTGCTATTCTCCTTGGCTGCAGCTCATCGGCTATCATTAACAATACTCCTCCCCCCAATTTTATTCTCCCTGTCATTCCTGAACACAATATATATCCATCACATTCAATACCACTAGCTATATCGTCTACAGTCAGCCATGTTTCACTAATGGCCAAAAATTCTTCCTTCTTGTTCCTAATGCTCCTAACTTTAGTGTACAAGTCCCCATCCCTACCTTGATGCCTTATACTAACTATCCCATGCTGATTTGTTGTCCTTATTTGCTTGGGCATATTATGCTCATTCATACACTCAACTGCCTCCCTAAGGTCTGCATATCTACTCCCCCCCCCTTAATAAATCTAGTTTCCCTGATTCTGCACATCCACTTCATTCAACAACACTTTTTCAAGTCTCCTTACACCGAATCCATTCAAATGCAAGCCATCCATCTTATATAGATCTTTTCGTTCATTAAACTCACTCCACACGTCCACAAATTCCACACCACTCGTCATACATAACCTACGCATAAAATCATTTGCAATTATGGCCCTCCTTTTAAACACTTCACTGTCATACTGCGGCAAAAGACTGATTATCCTAACTCTCTCACTCTTTTCTTTTGCTACCTCAAACAATTCATTTAGGTCCTCCATAATTTCCATTTTATCTCCTTTCAAATCATTCGTACCTGCCAGAACAATCATTTCTTTCATCTTTTCCTTTTGCTCTCTAATAGACTCGGTTTCCTTGATGGTCACACCAGGTTGGTACGATTTTGTCAAATCTTCTACTAACACACCTCGTACTAACGAATCTCCATACAGCACTCTCTCTCCTACAGTCAATTTGTTTATGTTCACACTCATACTCTTATTTTTCCTATCATACTTTTTATTATTGGCTGGTACACTCAGTAGACTTTTGTTCATACCATCATTCACACTTTCTACATTCACGCCCTCACAGTTCTCTGGTACAACCTTGCCATTTCTTGTCATATCACTATTTTCTTCATTCTGAAGTTTGACAAAAATATCGCACTCACGACCTGAAATACACTTTAATTCCTCATTTTCCTTACATTTTCTACACACATTCACTCCTTTATTTTCATCTAACCATACTCCAACCGCACTCTGCAAAGCGTACATTTAACAGATAGTACACTGAATAATCTCCTTTATATTACAGTTATTGAATAAAGATGGCAAACCAATTTTCTTTCTTACGGGAGCCACACTCACTTCTATCTTATTTTATCAGATTAATAATCGAAACACCAAAAACACACAAATAGACACACTAAGATAAGCAAAGCATACAAAACTACGTAATATTCAAATAAATTTGTCAATCATAACTTAAAATAACGCTTATCTTATCAGGAGCTCTCAACAAACACTACAGGCTACGAATCCCCATAGCGGCCAACCCAGATACAGGTTGATTATTGTTGTTTTCATGTGTGTCCCCATTTTTTGGTTTTTAATTTTATTATTATTATTATTATTATTCATGCCTCCATGGAGTCAAGAGACTCATCATGGGCGGTCTTTCTTAAGAAACACGGAGTCTATCATACCACTCTTTGAACTCATTAACCATTCTTGCTCACCACTCTCTCTCAGGCAATGCATTCCACGGTTCAATCACCCTCCACTCAAAGAAACCACTCCTCACCCTCTTACTCACAGCTTCCTTTCGTAACTTAAAGGGATGGCCTGGCCCCTTGTCATGGCTCCTTCCTGCTGTTCCAGCAAGCAAAAGAACTCCCCAATGTCCATCCTATAACTGCCTCTCAACAGTTTAAAAGTCTCGATCATGTCACCTCTCGTTCTTCTATCCACCAAACTCTGCAGTTCACATTCCCTCAGCCGATCCTCATAACTATCATTGTACATTCCTGAAACCATCTTTGTTATCTGCCTCTGTACCCTTTCCACAATTTACCGTGTTCAAATCCTAGGGACCAAATTTGAGAACAACAGTCTAAGTGTGGTCTGATCAGGGTCTAATACAAAGGAATGATAACTCTTTTATCTCTGCATGTCAGCATCCTTCTCAGTATTGCAGCAATCCTCTGGGTTACCTTCACCACCTTTGCAATATGCTCCTTGAATTTCAGTTTTATATCAATCATCACCGCCCAAATTTCTTGTCTTCCCTACTTCCCCCAATACAGCTCCTCCAATCGAGTATGCAGCCTCCCATCGATGTATCCCAAACTTCAGGACTTTACAGTTTGCTGCATTAAACCGATACCCCCATTCATTTGTCCATCTGTCTAGTTTATTCAAAACCTCTTGGGGCTGCCATATCTGCACTGTTACTGATAACCCTTTCCAGCTTCACATCATCCTGCAAACAACTGAATGTCCCCTTGAAATCCATTGACAATGTCATTGATATAAAGGTTGAACAATACAGGTCCCAGTATACTGAGCCCTGTGGAACCCCACTTGTAACCTTCTGCTTCCTTGAAATTGCCCTACCATACACAACTCTCTGATACCTATCAGACAGCCAATCCTGAATCCAGTTGACTAACCTGACATTTAAACACATGTGCTGCAACTTAAATATCATCTTATCATGTGGTACCCTGTCAAATGCCTTTGCAAAATCCAAAAAAAATGGCAGTTATATGCCTTTCCTCATCAACTGCTCTTGTCACTTTATTATAAAATGCAATCATATTACTAAAGCAAGAGTGCCCCTTAACAAATACATGTTGATTCTCACAGATAACATTACCCTCATCTTCCCAATCCTGTATATAGTCCCTCACTAATTTCTAAGACCTTAACATCTACTGATGATGCACAAACTGGTTGAGATGTCAATCACAACAGAACAGACACCTCAGGTTTGGCACATCATTTCTCAACTTTAAACCATGCAATAGATTGGGATAAGAGCTCCACGCCATATATAGAAGAGGATTACAGTTGTTGAACGTTTAAAGAAGCTGCAGTAGTCCTACAAACAGGATGTAACCTTAATCGTAACCATGGGGTTATATTGAAGGACATGTGGAAAAATCTGATTAACTCATTAAGTTTAGCAGAGCTACATTATGCCAAAAATTATGTAACACGACTTTGTAATAATGACCGACTCTTCATGTGTATCATGTCACGCGAGCCTTCCAATTTTGTCTAACTGTTGTTAGCCATTACTTCATCATTCCTTTGTTTTTTTTTGCATTTACTAGTAATTTTTTACCTTCTCGTCTTGACAAAGCTAGTCAGTTACAGCTAGCGAAACTAGTAGACTTTTTTTTTATATACTATGTGTATTAAAACCTACGGTCTTGTAATCCAAATAGTACGTGTTAATCTTAAAAAGAAGACCAAATATAACTTTCATCATGATTATATCCTGTTGTGGAATTTTTTGAGGATTAGTTCCAATTTTGCATAGAATTTATCTTTCATTTCCTGTTCTGTAGGTGCATGTACCTTAATAAAGGTTATCCTGAACCATTTTGCTTGTACTCTTAGCATGCACCTACATCACTTAGGTGAAAGGATGCACTCACTTATCATGCATCCTTTCATTAACATCCCCAGGCTGATGCTATTTTCCTTCTGTATGATGATTTCCCTCTGGATGTTGTGAACATATTTGAATTCATTATACAATCCAGATATTTTAGTCGTAAAAATAAGTCTGTAAACTGATTGATCGTTACAGGCATCAGAACCCTTTGTCTCCATCTTTGGCTAATTATTATTTCAACCATTTACCCTCATGGCCTCCATCTGAGTTTGCTAGATATATTTGCTTTCCATTTGGCTTCATTCTGAAAATGAACTAATTATTTTACATCAAATCAACAGCCTAATCCATGCAGTCACTTCATTATAGAAAAGAAGAGTTCTGGGAGTTTGCTCGTTTTGGACATCCTACTTGCCCATGTGGCTTCTGGTACTTTGTTAGTCAGTGTACATTGGAAACCTACCTTTATTGGCTGATATATTTCAAAGTTCTGCTCATCATCCCTTCCAAAAAATGGGGGGGTTTTCAAACCTGTAATTAACAAAGAACATAACATTTATTCTTATTCTTCATTCCTTACAGCAACAGCTTCTCACCATCAAAACTTTAATGGAATCAAATGGCTACAATCATCATCATCACATTCAACTGTTAATGCTCCTAAATTTGTGCATTGAATGATACTTCAGAAAAATTCAGGGTTCCAATTCCATATATTTCTACCATTTCCA
Source organism: Typopeltis vanoorti (assembly GCF_054136105.1). Classification (NCBI taxonomy): domain Eukaryota; kingdom Metazoa; phylum Arthropoda; class Arachnida; order Uropygi; family Thelyphonidae; genus Typopeltis; species Typopeltis vanoorti. Next base: position 123,388,513 of record NC_143561.1, read on the forward strand.
AACCAATAGGCAATAGCCACATATTTTCCTATCAATATACAAAATTTTGTCACTGTCTCTGGCTGGTGTTTATTCTCCATATAATGTAATCTAACACACTTTGGACAAACAAGCTGTTCTGTAGCAAAAACGAATTAACAAACATCAGTACCACATTGAATATCTCAATTCTGTGTGCAACATAGGATTGAAATCAAACAGTTCTTTGGATCAAGTCCCACCTTCTCCATTACAAACAATTTTAAATATGAGTGTCTCTTCAAAGAAAGTTCTGATCTGATACCCTGTTACATCAGCCTAATTTGAATCAGAATGATTCACACTCTTTCTTCCCTCCCCCCATAAGTTTGGGAAATTCCCATTCGTTTGCAAAGATCAGAAATGGTTTATTATATATATTTGATATGATCCTTCTAGCATGTGATACTTGTTCTTGCTCTCTAAATTGCTTGTTTTCCAATAATGATCTACTATAGTTTCAATACAAAATATTTTGGCTAATTTTATTAATGTTATTTGTGGTGTCTGACATGTTTTCTCTGTTGACTCAAGTGGTATTTGGAATGTAGCGTACGAAGACAGATAAGGAATGCAATTTGCAGAGACTTGCAAATAATAGATTTGGGGGATTGGGGATTATGACATATAAGTTGGTAAGGGATTTTTATCAGGTTAATATAGAAGACATTTTTCATAGAATGAGAGAGAGAGAAGAGAACAAAGACTAATTCATCCCTGGAAAGTGTATAAGATAGGTGTAAGCAAGTAAGGATACAGATGTGTTTAAAAGCACAGTTTGATGCAATTTGTGTATGACAATGTGCACCTCCTACAGTGAGTCTTGACTCCAAGGAGGTTTCAGATTGAAGATAATAATAATATCTGTCAATAGCTAGGTATTCAAAATTTGATGATAATATATTTTGAAGACCATTCAAACTGATGTTATTGGAATCACTTCCACTGGTATTTCATGTTAATGAATGTTTCTCATGTTTCATTTTTTTTTTCTTTTTTTTTTTCTCATATTTAATTTTATTTGACATTTGACACATGAAGTAATATTTAATTTTGAATTTTACTCTCAGGGAATTAATGGATTTCCTGGATTACAAGGTTTGATTGGTGACAGGGGAGATTTTGGTCTTCCAGGACTACCTGGGGTAAAAGGAGAAAGAGGTGAACCTGGAATAAATGGATATTTTGGATTACCAGGGTTTCCTGGACCAAGAGGTATGCTTTTCTTCTGTAGAAGATTATATTATAGTGAAGTTTGAGACAGAGAAATAGAAAAAATATTGAATGGAATTAGAAAAGGTATTGTAATGCAATAATTGAATAAATCTGCTATAGTTGTGTATGAATAATGAAGTAATAATAAATAATACATTAATTTATGAAGCCTTTTGGCTCTTTATTTTAGTAAATACTTTCCGCACTGACCGAAAGTTCACTTACGAAAAATACACCTCTCCGACACTTCAAGTTCCTTAGTACTGAGCAAGTGTTTTTGCTCTTTTAAGGTTTCTGCCTGGTCCCTGAGGAGAACCAACCAGTTCAAAACAGCTGTCAGGCCAGTGAAATCTTCTCAAAATGGACCAATAGAAGGTGAATATATGAACGCTTAGCAAGCAATCATGTCTCCTATAAGGTCCGTGATACGGCAACTTGTAAATGCCGGCAAGTGTATTCCCATAAGATCTCTGCTCAAATTTCGTATGGAACTTTCATAGTTACTGCATTTGACTTTGAAATAATGCTGGATTTTAATATTCGCTTGATTCATATACAAATGAAATGATAAAATCCTTTACACTATGAAACTTATGAATGCAACTACCATGTTAGAGCAATACTTTAGTTTAATATAAACCAAAATATACACTTGACGTTTCAACCTTCACATTAAGATCATCTTCTGGAGTATGCGAATATATAAAGAAACAATCTACACTACAATCTACATGGCATGCTAAAGTTACTGATCAACCATTAAAACTATTTGTCTGACCTCGGGTGTTAAAAAAAAAAAACCTCACTACATCAAAGCTAGAGTCCTGTTATTATTATTATCTATTAGGTTACAAAGTTAAATTATGTTCGAGAGTGACATGTTCATACAGAAAATAATAGATAAATAAATAAACAGAAAAATAAAATTACTTATATAAGTATACATATAAATTGCAACAACTGGTATGGATAGTGGCCAATAAAAGATGAAAAATTGCTTAGAGTCCAAAAGTCAGGGTTTGCTGGAAACTAAGTTGGCTGAATGTGTGCCATCCAAATTCTTGGGATGGCCAAATTTTTAAGTCCCCATTATTATTAAAATTAGAGTGGTTAATCAAAATTCCACAGGCTTCTTTAAATTTCCGTTCATACCAAGTTTTTGTATGATGCAAAGAACAAGTACCTTTCCAATCAATTCAATGTAGGATGTTAAGAGCGTGATCTGAGAGTCATGCTTCACCAAAATTATTATATTTAATATGTTGTTTGTGTTCTTTTTTACGGATAGGGATTGTACGTCCAGTTTCCCCAATATAAGGTAAGTTACAGATGCAATAAATTCCAGGGTGTGCCAGAGGTGGGAGAGGATCCTTAGAGGTGTTGAATATTAAATTAAGGGGATAAAAATCCCTTATTATTTTACAGCCAGTATGCAAAACTCTGAGATCGAAAACTACAATCTAAGAGTTTCATGCCGAAGAACTATTGGCTAATCCAAGCATAAGTGAACACCTGGTAGTACAACACCAAGGCAACTCAAAGCAAAGGTGGAGCAAGCTCCCTCACTAGGAGATGTAATATTGCCCTACATTATGAGGAGAGGTCACTACACAGACCGGTTTCAACCTTTTTTGAGGTCTCATCAGTGAGTATGTAGACCTGGATGACCCTCAAAGTTTAAGTGAAAAGAACTTACATACCTTCACTATACGAATACCAGAAAGATGTGCCCATATATTATAACTAAGATAAAAAGCCAAACGGCTATTTTTTCTGGTGAAGTTAATTAAATTAAGGGGATAAAAATCCCTTATTATTTTACAGCCAGTATGCAAAACTCTGAGATCGAAAACTACGATCTAAGAGTTTCATGCCAAAGAACTATCGGCAAATCCAAGCATAAGTGAACACCTGGTAGTACAACACCAAGTAAAATAATAAGGGATTTTTATTCCCTTATTTTAATTAACTTCGCCAGAAAAAATAGCCGTTTGGTTTTTTAAATTTTAAGGGTGGTTTAAAAGTGCCATTAAGATTATAATGATTTTACTGTAATCTATATTACTTTTTGATGAAGTTTTAAAAGAATTTTATTAATAGTATTTTTGCTATATCCATTATTTATAAATGTATTGCTAATAATTTTTAATTCTCGTTTAAGAGCTTGTTCATTAGAGCAAATTGTCATAGCTCTATTTTTGAGGGTGTGGATGATGCCAAATTTTTGCAAAGGGTGGTGATATGAGTTAGCATGTATATATTGGCCTGTGTGTGTGTGTAGGCTTGTGTATCCAGGAACAGGAACAAGTTCTGATTTTCAATTACAATAGTAAATTGCAATTCTTTAGAGACACTTGTGACATTAAGATTATAACATATAAACATGTTTACATGAGAATATTATATTTTAATTTTCCAAATATTTCGGTCTGAAAATAACAGACTAAGGTGGAATACCAACAATTGATCATTCAAAAGTAGAATGAGCCACGTGATGTTATATCACTAAGTATTAAAGAGAGGAAAACATTTTTTATCAGAGTAATGATTAAATTAAAGATATTAATTCACAAATTCATATAATAATCTTAATTTATAAATAACATTTGACTAATGTAGGAATTAAGTCTTAATTAAAAAATTTTTAAAAAAATTAAAAAAAAATTAATGTGTTCTATTGGTGCATAACAAGTTCCTTGTAACTGCAATCTATCCTACTTTGGACAAACAAGACGCTCTATAGAAAAAAAGAATTCAAGAACATCAATCATACATTCAGTACAACAAATCCGATAAGTCTGGATTAGCTCAGCACAGAATGGAGACAAGCCACAACATCCTCTGGTCCAAGACTCGCCTCCTACACAGGTGTCGCCTATAAATTTGAATGTCTATTTAAAGAAAGTGCTGGGGCCTTACTTCAACACCCAAACTTGAATTGAAATGACCGTATATCTTTATCAAAAATTTGGGAAAGTTTAATCAGGATAACACATTAATTTTATTTTATTTTTTAAATTAAGACTTTTAATTCTTACATAGGCTAATGTTATTTATAAATTAAGATTATTATATGAATTTGTGAATTAATATCTTTAATTTAATCATTACTCTGATAAAAAATGTTTTCCTCTCTTCAATACTTACCGATATAACATCATGCGGCTCGTTCTCTGTTTGAATGATCAATTGTTGGTATTCCACCTTGTTAAAAATTGTTCCTATGTAGCCACTGAAGATAGTCTGTTATTTTCAGACTGAAATATTTGGCAAATTAAAATATAATATTCTTGGTAAATGTTTATAAATCTTTGTAAACGTGTTTATATGTTATAATAGTAAATTGTATGCACTTATGTTGTTTGTTCAGATATCTAAGGAATGTGTTTGGCAGCTGTGCGGCCAGATAACGAAAACATCGTCAACATATATAAGCCAAACTCTAGGTTTTAGAGTAAAGGAATCAAGATCACTTTGCTCAAAAGCTTCCATATAAAAATTAGCAATTGAGGGGACAGTGGTGAGCCCATGCCCATACCTTCTTTTTGTAGGTAAAATTTATTTTGCCACACGAAGTAACCAGAACATAGTATTTGGACAAAGAGAGCCATAATATCAGGTGGAAATTTGTTCTGTAGAAGAAGAATTGTGTCACTGATTGGACATTTGTGAAAAGGGTAGAAACATCAAAACTGACTAATAAATCATCTTTGCCGAGCGTTAAGTTTTTAATTTTGTTTATGAAGTGTTGTGTGTTCTTTATATAGGAGGAAGAATGATCTACCAACTCTGGAGGGTAACACTAATTTCTTGGCTAGGTGATAATTAGGGTTGTCTATTTCCTCAACTATAAACCGAAGCAGAACGTTATGTTTGTGTACCTTGGGAACACCATATATTCTGCGAGAACGGGCATAATGGGATATTAGTTTTTTAACTCAAAACATCGAGCGTATATTTTGGTTTATATTAAACTAAAGTTTTGCTCTAACACGGTACTTGTATCCATAAGTTTCATAATGTATTCTGATCACCATGTAAGCATGAAAGAAAGAGTTCTCATAATTCATGGAGATGTCACTCACAAGTGTTGCAATCATTGCATACAGCTTGCAAACTATAATCCGACAAACAGGATAAAAGAAAAAAACTGAAATTACTTAAGTCTGTCACCTCTTGGCTATCAGACACGGTTAAAAAACTAATACCCCATTATGCCCATTTTCCCCAGAATATATGGTGTTCCCAAGGTACAGAGCTGTAACAATTTGCTCTAATGAACAAGCTCTTAAACAAGAATTAAAAATGATTAGCAGTACATTTATAAATAACGGATATAGCAAAAATGCTATTAATAAAATTCTTCATAAAACTTCATCAAAAAGTAATATAGATTACAGTAAAACCATACCACTCCCATACATTAAAGGGTTATCAGAAAAAAATTAATAGAATCCTACATCATTATAATCTTAATGCCACTTTTAAACCACCTTTAAAATTAAAAAAACATATTCAATGCTTCCTGGTTGCTGGGCTGTCACAGCACATTGGGGCGTCCCATTGGTGATGGATGAGGGGGATAGTCGGTGGCACTACTTTGTAGACCTCCCAGCTAGGTCCATGGGACTCACTAAACAACGACAGCTGCGGTCCTGCATTCATATTGGGGATTGGATGATTCTGACAGTCCATTCTGTAAAAACTGCTGCTATGTAAAGCACCATGTCTAAACAGAAAAGAAATAAAGCCTGGGTAGTCTCAATATGCCCGGAATGGTGGTATCAGGGTGATGTAGCAGGCCTTCCGGTATCATCAGTCTGTGACTGCTATAAAGAAACTCAATGCAGAAATTACTCAAATATTGCTACTTGGAATGTAAGAGGATTGAATAAATGTGGGAAATTGGCTAATGTGATGAGTGAGATTGAATATTAGTATACTAGGAATAAGTGAAACCTTTTGGAAAGGATCATCAGATTTTGAGTCGAAACCTCCAAATGGCAAGATATATATATATATATATATATATGTCAGGTAGTGAAGTATCAAGGAGAGGTGTAGCATTCATTGTTGAGAAGAAAACTAATAACAACATTATCCATGTAATCAAAGAATAAAATAGAGAAATGGCAATTCTAATGAAGTCCAAACCTAGAGATATGCTGATCATTCAGATATGTGCTCCTACAGAACTAAATGAGGAAGCAGAAATATATAACATGTATGATGAAATAGAATGGTGTATAAAGGAAGTTGGAGGCAAGAAAAATCAAGTTGTTTGTGCTATGGGCAACTGGAATGCAAAAGTTGGATCAGAGAGAACATCTGCACATGTGGGCCCATTTGAACTTGGAATTCAGAATGAGAGAGGACAAAAACTGATTGATTTCTGTAACAAGCACAGTCTCATCATAACTAACACTTATTTTGAGCAAAAACCAACAGCAAGATACACATGGGAGTCCAGATGCAAGATACGAAAATTAATTAGACTATATTGTGGTCAGTAAACATTATTTCAATGGAATACGGAACTCAAAGGTGATGCCAAGTGCTGACTGTGGATCTGATCATAGACTGGTCTTAATGAAGATGAATATTTGCCTGCAAACAATAAAAATTAAAAGAAGTCAATCTCTAAAATGGGATCTGTAAATGGTACAAAATCCAATAGTAAAATCAAAATTTAATGAAAATGTTTCAGAACTGCTGTTTGTACAGTTGCAAAATGAAAATGAACCCTCTCAGTGGAATAGACTACAAGCAGCTATCATAACATCTGCTAAAAACCACATCAATCAACAAGAAGAAAGAAAGAAAAAACCATTGATAATACAAGAAGTAATCAACCTTATCGATGAAAGAAGAACATTGAAACGAGGAACAAATGAAGAAGAAAGATTAAGATATAAAACATTGAATAAAAGAATCAAACAGTTATGTAGAAGATTGAAAGAAAATTGGATAAATAGACAGTGCACTACGATAGAAGAATTACAAAATAGGAACAAAACCAGAGAAGCATTCCTGAAAGTGAAAGAACTGAATGGAAAAGCAAAATACACAATCTAATAACATCTAGGACATAGATGGAAACATAATCATTGATAAGGAAAAGATAAATAGAAGATGGGTGGAGTACTTATCAGATCTCTATGATGACGATAATAGTAACATGATAGATGATTCATGACACATTAAGTTAAATGTAACAACAGATACCACTCTACTGACAAGAAAGGAGATAGAACATGTAATTAAGAATCTTCCTAATAATAAATCCCCTGGGTGCGATAATATCCCGGCTGAGCTGCTGAAAGCTTTGACTGACAATAAGAACAACTGTTTAGTGGAATCCATTCAGGGCATCTATAAAACAATACAATTACCTGAAGTTTTTACATCTATCTCATACCAATTCCAAAGAAAAAAAATGCACAAAATTGCAAGGATTACAGAACTGTGAGCCTAATATCCCATGTATCTAACATTATTTTAACCATTGTTAATAAACAAATTGAAAGAGCCTTAATTGATGAATTGAGTGAACAACAGAAAGGCTTCAGAAGAGTAATGGGAACCATTAATGCTATCCTGGAACTAAAAATACTAATAGAAAGATCACTTGAAAGAAATAGGAACATTTACATATGCTTCATAGACTTTCAGAAGGCCTTTGACTGGGTAAAACATAATAAAATGTTCAATATATGAGATAAATTAGACATAGATGATCATATACTTAAGATTATAAAAATGATTTACACCAAACAGAAAATGCAGCTGTTTAACTCTGAGGCTTCTGCAGTGAAATAAAAAGAGGAGTTAGACAAGGTTCATCCTTTCACCAAACCTATAAGTGAGACAGTGATGAAAAATATTGAAAAACAAAAAATAGTAATTAGTATCAATTGTATAAAATACAACAATCTTAGATATGCTGATGATATCATTTTAATATCAGAAAACCCGAAATAAATTAATCAAATTACTGCAGCTACTAATTGAAGAAGGTAAAGAATTTGGATTAGATATAAATGCAAAAAAAAGGCCAAATTTATAAAAATCTCAAAAGAAAACAGATCCGAGCCAGATATATTCATAAACAATATGAAAATTGAACATACAACAGAATACAAATATTTAGGCACCTACTTTACTGCAGATGGAAAGCAAGATAAAGAAATAAAAATAAGAACAGCCATAACTAAAGATGCCTTCTGGAAAAATAAAGATCTGCTCAGAAGTTCTGTGGATATTGAAACAAAGAAAAGAATGATAAGAACATTGGTGTGGCATATGGAAGTGAGACCTGGATATTCAAGAAAAGAGTAAAACAACAGATAATGGCCTTTGAAATGTGGTGCTATAGGAGAGCTCTGAAAATCTCATGGACAGAACATGTGACAAATACAGATGTCCTACAGAGAATGAGAACACAGGGATCTTTACTACAGGAAATGATCCAGAGAAGATGAGATTGGCAGGACATGTACTTAGAGGTTCAACAGTTTTAGAAGGAAAGATTACAGGAAAAGGATCAAGAGGCAAAAAATGAAGGACATGGCTTGAAGATATAAGATCATGAACTGGATCACATGGTTGTGCAGACACAAAAAAGAAAGCCACCAACAGAGAGAACTGGAAAGACATGGTGCTGCACCCTCTCACTGAGGAAGCTACATGAAGAAGAATTCAATGCCTCTAAGGATCCTCTTCCCTTTTGCACACCCTGGAGTTTATTGCAACTATTGCACCTGTAACTTACCTTATATTGGGGAAACTGGACGTGCAATCCTATCCATAAAAAAGAACACAAACAACACATTAAATATAACATACCTTTAAGGATATGTGCTTTGCATTATGGGATACTAGGGCAAGTGATGAGAAGTCATTAGCTTCTACATATGAGTTGCCCTAGTCCTGATTATATTTCAGGCACAAGGATGCCAAGTATATAATTTCTTGGTATCTTTAATTTAGGGCAAGTGAGTGGAACTGCAGTGTAATGTTGTGAAATATAAGGTGTTCTGAAATTTGGTAGTTAGGGTTGAGATGCAAAGTGTACATATGGTGGAGAAATTCTGGAGGAGGTAAATTAGAGAGATCTGAAAGTGATGGTAGACAGAGAACTAAGCTTTAGGTATTGCATTGCACAACTTATGCACATCAGATTATGCCAAGCACTTTGACATGTAGAAATAGAGATTTATAGTTTCATTGAATATAGCCTTCTTTAGGTCTTATAGATTATTGTATACAGATTTGGTCACTCAGTTTTTATGAGGATCAGGATATATATATATTGAGAGAGAGAGAGTGTCTAGTAAAGATTATATTAGAGTAGTAATCTGGCCTTTAGAAGACAGACTTGCAGTCTCTCACAAATAGGAAGAGAGTAGATATGATTGAGGCAGTATAAATTTGGTAAGGTTTAATGTAACAAGTTAATGCAGAAGAAATTTTTTGTACGATAGAAGACTGGGGTAGAACAAGACACCGTCTCTGGAAACTGTATAAGGAGGGTGTGGAGTGCATGGAATGTGGTTGGTGAGTGAAATATGTTACCTGAAAATGTGGTGGATACATTGGATAAGCTTTGTGTGTATGTGACAGTGTGTACCTCCTGCAGTGAGTCTTTTGACTCAGTGGAGGCCTGGTATTAATAAAAATAATAATCAGGGCCATTGTAACCACTAAACAACTAATACAGTGCCTAAGAGTGGCATATTTCAAGGACAGCAAGTGTGAACATACCGAACCTATTTTTATATATTGTAATTTAATTAATTTTACAGTTAAAATATGTCTATATCGATGAGTCTTTGGACTCCATGGAGGTGTTGCATAATAATAATAAAATATCTCTGAATGAAGCTTCTTATTTAGTTTCTTTTATCCAGAACTAATATAAAGCACTTAATTACTAGGAAACATTTATTGTTTATTAACTTTCTTTTTTTCTTATTTTTCAGGAGACACAGGTGAGCAAGGGGAACCAGCCCAAGTGAGTGATTCACTAATTTTATCAGGACCAAAAGGAGATACTGGGCTTCAGGGTACTGCTGGACCCCCTGGAGAGAGAGGCCCAATGGGTGATCCTGCTGAAGATGGACTTCCAGGTTTGAGAGGTGAAATTGGTGAGAGTGGCTTACCAGGTTTGCTTGGATTTGGAGGACTTAAGGGATTAGCTGGAGATCCAGGCTTGAATGGTCAGTAATTTTCTTAAATAGAAAAATATATGTGTATATTGCTAGTTTAAAGTGACTATAGATAATGCAATTGTTTGTGTGGATAAGATCTTTATGAGTAAAAGTTTTTTTGCATATTGGATGTGAATGTAATGCCAAAGCAGGTTATGACAGATAGTGTCATAACCTTCCAAGACTTGGAAGACCCTCTACAGATCCTCAAAGAATAAACCTTGAAACTTGACTGAAAACTTAAAACCATACTAAAGTGATGATTATTAATTTTTAAAAGTGCTCCCTCCCTTCATTCATAAGTGAGTAGCAAATGGCCATCTATTGTTCCTGAAACTTTCAAATTTTGCATGCTTTAAAGATTTGTTTGTTAATCTTCACCCAAGAATTGCTATTGTAATCAGTTAAAACATGATAATTAATGCTATCATGTTAGTGTCAACAGCTAATACTTGCATCTTAGAAATGCATTTACAGATAATAGAAACTAAATCTAATGCCATCCCAAATGATTGCCGATATGAACATAACTACTACCATTATTACTGTTACAAATTTCTGCCTATATTTATGTTGTTCTGAAAAAGTGTTAACCAGAAGTTAATAGGCAGTAGATGACTTTCGTCTACTGCCAAAGAGATGATATCACCTAATGTAATATCATCTCTTTGCTGGTTGAATGTTTGAAGCAACCAGAAACTATATATGAACTCTAGAGCAAAAATCCAGTTTGCTTTTCTCCAGTTTTTTCCAACATCTGAGTGGTTTTTCAGAATTAAGTCAGCATCATGGAGAGATCTGACATTTTAACATTCTTCAGGGGGACAGCTTTTGAAAGAACACTTATTCCAAAGACTAGTTATTGGACTGAATCTATGATAATCAGGAGTTTTAGTGGTCAGATAGTGAATAATCTTATTGTCACTGTTCTACTAGATGTGCTGCAGAATGGAATCTGACAAAAGTGGGATATAGGAGGCATTCCCAAGGTCATGATTAGCAGAGGAATTGGGTGAAATATTTCATATATACAGCCTTTATGAAGAATCTGTTACTACTGCATATTCCATATTTCACCCAATTTCAACTCAACTAAAAACAAAACATGAAAAATCAAGCAAAGAAAATCAACATGCAGATAAAAACAAATCCTCCGAAGCCTTTCAGATTCACTTCACAATTATACACAGTTTTAGTTCCACCTTCGATAATGCTTACTTCTGCTTACAGTCTGCAAAACTGCACCTGTTTTTCCTAGTGGAAACTCAATTATCTCAGTTCTTCAAGCACTATCATCTAAGTTTTCCTAATAGCTTCAAACCAGATAGAAAGTTGTAGTCTGCAGTCATTAGGATGCCCTATTAAAATACAGTCAATTGCTAAAACATAATTACAGCATTCATAAATTGGCATGCCATACCCCTCAGTTGGAAAAAGTGTGTAATGTGACTGCGACCTATGCAGAGTTAAGTAAGAACAATTCCCTCTCTACAATTCCTGGATTAATTTCAAGCTTAACCTGGTATAGTCTGTTAAAGATCTCACCATTTAATTTTTGTTTTATGATCTCCTTTCAATCAGCATAAAAAAACAAGCTGATCTCTGCATTGCATGCATCCTTATTTCCCTTGATCCTGTGATTACTTGGAATCCAACATAGGTAAATGTCCACAAAATCTCTAATATGATGTGATAAATGATCCCAGAGTGCAAGCACTATATGTGGCTGGTATAAGGGACTTTTTAGTGACCACTAAAGAGACATCTTCAAGAGTTAAAAAAAAAAAAAAAAAAAGATGTCTCTGTAACAGAGATGAGCTATTGAAAGAATTAAACTGTTACAAATACATCTTTGTTCTTTCATTTCATTAAATATCTAGCACCTAAACCTAAAGGCAATTAGTCCTACGTCCTACCTGTAAATTCTCATAGGTCTGTTAATTGCATGTTTTTCTCAGTTTATCTATCTCATGCGATAAAAATCGGAGGTTCCTGGAAACTCAGATTTTATCATCATACAAAACATGTGCTGCTTCTGTAATGAGATATCCATAATAATGCTATACAGTATAAACAGCAGAAGTGAAAAATGAGTCATCTCCTTAAGGACATCTCAACAACTTATCAGATTGGGATCAGACAAAATCTCAAAAGAAAGAATTCGATAAATTATTATAAAAAATTACATCTTGGTCCAAAGAGACTACTAGTCATGTTTCGGAACCCCATATAACTATCCTGGATATGTGGGATCCCCAAAATTCAGAAAATTAACACCGGCTTTCATCCAGTAGTAGACAGCACAGACAGCCCTGCCTATAAACTGGCCAAAAATTTATCCAAATCACTTTTCTTCCTTGCAGACAACTCTTCCTTATCTATTAAAAATTCTCTACTCGTTAATAAAAAATGTAACCTTGACAGATTATGATATTGTGGTCAGTTTTGATATTTCTTCACTGTTTGCTAATGTACCTTTGACAGAGACCCTTAACCTCATTAAGCCACAATATCCCCTGACATAATTGAATCATTCAGATTCATCATGGATTCCGATTATTTCTTATGGAAAGGAAGAAAACATACAATCAGTTGGATGGGACTGCAGTGGATTTCCCTCTTCCTATCCTTGCCCTCCCCATCTGACTTCTATATTGGAACATTTAGAAAACCAAGCACTCAACACAACCACACCTAAACCTTATACTGTGCTATGTATTTGCTATTTGGTCTCATGGTCCAGACACAATAGATACATTTTAGTGCATCTTAACAGCCAGTATCCTAAAATAAACTTCACCATAGAAAACGAAAGTAATAATTGTCTTCTCTTTCTAGATATCCTAGTGACACAACTTCCTAATGGCTCATTATCCTTTTCCATTTACATATGCAATCACAGCACCATCCTTCATAGCAGTATGATATCCTGAAAACACTTGACTCACTGAGCCAGAGCTATTTATTCAAATGGACACAGCTCATATACCTTCATAACATCTTTTTAACCAATAGCTACAACCTCTGTTAAAATAGATAAAATACTGAATGCAACCTCCACCTCTCCTACAAGCAACACACAAGATCACAGCAAACTTTTCCCATCCCTAATATTAAGAGCACATCAGAAAAGATAGCCAAAGTTCTCTGTAAATATGATTGTCACTTTTAACTACTTATTCATCTTTATCATTCTTCTTTGGACATACTGGTAAATCAGTTGACATCTGCTACCTTGAAGAACACAATGGCAAGATAGAATGTTGGAATTGGTAGACTATGCTCTGAAGGCATCAATATTACACAGAAATCATTAAAGGTCTGAGAGAGTATATTTTAGAATCGGCATCAGCTATATTACATCCACACATTATCTTAAATGTTATTCATTATCTCTATGGATCATATTATGAAGGAAAGTGTTATTAAATCTAATATCAAAATTGTTGATGTTAATATTAGCTCTTCACTTCATGCAGATAATGTTAAACTTCTGAATAAATCCAGCACAAGTCTGCAAAATTCCCTGACAAAACTGAATAACTGTTGTAATAAATTTGGTATGAAAATCAGCAATAAAAAGACAGAGACAATGAAAATAGGAAGACAAACACATTTCTTCCTGAATGGTGAACCTATAGAACAAATAAAACATTTCAGCTATTTAGGCACAATATCTAGTGAAGATGGTAAATTAAATGTGAAAATAGACAACAGAATTAGTAAAGCTGGTATCATAGGAAGTTGACCGAATAAATTTATATGGAATAAGAAAGAAATTAATCAAAACACTAAATTAGCTATATACAAGATAGTGTCCAAACCATTTAACTTATGGATCTGAGAGCCGGGTTAGAAATGAAAACACTTGATCAAAGACCTCTGATATGAGAGTTCTGAGAAAGATTAGTGGAGTGAACAGATGGCATCAATGGCAGTATCACATTAAAAATGAGGATATTAGGAAAGAACTTGCCATTGTTAGCATCCAGGAATTTGTTAGCAGAAAGCTAATCTCAGGTCACTTGACAGAATGAGAAAGGAAAGATTAATAAAACAGGTGTTCTTTGCACAGTTGACAGGAAAAAGATCCAGAGGAAGATCAAGATGTAGATGGATTGATACAGTAAAAAGGGTCCTTAAGAGAGAAATATAAGATCAGATGATATTGGAGTCTTGACAGGTAACAGATTAATTTGGAGGAAAATTATTAATCAGAAGTTAGTAATGGTGTAACTTTTTCATGTAGTATCATCATTATAAGTGAAAAACAGCGGTGATGAAATTCAACAAAAGAAACAGCAAAGTGTATATTACATTGGTTCCCTCTATAGATAAAAATAATATTGGTTATAAAAATTAGTATAAAAATAATTTGTTATAAAAAATACTACTTAATTTGGATGAAGAAAATAATTTCCCAAACTTTAAGGATAGAAATGCAGTCATTATGATTAAAGTTTAATCAATAAAGAGGAGCTTCAGCACTTTCTTTGAATAAATGTTCATATTTATACATTTTTATACATGTTTCCTTTACAGGTGAGACATGGTTGGAAGAGGATGACATCCTGACAGGAATAGAGATGGAAGGGTATGATGTGTTTCGTGAGGATAGAAGGGGTAAAAAGGAAGGGGGTGGGTGTTATTGATGATAGAGAAAGAATTATGTCCATACAAAGTAGATATGCAAGAGGGAAATAGTGCCAGTGGTTTCGAGGCAGTATGGTGTGAGATAGAGGTGAATGGAATCAAATACTTGGTTGGATAGACCAGGTAAAGTAGATGGTGGTGATAATGAAATGTATAATCAAATTAGCCAAGCAAATAAGAAAAAGGTGATCATTATGGGCGATTTTAATTATGGCAATATAGACTGGAATGATGAGATAGCAACTGGAAACAAAGAAAATGAGTTTCTTGAGTTTTTGAGGGATACCTACCTCAGATAGTATGTAACAGAGGGCATGCGAGGATTGAGAATCTTGGATTTGGTCATCTCATCAGAGGATGTAATTATAAATGAGGTGTCAAATCATCCACCAATTGGTGAGAGTGACCATGAGGTGATTACTTGGATGGTTGGCAGCAGTGTGAGGACCTCTGTGAGAAAAGGGTATATGTGGAACTATAAGTGGGAGGGGGGGGGAAGCATGGAATGAGGAGTTAGCTGGAAAAGATCTCAATTCAGCTTAGGGGATTTTCAAAAACTATCTAGTAGATGCAATGTCTAAGTGTATTCCAAGGGTGAGAAGGTTAAATAAGGTAGGAGTGAGATGGATAAATAAAGAGATTAAGCATGCGATACAGAGAAAGAGAGCATTGTGGAGACAGCATAAGAGGTGGAAATAACCAATTCCATGAGATCAGCAAAGACCAGGCAAGGAGTGTGACTTGGTTGGTGAGGGTAGCTAAAGAGAGGTATGAACAGCAGTTGACTAATGAAGCCAAAAAGAATCCTAGGGAGTTCTTTCGATATGTAGCCAGCAAAAGAAAGAATGATTATGGAAGTATGACATTGATTGCAGAAAATGGTATAAATACATCTGTTGCAGAATGTGTGGTGGAGATACTTAATGAGCAGTTCATAAAGATCTTTCAATCTTGTGAATGTGACTTCATGGAGGGATTGAGAGCACTTGATGATGGGGAGGAGAGACTGACTGTAGGTGAGCAAGAAGTGTATGAGGAGTTGAGTAAACTAGATGTTAACGAGGGTGTGGAACTTGATAATATATCACCACGTATTCTGAAAGAATGCGTGGTGATATATTATCACCACGTTAACATATAGATGTTAACGAGGGTGTGGAACTTGATAATATATCACCACGTATTCTGAAAGAATGCGCCAGGAAGTTGACACCTGCCTTGACATATTTTTTTTAATGCCAATCTTGCACTCGGTCAACTCCCTAAGGAGTGGAAGGAGGGCAAGATTGTGGCACTTCATAAAGGAGGTGATCGAACTCAAGCATCAAACTATAGGCCTATCTGTGTGTCAGGTGTTGTGGGTTGGAGAAGCTTGTGAGAACTAGAATCCAGAGTTGGGTTGACAACAATGGTATTATCTTTGATGGACAGCATGGATTTGCTAAAGGGAGGTCATGTTTTAGTATCTACTTACGTATTACAATAAAGTGACCTTCCTAGGACAGAGGACACAGTAATATACTTAGATTTCACAAAGGCTTTTGATAGAGTACCTCATGATAAATTGATAGTCAAACTAGAGCAGATGGGGTTGGATATTAGATTAATGCATTGGATTGGAGACTGACTATCTGATAGGTATCAACAAGTTGTGTATGGGGATGCGATATCCAGGAAGGGAAAGTCACTAGTGGAGTGCCTCAGGAGGTCTGCTTTGGGGCCATTACTGTTTAACTTGTATATTAACGATATAGGTGAAGATTTGGATGGAGATTTTCAGTTGTTTGCAGATGATGCAAAGTTGGGATGAACCATGAAGAGTAGTGAAGATGTTGTGGCCTTACAAGAAGACCTGAATAAATTGAATGATATCGCACGGAAATAGAGATGTGAATTCAAAGTTGCAAAATGTAAGGTTTTAAAATTTGGAAAACAAAGATGGGATGCAGAATTTATGCTTGGTGAGGATATATTGTTGGAGATGGAAGAAATAAGAGATTGGCAGTGTTAGTGGATAAGGATCTGAAATTTAGGGGGCACATAGCCAAAATTGTGAAGACAACACAAAGGCTTCTGGGAATGATGCAGAGGACACTGATGTGTAGAAGTAGGGAAATTCTTGTTCCATTGTATAAGGCTTTGATTAGGCCATACATGGGCTATTTTGCCCAGATTTGGTCACCTGGTTTTCAGAAGGATGATGAAATGTTGGAAAGGGTCCAAAGACGATTGACTAAGGGAGTTTCTGACCTCTGGAATGTCGAGTACGAGAAAAGATTGAGAAGATGTAATTTGCAGAGTCTGGTGGACAGGAGGAAGAGGGGAGATATGATAGAGACCTACAAGTTGGTAAGGGTCTGTAGAACCTCTCCAGCATTGATTATAGGATCAATGCTGGAGAGGTTCAACAGAAAATAGTGGGAGATTGGGAGAGAACCAGAGGTCATCCCTCAAAACTGTATAAAGAGAGCGTGAGTAGGGGAGTGAGAAGCAGGTTTTTTTCGTGCAGAGTTGTAAATGATTGGAATGCCTTGCCTGAGAGTGTGGTGTCTGGTGCTTGTAGTGAGGAGTTTGAATGTGTTCAAGGCATGGTATGATGAGCAGTGTGTGTGTGTGATAAAAGGACCTCCCAGATGAGTCTTTGATTACATGGGGTCTCATGGTAATAATAATAATACAGAGATTTACGTAAAATTTTGGTATTAATCCTTTGTATCCTGTGATTTGTGTTAATAGTTTCATGCTGTGCCAAATGAGAGTTATGAGATTTGATAAGCTAGATATGGTCTAGCTGTTCAGAAATATGAAAAATATGAACATTTATTATTATTATCTGGCTTCCATGAAGTCAGAGACTCATCGTGAGAGGTACACATTATCGCACACAATGCTTATCCAACCGTATCTTAAACCGATTCATTGTGTCAACATTCACAACACACTCAGTCAATGTATTCACCACTCACCAACCACTCTTCATACAAAGAACATGCTTCTTGCTCCTCTGCACACACCCTCCTTATATGGTTTCCAACAATGGCCTCTTGTTGTCCCCCCCCCCTTTCTATGAAAAATAACAACTAATTGATGAGAGGTCCTCTAGTACAGTGCTTCCCAAACTGTGGAAAGTATGTTTTGTAAAGTAAGTTTTGTATGTTTTGTTTTGTTTTGTTAAGGGGAGGGCTGTGAAATAATGAAAAGAAATTTAAAATCTTTTAAGACTAATTAGATTTTTTTTATCTTAAAAGAAACATATTTAATTTTTATTATTTATTATTTTTTGTTATTTTTTATATTTTAATCGTAAAAATCACACATTGGTGCATGTTCCCAAATTTTGCTTCCTGCATATTTCAGCGCTTAAATAATATTAGTAAATATATGCTTATTCATATAAGTTTCATTTCAAAGCAGAAATCTAAGAATTGCAGTTTCAAATATTTCACCTGATATTGGTGTAGCAGTATTGAAACACATCCATCACATTAAATTGTTATTAAACTTCTTTTATGTTTTTAATTCTTTCTTTATTACTAATCATTTTACATTTCATGTGCTTGTACTGCAAATGTACAATAACAATATATCTATCTATATAAAAATATGAGATAATGTGCCATGTCAAATGTGTATGTAAGATGCTAAAATGTAATATTTGCATTTGATTTTTGCAATATTAGCTGTGTATGTTTTGTATTGAATATAAATACAATAAATATTATAATAATATATGTCTATATTACGATTTTTTTTCGAGGGGGCCTGTGAAATATTTAAATTTTTCCAAAGAGGACCCTGACTTCCAGAAGTTTGAGAAGCACTGCTCTAGTAGGATGGAGGAAATTGAGACTTTTGTCTCATTGATGGAGCAACCTACGACAGTACCACACACATGGCCAAGGCGGCAATGAGCCTATAGCAGATGGTGAGCTTCCTGAGAGAGGGAGAGAGTGCCGGGAGTGCATTGGGGTGTTGTTACAGTCACATCGGTGTTCGTTTGCCTGCCTGTTTGGTGAGTGGTTAGTGTATCCACTTTCCAGCTAAAAGGCTGCGGGTTCGAATCCTGCCTTGGGCATGGATGTTTGTGATTGTTTGTCTGTGAAAACAGTGGTGATGGTAGGGTAGATTGCACTGGTGTAGATGATGTAGGTAGTTGCAGTTAGTGGAATGGTGGAGACAGAGAGTTGTAGATCAGGTGTCCCCCCCCCCCCCCCCCAGATGAGTCTTTGGACTCCCTGGAGGTGTTATGTAATAATGATATGTCTCAATCATATCCTCCCCCTTCCTCCCATTCACGACAAGGCTTTGCAATTTACTTTCTCTCAATCTGTCCTTGTACTTTATATTCCAAAGACCACTGACCACCTTTGTGAATCTTTTGTGGACCCTTTCCAACATATTCTCATCACTGTGAAACTTGCCAACCAAATCTGATCTGTGCACAATACTTATGAGGCCTCATATGGATTATTGTCACATTATATGGATCATTTGTCACTTTGTTATAGTACATAAGTAACTCTTTCTGATATCCACAGAGAATACTGCTGTTATTGATGACTTATTTTTCACGGTATTAACAATACCACACAATTTTATCAGATGTTTTATTAACTGCTTACGATGTCTCGAAAGAAAAAAGTCTGGAAACTACTAAAAAAAGTGACGGCATGGCCTCAAAGAAATCATCAGGAAAATAAAACCAATTCATGTTAAACCACCCTGTATTTATGGATTACCAAAAATCCACAAAACTAATATCCCCCCCCCCTATGCCCCATAGTCGATAGCATAGATAGTCCCACACATAAACTGGCCCGGCATTTAGCCAAGTCACTTGCCTTGCTATATACTGGCAACTCCTCTACTTTTGAAAAAAATTCAGTCCATTTCAAAACACTGATTAAAAATCTGATCCTAAAAAATTCAAACATAATTGTTAATTTTGATGTTACCTCTTTATTTACCAATGTACCACTTATAGACACTATTGATCTAATCAAGTCTAAATTTCCCCCTGATATTTTTGAATTATTTAAATTTAACACGAATGCAGGTTACTTTACATGGGAAGGAAAATTCTACATACAGATTAATGGTACTGCTATGGGTTCCCCCCTCTCCCCCATTAGCAAACTTTTACATGGAACACTTTGAAAACAAAGTACTTACAACAGCTACATACAAGTCATAAGTGTGGTTATGCTATGTAGATGGTGTTTGACATCTGGCCCCATGGACAAGACACTTTGGATGCTTTTGTCACCTACCTAAACAGCAAACACCCCAAAATCCACTTCGCAGTAGAAAAATAATCAAATAACTGTTTACCATTTCTTGACGCATTGGTCACCTGTGTTTCAGCTGGATCACTGTCTTTTTCCATTTACGGAAAGCCTACATACACAAGGGAAGATACCTACATAAACAATCGCATCATCATCCAGTCCAACAGTATGGCATTTTAAAAACACTTACACACAGAGCCAGACCCATTTGTTCTAATTGTACAGCTCTGACCACAGAACTCCAATATATGTGCCATACATTCTTAGCCAACAGCTATGATCCCTACAAAATAGATAAAATACTACATAGCCCATTACTGTGCCCTCTCCTAATACACAAGAATAACATGACCTTTTCTATTCCCTATATCAGCGGTACATCAGAAAAGATAGCCAAAGTATTGATGAAACATAGCCTTCGCACCACTTTCAAACCTCATGTCAAGCTGGCAACTCTGATCCACTCGCCTAAGAATAAACTTCACCCCTTAGCACACCCCAGGAGTGTATGAAGTTCCTTGTGACTGTGACTTGGCCTATTATGGCCAAACAGGAAGATCAGTTAACATCCGCCTGGAAGAACATGAAAAATACATTCGCTGCTATTACTATGGCAAGTCGGGACTGGCAGACCACGCTTTGGACACTCCTTCACACGGGATTAGATGGAAGAAAACGAATGTGCTATTTAGGAATCATTACAGATCTGAAAGATTATTTTTTGAGTCAGCAATGGCTTTGAAGAATTCTCCCAACCTTAACAAATATGGTTGCATTAATTTGCCAAAAATTTGGAAGACTGTTATCCTAAGAGAAACTCCTGTATAGCTGTTTTTTTTTTTTTTTTTTCATTAGAGGGCACCAAAATAGGACTTTTGATCTTTTGTCCATTGCAATTGTATAGTTTCACTCACTCACTCACTCACTCACTGTCGCATGTACAAGTGTGTTGTTCTCTCTGATGATGCTGAGTTGAAAATCAGTGAAATATAAGCAGTTAATAAAACATCGCTTTGATAAAATTGTGTGGTGTTGTTAATACCATGAAAAATAAGACATGAATAACCATCAAAACCTAAGCTTATTTGTTAGAATACTGCTGTTATTAACCCATTTCTGTATCCTACTTCTAACAAATCTCTCCAGTACCTTCACCACAACTCCAGATATACAGATTGGCCAATAATTTGAAGCTACAGCCATATCACCACCTTTATGCAGTGGAACAATTATACCCTCCTTCCACTCCCTTGGAACCTGTGCTGTTGTGAGACATATTAAATAGCTACGCCAATGCTTCTGCAGTTCCCTGGAGCATTCACTTATGATGCACGATGATGTGTCATCAAACATCAAGATTATTTATTTCCTCTAATACCTCCTGCTCACTCACAATTAAGCTCTCCTATGTCCTCTACACTTAAGTTCCTCATGTTTGCACCTTGATGAGTATAAAACAGCCTTAAAAATTGATCACTGAATACCTCAATGTCTTCTGCAGCAGTTACCATTCTACCATTTTCATCCATTACATTATCTTAACATAATCATTCTTCCTTCTACTTGCCACAGTTTTTCTTTACCTGATTTGCCAATTTCTGCTCATACTGCACTTTTGCTTTCTTATTAACTCAGTTGCTCTGCTGGCTTGTTCTTTATACTCTTCATATAACTGATCATTAGTCATCTTGTACTGTCTCCAAAGCTTTCTTCTTCCAGATCTCATGCTTAAGCCTGCCATTCATCCAGTTTATTTCTACCTTATTCAGCCTTTTGGCCTTCGGAATACATTCACACGTTGATGCTGTTATGTATTTCTTTTTCAGTTCCCAAGCAACATTTATTTACTTACCACAAAACTCCTCATTCTATGCTATCTCCTAAGCTGGTCATAATCTTCAGCCTTGTACTTTCACATATATCCTTTTCTCATGGAAGTCTGCATATAGCTAGTCACAGCCAAGGTGATTACTTCATGATAACTCTCCCCAACTGGAAGAATGTGTGAAACCCCACTCACAATTACATCCTATGATGAAATGATCAGATCTAAAACTCTCAATCCTTGTGTGCCTTTCTTTACATCAGGAGTCTTCAACGCATGGCCCACAGAGCTCTTTGCTGTGACCTGCCGGCCATTTAAAAAATAACTACTTAACGTTAAAACACAATTAAATAAAAGATAATTTCAATGAAGCCCATTGGCCACTAAGCTATACTGCAGTATTTAGAATTGTAAGATGCTTTCCAGATTCGCAAGGAATGCTGTGCATTTGATACTTTTACATAAAATCCTATAAAAATAAATATTAAATAGACATGCTTCTTTAGCCTTCTACCAGCGCCAAGCAGTACTTAAGTACTAATACTAGCATCGCAGGTAGATGGCTGAAGCAGTATTTCATTCAAGTGCGCTGTCTAGTGCCTTTGAGATACATCTCAAAGGTTCTCGATACTTCGTTGTTTTCACATAAATACAAGAGGATCTCATCCACTGTCAGTCAGTCATGAACGGTGTGATATTCGTATAAGAGCACGTAGGTTCGTCATGTCAGCCATAGCCTATTGTGGTTTTATATTGCCAGACTTTTTTCATTAGTTTGAGATATATTCAGTGGATAACAACCGTTACATGGCCATTTTGGATCATTTTTTGGGTTCACCTTCCATCACTATGGCATCTACGAGTAAAAAGCGTAAATCAAGTGATTCTTGTTGGGTTTTTAATGAAAAGTGGACCAATTTGTACATTTTTGTGCCGATCGATGATAAGCCAGTGTGTTTAATTTGTCTGAGTCAGTGTCAGTATCAAAAGAATGCAATATAAATTGACACTTGAGACAAAGTATGTATCCAATTTCGATCACCTTCAAGGGCAGCTTCGTGTGGACAAAGTGAACCATCTCCAAATTGATTTAAAATGCCAGCAGGGTATGTTTAAAAGGCAGAGGGAAGAGGGTGAAGCATGCATCAAAGTAAGTTATGTAATAGCTGAAAAAATTTCTAAAAAATCAAAAGCCTTCTTGGATGGTGAGTTTGTGAAAAAGTCTCATCACTGCTGGGGATATTCTGTGCCCAAATAATAAGGAAGTGTTTAAAAACCAAGTTTGTCTTGAGTAACTGTAGCATGACGTGTCGAAGAACTTGCCAATGACATTGAAGGAACTTTAAAAAAAAAAAATGGGCATTTGAATTCACATCATATTCACTTGCTTTAGATAAGAGTACAGATCTGAAGGATACAGCACAACTGGCTATCTTTGTCCGTGGCATTGATCAAGAATTCAATGTAACAGAAGAACTGCTAGCACTCGTACCTATGAAGGGAACAATGAAAGGCACTAATATTCTTGAAGCCGCCAAGAAAACACTCCATCATTTCGACCTCAGCTTAACCAACCTCGAGGATGTGGTAACTGATGGTGCCCCTGCTATGGTAGGAAAGAACAAAGGGTTTGTTGCACTGCTACAGAAAGAACCGGAACTAGAAGGAAAAAATTTCATCCATTACCACTGTTTAATCCACCAGGAGAATTTCTGCATGAAAACTATTGGATTTGAGAATGTCGTGAAAGTTATTGTGACTGTCGTCAAGAGGATTGAATTAGGGCAAGAGGATTGAATCATCAATTCCAAGAGTTTTTGACCCAAAAGTGCAAAGCGGATCACAGTGATGTGGTTTGTGACGTGCATTGGTTGAGCAGAGGGAAGGTTCTTAAAAGAGTCTTTGACTTAAGGAGCGAAATACAGCAGCTCGTGCAAACCAAGGACCGATTGCGGAATTTAATGATCCGAAGTGGATGACAGACTTTGCCTTTGTGACCAACATCTCGTTGCATATGAGCGACCTAAATACACAGCTACAATCCAAAGATCAACTGGTGCACACTCTGTTTGATCACATCAAAGCTTTTGTGGCCAAGTTCAAATTTCGGGAGGCACGACTTCCAAGACTTAACTCATTTTCAGCGTTTTGCTGAGCTTAACTGTTTGTCTCTTTATGAATACACTACAAAATTAGCTGTGTTGTGAAGTGAGTTCGAAGAGAGATTTAATGATTTTCGTAAAAAACAGTCTTCCTTAGATTTATTTTCAATGCCATTCAGTGTCAATGCTGCCATACAAATGGAGCTGCTTGAACTCCAAAACAAATCTTCTTTGAGAGAAAAATTATTCAATGTGCCCTTGCTTACATTTTACAAAGACTACATTTCTGAGGACACATTCTCTAATCTTCACCAGCATGATTTGAAGATGTTGCTTTGTTAGGAAGCACATACTTATGTGAGTAGTTCTTCTCCAGAATGAAGCATGTGAAGTCCAAGACAAGAACTCAGATTACGGACCAACATCTCGAGAATACTCTGCACCTTCCAACATCGATGCCAACATCGACAAGCTGGTCAAAGAAAAACATTGCCAAATTGCCCGTCATTGTAAAAAATAAATGTTTTCTTCATTAAATTATCTTTTTTCAAGTATTGATTGTATTTATTTATCATGAACCCAATTCCTACTTATGCTCTTAAAGCCGAGTTTTTTTATTTTTATAGGATTTTATGTAAGGTATCAAATGCCTAGCATTTCTTGTGAATCTGGAAAGCATCTTACAATTCTAAATACCACAGTATAGCTTAGTGGCCTGCAGGCTTCATTGAAATTTTTAATGCAGCCCACACTGTCTGAGAAGTTGAAGTCCCCTGCTTTACATGCTGCCAGAGATAATTATCTCTCAAGAACTCAAGAAATTCATTTTCCTTATTCCCAAATGCTATCTCTTCATTCCAATCTATACCACCATAATTAAAATCACCCATAATAATTACTCTCGCTTTTTTCACTAATCCAAGTTGTTTATACATTTCTTCATTGCCACTTTCCACATTCCCTGCCTAATACCAACATCCAACTAAATATGTCTTCCAGTCAACCTCCACTTTATACCACACTGTCTCTTAACCATTGCCACTATTTCCCTCTTTCCAGTTTACCTTATGTGGACATATTTCCCCTGCTATTATCGGCAGCATTTCCCCCTGTCTTCTTGACTTTTCTATCCTCATGAAAAATACTGTATTCTTACAGTTAGGGTATAATCTTCATTCACCCATGTTTCGCTTATTTCAGCAATTTTGAGACAAATAAACTCAGTGATTTCTTTTTCTCTCTTATTTCTTATACTTCTGGCATTTGTAAACAAACACAACAGTTTATTTTTAGGACTATAACCAGTCCTATGCAAACGGAACAGGTAAATGAGCGTGGACTATCCAACTAACAAGTGGCTTGGATAGTCCACCTCCTCATTTACCTGTTCCGCTTGCATTTCCATTTGCCAAGCACTTCTTTCTCTTCAATACCACTCTCCTGATCTTTCACTTCATCTCTTACTTCTGATCTCTTCTTGCATCAGAAAGTGCACTTCCATCTGGCAACACTTTCTCCATTGCACTCACTCCAAAGCCATTTGAATGCAGTCCATCGTGCCTGTATAATTCTATTCTTTTCTCAAACTCATGCTGTACATCCACAAACTGTACTCCCTTCTCCTCACACAGCTTTGCTAGCATACTATTTATGATTCTGGTTCTCCATCTGAACTCATCATTGTCATACCTCAGGAAACACTGAAAACTTTTCCCACTATACTGTGATCTCTCACTCCTCTCAATAACTTCTTCATATTCACTCTTACATTCTCCATATGTCCACTTAAATCATTTCTCTCCACAACCACCAGTAAATCTCTTACTTGTTTCCTTCTAATTTCCAAAACCTAAATTATCTTGCTCATTCTCCCTCCTGTATAGCAGATCTTCTTGACTCTCTCATTAACTAATCCTCTAACTATGGAATTTCTATACACTACTATCCTAGAATCACTCATCATCTCTTTTATCCTTTTTTATTTTTATTTTTCGTTCTATTCTTTTGAACACTTTCATTAACTTCCACTAAACATCTAATATCATTCCACATATTCCTCATGTCATTTTTCATTTTTAAATAACTCTTTCATCAATATTATGTAGAAGCAAAAGTTTAACTTTTGCCTCTACATTCTTGTGTTCTTTCACTCACTAAGTTTCTCTTGCTTGCATTCTATTTCTTTCATTTACATCATCTTTAATTTCATCTGTCTTCCTACAAATCCATACCCTCTCTTGTCTCCCATTCAATCTCTACACAAACACATCTCTTACATTATTAATTATAATGAAGAGCCAAAGGCTTCAATTTGGCGACATGAACTTATTTTAAGTTAAGGGATATTATATCCCATAGTGGTTCTTAGCCAAATAAGAAACTCAGAGTTTCATGCCGAATATAGAAACTATATAAAGTTCGGTGATTCCAAGCGTAAGCAAATACCTGGATAGTGCAGCACCTGACCCTTGAAGGTAGTGCAAGCTGAGGCAACTCGTATAAAGGGTGGAGCAAGCTCCGATCACTATTCTTGATATTTATCAATAATGTGAACTTAACTCTTAGGAGCTGCATTTTGTTCAACATTATGAGAAAAGGGCACTACGCAGACCAGTTTCGACCTTTTTTGAGGTGTCATCAGTGAGTAGGTAGACAGTTAATACCAAGTTTGTAGCGAACAGAACTTACATCCTTTCTATGAGAAGGGATGTAAGTTCTGTTAAGTTGCACTGGTCGACTTCTGCATGGTTGCCCTCGTGAGTACTGCCACTGTGTTCTGTTTAAAGAAGGCAGTTTTAATTAATAAATCATGCAGAAATCAAGCCAAAAATCATGCAGACACACTAAGTTATGAAAAATAAACAGTACTACACTAAAATTCACACGTTATTGCTAATTATTATTCAAAATAGCACTTATCTTTTAAGGAGCTTAAAAGATAAGCTCCATAAATCTTCCTTCTTCTAACACTACCCACCTTATGGGTGTCTAGTGGCCAATCTTCAAAACAAATGTATATTCATAGTCTAAAAACAATCGCAAACATTTAATCTCATTGCAAGATTTGAACCCACAAACTAATGGTTGGAGAGAGGACATAGTAACCACTCAGCCAACCAAGCCCTTTATTCAATGAAAGTGCTGAATTCCTACTTCATTACCTGAACCTTAGTCATAACGACTGCTTTTCTATCCCCACTAAAGTTTGGGAAATTGCCATCTTCAATTATTATTTTTTTTATTTTTATTAAGCTAAATGTTTTTATCCTAATTCACATGCAACTGTATATATAGAAGGATTCTAATGCAACATATGTACTCTACTGTTTCTTTTGTTCAAATTTCCTCACTCTTGTTCTTTACTTATACTGATGTCTTGTGATGTGTTGGATGAAATATTTGTATAATAAGTGGAAGCTGCACAGGTCTTCTTATACAAGAAAAACTGCTTGACTTAATAGAACCATAACTATAGTTCTACTGTGCCATCTTCGCCATATTCAAGCAAGGTCATTCTTTTTGTAACCAATTCTTCTTCCACTTTCCACACAGCAAAAGAAAATAACAAACACAGTCTGTTATTTTCTTTGGCCCTGCAGTGTTAGTCCCTTCTTGTATTCCAGTATCTTCTTCCTCACTAGATTTATAACTCACCTTTGTATCTTGAACTACTGAAGCAGCTGCTCTCTATACCTTTGTGTGTAAGTAACATCTGCTTAATCAATAGCTCTTGTTTGAACTCCCTAGTCATCCATAAGTCCAGACTAGTTTTCATTCTCACTCTAGTTACCAGGTGTTTCTTATTTAACTTAATTTTGATGCACTTTATCTTTTTTCCCCATCCATTGACCTTGAAATTCCACATAAATCTTATACTTCTGCATATGTACTTACTCCCCTTTCTCCTATGTCTTCATACAGCTCCTGTTACTCAAGTCACTCTTTAATCACACTTCTGATATACATGCATTCGAAACCTGCTCCTCAGTTCTTCACTCTGCTATTAAGGCAACACACTCTTCTGCTGCACAGTCTCTATCATTGTTTTCAATGTTATATTTTGCCACTCAGTTTACACTTCTGAAGTCATTTGTTCCAATCATCGATGTTATCTCAACCACATTCTAATCTTTCTCTTTATTGCTAAAGTTGCTCTCATGCCCTGGTGCAAGCATTCTGTCCCTGTTTGTCCCTGAATAATAATCTTCATACTTGACTCTTCTCATTCTTTCCACTTAAACTCTCGTGTCTTCACACTTTCACGTTTTCTCTTCCATTCTCTTCTTTTTTTTCAATTCCACTTTATCCATTGAACTGCTTTTCCCATCAAAATTTGTCTCTTCCTTTGTCTATTCTCTCTCTCTCTCTCTGCTTCCAGTAATGTTTCTTTTCTGATCTCCTCTTTCTCCCCCCCCCCACCCAAGTACTTGCGCTCATTCACAACACAGTCATACTCAGTCATGCTACTTTAGTCCTTCAGCTAGCAGCTATTTGCAGTTTCACTTTAATCAAGTCATCCAATTCTACATATTTTCTCTGCTCTTACTTCATCCAGAAATAGACTGACACTGATGTTATCTAGTGCTTTCAGTTTCCTAAATTTTTGATAAACACACTTCCATGCTTTATCTGCCATATTTCTAATAAGTGGGAAGTGAAGCATGGTATGAAGTTTTTAAGTGCATCATTTAAAATGTAGTCTTTGAATGATGAGACTGGGGACAATGAGTAAAATATTGGCTATCATATTGGTCTATTTCCTCACACAAATTCACTAAAGCGATCACAAAGTAGTTATTTCCACTTATCACAAAAAGTGATAAGTGGAAATAACTACACTGCATTACTACAATATATCTAAGTAAATAAATCTTTCTGGAGCTCAGAAAGATTTATTTACTTAGTGGTGCCCTACAAGTAAGACATCCTCTTATTACCTTATTAGCTTTAATGCTTCTTTGATGCCTCTCTAGCTGTATTATGTTTTTTTTTTTTAAATAGCCTTTCCATTCCACTCAGTGGAAGATATGCAGGATGTGGTGCCAGATTTGTTGCATTAAATGAATTTGATGCCTTCTTTTCCTTATGGGCTTCTCTGCCAGTGTCATGATTCTTGAGGTAGAATAGACTTACCTGGGTTTTGGCTAACTTGGCATCCAAAAAAATTTCTTTGTAATAAATTGCTAGCTCTTTAGGATGAGTAACAGTTTTTGAAATTGAAATTGAAAATGTTTATTTTCAATTTCAAGTGTTGTGCTGCAATAGCTAGGTCTGCATTTGCATGTACCACCAACTTTTTTGCTAAATAAATCACAAAGAACAAAATATTTTTCAATAGCAAAAGGTGGAAATTTTTAGTCCTTCGTAAAGCTATACATCTTGATAAGGAGAAGTCTGTGGTGGCTAGCGTTATAGCCAGCAGTCGTGTCAACTATGGTAGGTTCTGTCTTAAGCTTTTGTATGATATCCATCTTTCATCTACTTGTATAAGATTCAGAACTTGTGATGTGTAATATATGCCAGGCCTGAAGCCAGATTGTTCTTTAAAAAAATAATAAAAAATAATAAATAAATAAATAATAAAAATAAAAATAAATTCTCAAAACAAGAGCTAAATCTGTTGACAGTTATCCTTTCATACAATTTATAGAAATGCATGGTAAAGAAATAGACTTATAGATTTTTTTTTTTTTAATCTTTTGGTAATTTGTCTGGTTTTACAAAGGCCACTATTCTGGCTTTCCTCCAGATTGCTAGCAATTAAAGTTTCACCACACTTTTAATACTGCATAGAAAGGTTGCACTGAACTGCGTGGTTAGCCTAGTGGCTTTGCACTTCGCAACCATATGCCTGGGGAAGGATTGTCCTAGGTTCGATTCCTGTTCTAAACGTGAGGAATTTGAGGATCTTCCTCAGGCATAGCCAAGTTAGCCGGTCTTGGGCGCGGTCAGTAGGGTTTTTTCCACCAGTTTATCTGGCGTTTTTCATCCCGCAAGCAGGCAAACCGGCCCCGTGAACATACACCTCTACAGTCAAAAATATATCTCCCCCCCAGCGGCAGACCAGGCGACGGGTCAGTTGGGAGTAGTACTAACAAGAAGTCGCATCTAAATAACACGTGGACCCTGCACAGGAAGCGGGAATAACGCGTAGAAGAAGAAGAAAGGTTGCATTGTGATTCTACCAACTACTGTTGTTTAGCAACACAGTGCAACCTTTCTATGCAAAGCAAAGCAAAGATGTTTTAGTTTTTTTAGAATATTTTTGAAGAATTATATAGTTATTCATTTCGGTATCACTAATTAAATACATTTTCACTGTAAATTTATTTAATTAGTGATACTGAGACTGAATCCATATTAATTGTCAAGGTTGTTAATAGGTTTTGTATAGAATTTTGTATATAACAGCTAACAAAGGCAAAAATTCAGGTAAGAACAACCAGACAAATGTACAAAAGTTGACCATGTTGAGCAGTGGGGGATTGCACTAAGATGGTTCATTGTTGGGAGTGTAATATGAATGAATGAGCAAATGTGGCAGTTGTGTTTGCTGAGAAATTGAACAACAGAAGTGAGAGAATGTGATTCTGCAGAAAATGTGATATATTAATGGACTGTGGTGATTTTTGAATGAAAGTTGTGAATGAGAAGTGAAAAATACAGCATTCGGTGAAAAACTGAGAATGATAGCCAGAAGAGTGAGTGTGAGAATGTGAGTTTAATGAAATCAATGAAATGATTAAGATTAGAAACTAAGTTCAGATAATGGGATAGTGAATATGGGAAACAATTGATAAAGGAAAAGCAAGCATTAATGTGGAAATGTGCCTAACCTGATATGCATTCGTCAGGATTGTGCATGACAAAAATGGAAGAAAGCCTGACTGATGAAGCAATAGTGGGAACAATTGTCAGAATGCAAGAATTGAAGAATGAAATGATTAACATGAGAAATGAGATGAGTTATATGCATATGGTGGATACAAACGGAAGAGTTCAAAAGAATAAAATGAAAGGTAGTGGAGAAAAAGAAGTAGCAAATGTCTCAACAGTAACACTATACAGAGATTCTGTTATAAAAGATGTAATGCATAAGAGGATGCATAAGGTCTGATTCAGCATAGGAATAATGTAAAGATGGATATCAGGAGATTATTAAGGATAGTGGAAGACAACAGTGTGATAAGAAAAGTAGTTTGTATGCTGCTCAGCTATGACAGTGATGAATTGTGGCGGAGAGCAAGGATCTTGAATGGATGTTAGCAGAAATGTGTGAAGAGAAAGGAGTTCAGTTTGTGAATATGTGGGGGGAGTTGGAAGGACAAATTGAACTGTATAAGAGTGATGGACTACATCTGAATGGTTTTGGAGTAAGTCAAAAAAAAGGAAAGGCTGCTTCTGGAAGGAAGTGTAATCAGTGATACAAGCAAGGCATCAGTGGAAGTCAGAGATATGATGCAAATGAGCAGGAGAGTGGACTAAATGAGACCAATGTGAATGCAAATGAGAATCTCAGAACAAGAATGCAAGTTGAACAGAGAAACAGGATGGGCCAGGGAGGTCAGTGAGACAGTGTATGGAGAGTGGACTCTGAAAGCTGTAATGAATGCATGTATGTGGATGGTCAGCATAGGAATAGAACAGCCTAGAATACATGGAGATAATTGAGTCTGGGTGAGCAGACAGGAGAAAGTGTAGAGAAGTCACAGATGAGTAGCAGCAGCAGTAGGGTGGATTATAGACTAACAAATGAATTGTTATGCTTCTTCACAAATGTCAAGTTTCTCCTGGTGTTGTCTTCATGGGAATGATATACGCTGATAAACTGTTCGTTGAATACCTCAACTATATCCTCTGCAATGGTGTGATTGGGAATGGTTGGTGTCTAATCTTCCCCCAGTTGGTGAGAGCTACCATGAAGTGATCACCTGGGTTGTATGTAGTCAGGCAGTCATATGAGAACTTCTGTGAAGAAGGGATATTATTATTATGTGGCACCTCCAAGGACTCATTGTGGGTGGACACACTACTCTACTTCACTAAATACATCTGGAATATATCTGGAATTACAAGGCAATTATGAAAATCTCAGGAGACAAATGGAAGCTATAGCATGGAAAGACGAGTTAAATGGAAAGGAGATAAGATTCTGCTTGGACATTGATCAAGAACTATTAATAGCAGCAATGTCTGAATGTATTCTAAAGAAGAAAATGATAAACAGGATAGGAGTAAAATGGATGAATGAAGATATTAAGATCTGGAAGAAGAATACACTGTGGAGGTAACATAAGATGAATGTTGGTAATAATCAGTTGCATGAAGAGTGCAAAGGGCAGGCCAAGGAAGGTGACTGCATTTTTAAAGGCAGTAAAAGTGCCATATGAGAAGAAATTGGCCACTCAAGCTAAAAAAAAAATGCTCGTGAGTTCTTTCAATATGTGAGAAGTAGACAAATAATTGACTGTGGAAGAATATTGCTAATTGATGACACTGGCAGATTGGTAGCCAATGCAGAGAATATAGTTGAGGTATTAAATGAACAGTTTTTCAGCATATAGCATCGTCATGAAGGAAACATCAGGAGAAGCTGGAGTCTAGAGGGTATGGTGGAGAAGGGACTGATAGTGAATAAGCAGGAAGTATATGAGGAATTAAATAAACTTAATGTTAATAAGGCAATAGGACTTGCCATTATATCACCATGTGTCTTGAGGGAATGTTCTGTGGAAGTAATGGCACACCTATTTAACATGAGTCTTGCAAGGAGAGGTCATGTTTCAGCAATCTGCTTACATATCACAACAAGGTGACAAATTCACTTGATAAAGGAGATGGGTATAAGGTGGAGTACTTGGATTTTTTTCACAAGCCTTTGATAGACTACCACATGACAAGCTAGTAGCTAAACTGAAACAGATGGGATTACATAACAGACTAATAAGATCTGTTTTGGGACCATTATTATTTAACTTATACATTAATGACATTGAGACTGGCTTAACTGGAGATGTGCAGCTGTTTACCAATGATGAAAAGTTGGAAAGAGCTATGAGAAGTAAAGCAGACATGGCCCTGCAGGAGGATTTGAATAGATTTCGTGAATAGACAAATGACAAATCGAGAAATTTTGAAGGAGGTGGAGGAGCTGAGAGATCTTAAAGTGATGGTGGACAGAGACTTGAAGTTTAAGGGTTGCATTGCTAAAATTATAAGACCATCCCAACAGATTATGGCAGATTATGAGGAGAACATTGACATGCAGAGGCAAAGAGATTATGGTTCCCTTTATAAGGCTTTGATTAGGCCACATATGGAACTACTTTGCACAAATTTGCTCTTCTGGTTTTTAGGTGATTGAGGATGTATGGAAAGGGTACAGAAAAAGTTTACCAAAAATTTCTATGGAATGTCAGATACAATGAGGGATTGTGGGAATGCAACTTACAGAGGCCTTGTGAATAGAAGAAGAGGGGATATGATCGAGACATATACGTTGGTGAGGGATTGTTACCTGATTAATATGGAGAAAATTTTTCATACAGTAAAGGGAGACAAGGATAGAACAAGAGATCATCCCTGGTGTATAAGAAGGGAGTGAACAGGGCAGTCAGAAACATGTTTTTCACATGGAGAGCGATTGGAAACTGAATGGGTTTAAAGACACTTTACGATGATTTTTTGTGCATAAGAAAGTATGGACCTCCTGTGTTTAGTCCTTTGACTCCATGAAGGTTAGATGTTAATAAAAATAATAATAACACAAGGGTATCCAGTTTATGTGGATGTCACTCTTGACCAAAGATATTAACTTGATATTTAAGAACCATATAGAAAAAATGAGCTAAAGTTAGTACAAAGAGCAATATTTTGCAGAAACTCACATCATCAAAAGTATGGTGCATCTCCTGGATATCCTGAGAATTGCAGCTCTTTCCTTACATTTGCCACTTACAAAATATTAATGCTCAACATTAGGCTGAAAAAATTAAGACTATGAGGCCAGTGTTTTATGTTTGCTAAATGTGTATTGAAAGATGTTGAAAGTTGGTGTTGTACCACCTTACCCCAGTCCTGAAGATACTTTCAGGTGCAAACTTTGTTTGCTCACACTTGGATAGAGGATTAAACTAATTTTATTTTATTATAGATATGTCTGTAGCTGAAATTCATGCCACACTTCCAGACAAATTAACGATATAGGTGAAGATTTGGATGGAGATATTCAGTTATTTGCAGATGATGCAAAGTTGGGATGAACCATGAAGAGTAGTGAGGATGTTGTGGCCTTAACAAGAAGACTTGAATAAGTTGAGTGATTGGGCACGGAAATGGAGATGTGAATTCAAAGTTGCAAAATGTAAGGTTTTAAAATTTGGAAAACAAAGATGGGATGCGGAATTTATGCTTGGTGAGGATATATTGTTGGAGATGGAAGAAATAAAAGATTTGGCAGTGTTAGTGGATAAGGATCTGAAATTTAGGGGGCACATAGCCAAAATTGTGAAGACAACACAAAGGCTTCTGGGAATGATGCAGAGGACACTGATGTGTAGAAGTAGGGAGATTCTTGTTCCGTTTTATAAGGCTTTGATTAGACCACATATGGACTATTGTGCCCATATTTTGTCACCTGGTTTTCAGAAGGATGAAGAGATATTGGATAGGGTCCAAGGGTGACTGACTAAGGTAGTTTCTGATCCCTGAACATTGAATATAAGGAAAGATTGCGAAGATGTAATTTGCAGAGTCTGGTGGACAGGAGAAAGAGAGGAGACATGATAGAGGCCTACAAGTTTGTAAGGGGTTGTTATAGGATCAATGCTGGAGAGGTTCTACAGAAAATAGTGGGAGATCAGGGAGAACTAGAAGTCATACCTGGAAACTGTATAAAGATGGTGTGAGTAGGGGAGTGAGGGGCAGGTTTTTTCCATGCAGAGTTGTGAATGATTGGAATTCCTTGCCTGAGAGTGTGGTGTCTGCAAGGTGTTGGAATGTGTTCAAGGTACGGTATGATGAGCTGTGTGTGATAAAAAAGACCTCCCAGATGAGTCTTTGACTCCATGAGGTCTTGGGGTAATAATAATAAATCACAGGCTGATAAAAAAAATAATAAAAAAAAAAAGTGACTGTCTCTACCAGCTTTCCGATATACTCTTACCAGCTATTAGAAGAACTGTTCATACAAAAGAGTGCTCACAACATTTGTAGATTGCAGACATCTAATGTATGGACAAAATCCTGATGCCATAGCTTTGTCTTCTGCAGAACCAGCAAACAAAAAGCTAAAATCTTTTAATAATACCAACATCTGGTATGAGTTACAGTTGTCATCAGAAGAATTACCATGTGCAAGGTTCTGAATTAACATTTAAATCTCTAAAGTTATGTTCTTTCCAGTATGTCTTAACTTGTATTTGCCTTTTGTCTTTTTACTATGTATTGCAAACTTTACTTCATATTTTTAATTTGCTAAATTTTGCATTGTTTCCAGTGGACATGAAAAAAAAAAATGGATTGCTGTAGTACATCCAGTTTCTCCTATATGGGATAAATTAGACTTATTTTAGCCTATGAATGACTTTTTATTTGACAAATTATTTATAAATTTAGAAAAAAAAAACAAAAAAAAAACATATTTATTACCAAGCTATAGCTTTCTTCACTATGAACAAACAAACAAAATTAAAATGTCCATTACTAGTGCTGAACATGGGTAAACTCCAGCTACTAACTAACTAGACAGTAAAAAAAAAAAAAAAAAAAAAAAAAAAAAAAAAAAAAAACAAGGTGATTTTGTACCCCCCCCCCCCCAAGATGGGCTCCTTAGAAAGGAGCTAAATTAAACATTTTGCTAGTCTGAAAGTATCATTTAATTATGTTAATGTCCCACTGATTTTCTCTGAATATTAAGTGCATCTTAAAATTCATGTGTACAGGCTATTCTGTATCCCTCCAGAAAGGTTATGATGATGTAATTTTCTAATCTGACACAGTTACACGAGTAAGACTTTTCCACAGAAACCTCTCTCAATATTCAGAGATACCTTTAATATATGGTATATTTGGCAAAAATTATGAAAAAATATCAACTCATTGCTACCTATAAACCCATCAACCAAATTCATAACCTGCTACCTTCTCCAAAAGACAAACTCTCACCACTGATGCTACCTGGTGTATACCAAGTACCATGTTCATGCCGCTTGTCTTACTATGGACAAACAAGAAGATCTGTAAATAAACGTATCTCTGAACATCAAGACCATATTTGTCTTATCAAACCTCACAAATCTGGCCTGGCACAACATGGAATTGAAAACACCCACAGGATTCAATGGCAAAACACTAAGCTGCTGCTAAGGAAAGTGATGAGAACTCGGTCCACCTTTGCCATGAGTTTCCCCAGTCCTGAAAATTCTTAAGGCACAAACTTTGTTTGCTTACACTTGGATAAAGGATTAAACTAAATATATAATTTATACCATGCTGCTGCATAGATCAATATATAAACATGAACATTTATACAAAGTAACTGATGAAGCCCTACTTCATTGACTTAATCTGAATAGTAATGACTCCCTCGCTATTCTGAAAGTGAGGCTAGTAAGTGTTTTATGTTTGTTAAATGTATATAGCCAGAAATCATGCCACACCTCATGCCATTCCCAATAGTTTTAATCCATGAGCACACAACTGCATACCTAAAAGGATTCCAATTTAACACATCCACTCTACTCTTTTCTAATTCAATTCCTTATTCTTGTTCGCTGTTTGTACTGATATGATGACTTACAATAGGTAAGATGAAATACAGGTATCCCTCAATGTTTCCGCATATATCAAAATCGCGTTAATCAAATCTAATAATCAATGGTAAAAATTACAATTCGTCCATGACCGATTACTGTATTAATAATTCATTTTATATGGTACTCTTTTAGAAAAGATAAAAAATGAATGCAAAATAAATGTTTAATAAATAATTGTACCTACAGTATTTACTGCAATTTTTTTTTTTTATCAAAAGAAGTTATCAAGAATTATTTGAACAGTTTTAGTTTTTTTCTTATCGGCATAAATTCTACGATAACAAGCAAAATGACTCTCCAGACCTCGGCAAACAAGCAATAAAACATAAAGAAAAAAACACTGCAAATATAATATACGATGGTACAAATCAAGTGGATATTGAATCCAACATTATTTCATAGCCGAATATAGAAACTACAAGAGTTTCGTGCCGAGTATATAGAAACTAAAAGTTTTGGCAGATGCAAGCGTAAGCAACCTTATGGACGACTCCTAGTAAAGGTGGAGTAAGCTCCAGATCACTTTCCTTAGTATTTTCCATAATGTAAAGCACATCTAGAGGAGATGTATGATAAATAAGCCTTTGGCTCTCTATTTTAGTAATACATGATGGTTTATTTATTTTCAGTTACAATCTAGAAATTATTGAACAAAGAATAAAAAAAAAAAACTAAACCATATTATACTGACATCGAGGTTGCGGTATCTCTCAAATACAATTTACTGTCAAATATCACAAAAATTTATGTTTTATTGCTTGTTTGCCGAGGTCTGGAGAGTCATTTTGCTTGTTTAATACATAGCATGTATTAAACCAAACCGACAGCATAAAACAGTGCGGAATATCACTCGTAACATATGAATGCACAGCTACTCATAACCTCCAAGCTATACACTGAATTGTGTAAAAATATTTATATTAAAAGATTTTGCATGTATCTGTCAGATCAGCTGCGAGCTGCAGGGTTAAAGGCGCGTTAATCAAACTCTTGCCACATACAGGGTGTTCGGGATAAATTTGACATATTTATAATTAATTATGTTTTTCCGTAAGTTACATGTATTAACACACACTTCTCTTCATTTAAAAGTTTGGACCCTTCTTCATTCATATACAAGATGTCAGAAAGGATGGATAGCTGGAACCCACCTGAATCATGGAAGAGAATAACTTGTATCATGATGATTCGTGCCTGCCATCAAAATAAGGATATTACGACTGCTGCCCAATGCTCCCTGAATACAGTAAAAACAATCAGGCATGAACTAGAGACTTGCAATGGTGACTACGAGGATGTAGCAAGAAGAAAGATCCCTAGCAGACGATCTGATTGCGTTCGTACAGCAGAATTCCTCGCAAATCTGCAGGAACAGGTGTTGAAGAACCCTGGCATTGGAATTCGGGCTTTGTTCGTGGAGTTGCTAACTGTAGTCAAGCCCTGGATAACAAGGGTAGCCAATGGTAGGCCGTATGTATGGCAGCAGGATTCGGCCCCTTGCCACACCTCTGGGAAAAGTCAAAAATGGTTGTCTGAAAATTTCTACGACTTCACCAGTCCAAATGTTTGGCCTCCAAACTCCCCAGACCTTAACCCCATGGATTATTTTGTATGGGGCGCAGTTGAAAAAGACACCAATCGCACTTCCAGTAATACAAAAGCCCAGTTAATGGATAAAATTAAAACAGTTTTTGCGGCCCTTCCCAGGGAGACTGTAGCATCAGCTTGTTCGAGGTTCCGAAGCAGAATTGAAGCTGTGATCGATGCTAATGGTGGTTATTTTGAGTAAATCTTGTTGATAGTATTGTAATTAACTCTGCCTGTAATGTTTTTTTGTCAATTCATTAAATTTAATAGATACAAAGAAGATTTTCTTTTTCCTTACGAAACTGTCAAATTTATCCCGAACACCCTGTATATCAAGGGATTGTCGCAATTAATTTCACAGCGTTAATCAAATCCTGCGTTAAGCAAGGGATCCCTGTATTTACATAATAAATATATTTCTACTGTGCCATACATGTTATTCTATAAATATCATTACATTACATTTCATTGAGAATAAAATGAACACTAGGTTTCTGAAATTCCTGATTTAATATTTAAGAAAGAAATATATATTGGATAAATCGTTAGTATCAGTAAATTAGTGCCTCCAGTTATTGTCAATATATGTTATATATTATGTTTATATGATTTATTTAGGTCTAGAAGGTCCACCTGGTCAGCAGGGACAAGTTGGCGATGCTGGTTCTCCTGGCAGACCTGGGGGCTCTGCTCCATCACGTGGTTATTTCTTTACTCGTCATAGTCAGAGTGTGCAAATACCAGAGTGTCCTGTAGGAACTACATCGCTCTGGTCTGGTTATTCACTTCTGTATATTCAGGGTAATGAAAGATCTCATGGCCAAGACTTAGGTATGTATAATGAGTAGTTAGGAAAATCTAATAAGCAAACAATTTCTTTTTCATTTTAT
Source organism: Typopeltis vanoorti (assembly GCF_054136105.1). Lineage (NCBI taxonomy): Eukaryota > Metazoa > Arthropoda > Arachnida > Uropygi > Thelyphonidae > Typopeltis > Typopeltis vanoorti. Next base: position 123,428,115 of record NC_143561.1, read on the forward strand.
TATTAAGAGACCTCCAGGGAGTCAGTGACTCATCAATGGAGGATACATATCATCTGCATCAGCTGTGATAATTTTTCTTTAATTCATTCATGCTACCTGCTCTTACCATCTTCAAAGGCAATCCATTCCACTCATGCACTACCATATGGGACAAAAAAATCTATCTCTCTGCTTCCACGTATGCTTTTTCATCCTATTTTATCCTACATAAAATGAAAAATTCCATCTACTGGTATCCTCTATGACCCTTTCAGAAGTTTGTAAGTCTCAATCGTCTCATCTCTCTCTCTCTCTGTCTCCTGTTTGCTATTGTGTCCACAAATTCTCAATCAGTCTTCATAATCCCGATATCTAAAACCAAAGTAGAAGAAACATCAAATTTAGTTCACTTCAGAGGGGCTGGTAAATTATAACAAGCCATTCAAAAAAGAAGAACCAAAAGCTTCTTTACTTCAATCCCAACCAGATAACATCTGTTATGAGATGGTTACACAACCTTTACCATCATTCCTGGATCAACTGTTCCACTTATTCAACAGAATTTTCTGTAAGAATGAATTTCAGAATGCTAAAAGACAATTATTATTGCTTTTCCAAGCAATCCAAAAAATACCAAAAAATTACTGTTAAGTTGACCTGACAAGCTACCTGTTCAAGATCTTGGAAAAATGGTTAATCCTCCTCTTTTTTGGTTTCTAGAGAGGAGCAACCATTTTTTCCCAAACTCGGTCTAGCTGATGAAAACATCATTCTATGCTAGATCATTTAATTCAATTAGAAGCATCCAATGCTATCAGGAAAGACAAGCAATTAGTATAGGTTTTCTTTTACATGCTAAAAACACATGATAGCTTGTAGCTTTGGCATATTTTTTTTGGCACAGAACTAGCTAAACCTTCTAAGTCTGAACAACCTTTTCCTCTTAGAGGCCACAAGATTTGTTATGTGCCATACTATTTGTTGTCAAAGTTAACAAAATAACTTCTTCCAAATGTCTTTAATGTGGATGACATTACTATCTTTTCGTATAATAAATTTAGTTTAATCCTTTATCCAAGTGTGAGCAAACAAAGTTTGCGCCTAAAAGTATCTTCAGGACTGGGGTAAGGTGGTACAACACCGGGCAACTTGTTGCAAAGGTGGAGTAAGCTAACATCACTCCTATCTCATCTCAGTATCTCCCATAATGCAAAACACATCTCCTTACAGATTTGTCTAATGTTATGCATTAAGGGAAGGGCCACTACCCAACTAGTTTAGACTTTTATTGAGGTCTCTTCAGTGGGAGCCAGGCAGAAACATTAGCAAGGTCATTTTTACCTATAGGAGTTGCCAAACGGTGTGCCACCTTTTTAATAAATTACTCTGGATTTAGAGAAAGATGTTGAAAGTTTATTTTTCACTTGGTTAGACTATAATAAATTTAGTTTAATCCTTTATCCAAGTGTGAGCAAACAAAGTTTGCACCTGAAAGTATCTTCAGAACTGGAGTAAGGTGGTACAACACCGGGCAACTCGTTGCAAAGGTGGAGCAAGTTAACATCACTCCTATCTCAGTATCTTGCATAATGCAAAACCCATCTCCTTGCGGATATGTCTAATGTTATGCATTAAGGGAAGGGCCACTACCAGACTAGTTTTTGACCTTTATTGAGGTCTCTTCAGTGGGAACCAGGCCCAAGTGGAGATACCAGGAAGAAGCATTAACAAGGTCATCTCTATCTATAGGAGTTACCAAACGGTGTGCCACCTTTTTAATGTTATGGTGTATGTCTAACATCATACACCATAACATTAGACATATCCACAAGGAGATGTGTTTTGCATTATGGGAGATACTGAGATAGGAGTGATGTTATCTTGCTCCACCTTTGCAACGAGTTTCCCAGTGTTGTACCACCTTACCCCAGTCCTGAAGATACTTTCAGGCACAAACTTTGTTTGTTCACACTTGGATAAAGGATTAAACAAATTTATTATAGTCTAACCAAGGGAAAAATAAACTTTCAACATCTTTCTCTAAATCCAGAGTAATTTATTAAAAAGGTGGCACACCGTTTGGCAACTCCTATAGGTAGAGATAACCTTGCTAATGCTTCTACCTGGTATCTCCACTTGGGCCTGGCTCCCACTGAAGAGACCTCAATAAAGGTCGAAACTAGTCTGGGTAGTAGCTCTTCCCTTAATGCATAACATTAGACATATCCGCAAGGAGATGTGTTTTGCATTATGGAAGATACTGAGATAGGAGTGATGTTAGCTTGCTCCACCTTTGCAACGAGTCGCACGGTGTTGTACCACCTTACCCCAGTCCGGAAGATACTTTCAGGCGCAAACTTTGTTTGCTCACACTTGGATAAAGGATTAAACTAAATTTATTATAGTCTAACCAAGTGAAAAATAAACTTTCAATATCTTTTCTTATTCTTGTAACAAGATAAGTCTTGTGACTTTGAGGAGGTCCCGAATAATAATTAGGGTCATTGAGAGAGAGATAGTTACAATGAGTTACTGACTATCTTTCAAACTGGGCTTTGTAAATGAGTTCAGATTTTGTCACAAAAATGGTATTCATCTTAACCTAGAACTCAGAGTATGTAGGAAAAATGAAACTTCCAATTGCAAGACAAGTAAAGATCTTGGAACTCTTATTTCTACCTTACATGTATCATTTATGACATAACAAGTATCACTTGTTACAACATCAGAGGACATTAAAATAACAAAAACTGGGGTTCAAAAAAAAAAAAAAAAAATGCAAAAACTGTTTTTTCTAACTCTTGTTTTACACGTACAGTAATGGATATGCCAGTTAGCTGATAGTGAAACATGAACCACATCAGAAACTGTGAAGTTTGCATCCAGTGGCAATAGTCTTCAATGCTAGAACGAAAACAAACACTTGGAGGTAGAAATTATGGAGGAAATTGCAGTAGAACATCAGAGAACATTAGAAGAACTGTCATCAAGGATGACACTCACTATCAAGTTATGAATGAGTGACTACCCAGGACCTTAGAAAATTTACTGGATTTTGATTCCATTTCATGCAGAAAGGCTAGGATTCAGTATATTCTAGGGTGCGCAAAAGGTTTTTGTATGATGTAAAGAACATGTACATTTCCAATCGGTTTGGTATAGGATATTAAGAGCATGATCTGAGAGGCCTGTTTTATCAAAATTGTTAAATTTAATGTGTTGTTTGTGTTATTTTTTTACAGATTGGAACTGTGCATCTAATTTCACCAATATAAGGTAAGTTACAGGTGCAGTGGATATTTGGTATACCCCAAGGTGGGTAAAGGGAAAAGAAGATCCTCAAAGGAGTTGAATATGACTTGATAGAGGACAAAGAGCACGTCAGAATGGATATTAGGAAGCTGCTTAGAGGGATAACAGAGAATAGTGTGACAGGAAGGGTACTAAACGTGTTGCCTAGGTATGACTGTGGTGAGATGAGGCGGAGAGCAAGGATTATGAATAGTATGTTGGCTGAAATGTGTGAGAAGAGAGGAGTACAATTTGTTAAGGTGTGGAATGAGTTTGAAGGATGAACTGTTTGGGAGTGATGGACTGCATTTGAGTGGTTATGGTGTGAGTCACTTCAAAAAACTGTTGCTGGAAGGTAAAGAAGTGAATAGAGAGAATGAATCAGATCAAGTGGGAAGTAATGTGGAAGAGCAGTAGAGAACGACAGGAGAGATTGAAGAGGTGGTTATGAATGAGGAAGTAAGTGGCATTAGTATGGAAAAATGAGAGAATGGGTGTGCAAGATGAACAGCAAACTGGGGAGGCTCAGGGTGGACAGGGGTACGCAGCATGAAAATGGGGGATGCTCCAAGAGGATGTGTAGACAGGAAAGGAATGGCATGACCTGGGATCAAAAGGAAACAGTTGGAATTGAAGAGGGTTCTAAACTGAATAAGCAGAAAGGGAAATGGCCCCAGGCGAGCATGGAGAGATCACATAGAATGAGTGTTATCAGTGGAACTAGCTGTAAACGTGTGGACAGACTTATGTGCTCGTCGAACATGTTGTTTATTATTTTAACGGTATAATAGAACACAGAAACTAAGTAAATAATTAATTTATTGACTTGATGCTGATATTTCGCTGGTATTATAACCAGCATCTTCAGAGCACAAAAACACTGTTTGTCACAATACGCGAGACTAAAACAACATGGTGTACTTAACCAAAATTGTAGCAGCAACACAAAGACTAGAGTCCTGATTTTGGCACCCTCTATCTGAAAAAAAAAAAAAAAAACGCTATCATATATTACTAGAGTCCTAGAAAAGTGCTAGTTTTTTCTTAATATGACTGTCTCCCAGATCTTTGGCAAGTTAATACAGCCATATTTGTTGAGATTTGGAGTGTGTTTTAGGGCTTCTGTCGCCTCTAAGAACAATTTCTCTGATTTATATGGGTTTCTGTGTAGTACTTTTGTGTTTTTCCAGTTGATCCTGTGTGCAGGGGTATCCAGAGCATGGTCTGCTAGGCCCGACTTCCCATAATGATATTTCCGGACGTATCGTTTATGTTCGCTGATGCGGATATTCACAGTTCTTCCTGTTTGACCGTAGTAGGCTTGATTGCATGAGCAGGGTACTTGGTAGACTCCTGGATGTGATAAAGGAGGAATGCTGTCCTTGGGTGAGCGGATGAGGGTGGCTAATTTGCTACATGGTCTGAATGTGGTGCGTAGTTTATGTTTATTGAGGATTCTTGAGATCTTTTCGGATGTGCCTTTAATGTAGGGGATGGTGACTGTTTTGTTGTAGTTCTCTGTGGTGGATGGTGGGAGGGGTTCCTTAGGAGTGTTTAGTATAAATATCCGCATCAGCGAACATAAACGATACGTCCGGAAATATCATTATGGGAACTCGGGCCTCGCAGACCATGCTCTGGATACCCCTGCACACAGGATCAACTGGAAAAGCACAAAAGTACTACACAGAAACCCATATAAATCAGAGAGATTGTTCTTAGAGGCGACAGAAGCCCTAAAACACACTCCAAATCTCAACAAATATGGCTGTATTAACTTGCCGAAGATCTGGGAGACAGTCATATTAAGAAAAAACTAGCACTTTTCTAGGACTCTAGTAATATATGATAGCGGTTTTTTTTTTTTTTTTTTTCAGATAGAGGGCGCCAAAATCAGGACTCTAGTCTTTGTGTTGCTGCTACAATTTTGGTTAAGTACACCATGTTGTTTTAGTCTCGCGTATTGTGACAAACAGTGTTTTTGTGCTCTGAAGATGCTGGTTATAATACCAGCGAAATATCAGCATCAAGTCAATAAATTAATTATTTACTTAGTTTCTGTGTTCTATTATACCGTTAAAATAATAAACAACAGGAACTAGTTGTAGATCCGGGAATGAGCTGTTGTGTTTATATACAAATGCTAGACGTGTAAGAAACAAGGCAGTTGAAATATTTGCACTAATTGAGTCTGTTCACTCAAAAATTGTTGGAATAAGTGAGACATGGTTAGATGAGGATGACATCCTGACAGGAATAGAGATGGAAGGATATGATGTGTTTCGTGAGGATGGGAGGGGGGGGAGTGTTACTGATGATAGAGAAAGAATTATGTCCATACAAAGTAGAGATGCAAGAGGGAAATAGTGCCAGTGGTTTTCAGACAGTATGTTGTGAGATAGAGGTGAATGGAATGAAATACTTGGTTGGATGTTGTTATAGACCAGGAAATGTGGATGATAATGACTATGAAATGTATAATGAAATTAGCTAAGCAAATAAGAAAAGAGTGATCATAATGGGTGATTTTAATTATGGCAATATAGACTGAAATGATGAAATAGCAACTGGAAATAAAGAAAATGAGTTTCTTGAGTTTTTGAGGGATAACTGCCTCAGACAGTATGTAATAGAGAGCACATGAGGATTGAGGGTCTTGAATTTGGTCATCTCATCAGAGGATGTAATTATAAATGAAGTGTCAAATCACCCACCAATTGGTGAGAGTGACCATGAGGTGATTATCTGGGTGGTTACCAGCAGTGTGAGGACCTCTGTAAGAAAAGGATATACGTGGAACTACAAGGGGGAGGGGAGGCGTGATTATAAAGAGCTCAGGAGACAGCTTGCAGGTGTAGCATGGAATGAGGAATTAGCTTGAAAAGAGATCAATGCAGCTTGGGGGATTTTCAAAAACTATCTAGTAGATGCAATGTCTAAATGTATTCCAAGGGTGAGAAAGTTAAATAAGGTAGGTGTGAAATGGATGAATAAAGGGATTAAGCTTGTGATACAGAGAAAAAGGGCATTATGGAGGTAGCATAAGAGAAGTGGAAATAACCAATCCCATGAGGACTTCAAAGACCAGGCAGGGCAGGTGACTTGGTTTGTGAGGGCTAAAGGGAGCTATGAACAGCAGTTAGCTAATGAAGCCAAAAAGAATCCTAAGGAGTTCTTTCAATATGTAGCCAGCAAAAGAAAGAATGATTATGGAAGGATGACATTGATTGGAGAAAATGGTATAAAGACAGCTGTTGCAGAAGGTGTGGTAGAGATAATTAATGAGCAGTTCATAAAGATCTTTCAATCTTGTGAATGTGACGTCATGGAGAGAATGAGAGCATTTGATGATGGGGAAGAGAGAGACTGACTGTAAGTGAGGAAGAGGTGTATGGGGAGTTGAGTAAAGTAAACTAGATGTTTACTGTTGTTTACTGGTATGGGGAATTCTCAAAAGTCTTCTGAACATGTTACCATTATGTTAATGTGTTCACATCAGGCCAAAAGAAACTTCTCAGATCTTGGAAGTTTTTTCACTTGGTTAGACTATAAATTATATATTTAGTTTAATCCTTTATCCAAGTGTAAGCAAACAAAGTTTGCACCTCAATTATCTTCAGGACTGGGGCAACTCATGGTAAAGGTGGTATAAGTTCTCATCACTTTCCTTAGTATCTCTCATAATGCTATGCATTAAGGAAAGGGCCACTACCCAGACCAGTTTCGATCTTTATTGAGGTCTCATCAGTGGGAGCCAGACCCAGTGGTGGTGATACCCTTGGATAAAGGATTAAACTAAATATATAATTTATAGTCTAACCAAGTGAATAAACTTCCAACATCTTTCTCTAATCCAGAATAATTTAATAATAAGGTGTGACACCTTTTGGCAACTCGTATAGGTAAATATGACTTCTCCATTACTTTTACCTTGGTATCACCACTACTGGGTCTGGCTCCTACTGATGAGACCTCAATAAAGGTCGAAACAAGTCTGGATAGTGGCCCTTCCCTTAATGCATAGCATTAAGGGAAGTATAAGGCCTTGTATAAGCATGTATAATCTCCTTGCAGACATAATACATGTCCACAAGGAGATGTATAATACCACCTTTACCATGAGTTGCCCCAGTCCTGAAGATACTTCAGGTGCAAACTTTGTTTACTTACACTTGGATAAAGGATTAAACTAAATATATAATTTAAACTTCTCGGATCTACCTTGGTGCAAGATAAGGAGATGTTCCCTCTAATATTTCCTGTTCACGTATTGGCAGATATGCCACATACTGTGATAGGTTCTCTGAAACCAATAATTAAGGAGAATCCTGTAGTTTGGTTGGTATATTTAAATTACTAAAAGGTTTAAAAAATGGAACTGACAGAATGATTCACATATATAAGGAAGAGTAAGAAGAGCAGGTGTGAATAGAAATACTTTCATCAGTGACAAATGAATTGCCAATAATTTATAGTTGTGGTATTATGTGTGTGTCTGGTAAGATTCTTGGGCAGAGCAAATTACATATGATCCTTTAATCTCCTAGACATGCATGTTTGAATTAATGTGAACATAATTAAAAAAAAAAAAAAACTTAATGAGGAGAGGAAAAGTGTTGTTTTTAGAAAATATAAATAACTAACCAATAGTAAACAGTTAACAGTGTCTGTATACTATTGGTTGCTTACTAAATAGCTATAGAGAGGACCATATCCAATTTTCTTGATCGGATGATTCATCTGTGCATGGCAGGAATATGTGTCAGCTGATTTGTACAGTTGTGCATGTTATGCATCTTTACTTCCATTATTTTTGTTTTTCACAATTAGGTATCTAAATCTCTAAAACAGGGATGCTTAAGGGTCAAAGCTGGATAACTAGGAGGAGACCTTCATGTATCCTCTTAAGGAATGTGGAGAACCAACCAGGACTTCTGACCTAATGTTGAATTCTCACCTTCTCGTGGTAGACCCAGTTAGAAGGTATCTACCTGATTACTCAATGAATGAGGATGGGCTGGCAATTTGGACTTCAGCTTATCAAATTGTATTATTTTTATCTTAAACCAAAACAACATGATGGTACAACATGATGAAATTTCATGCCACCTGGGGTGCCACCCAGTTAAACAAGGTCCCTGTTGTTTTCATCAAGAAACCAGGAAAATTAGTGGAAAATCAGCTAGAACAACTCAGCATCAGCACAGCTCAAGCATCACAGAAAAGAAACGGAAATAACAGAATTGGATAAGTACCAAATTGATATAATGGGTTTTACCGAAAAGAAGTGAAAAACAGGTGAGATTTTACTGCCAACAAATACCAAATGTTATATTCAGGCAATAACAATCAGGGAAAAGAATAGGTAGTTATAGTATTCAACATTGAATAAAGTTTTAAAATAAACAATCTTACCTTACTTCCACTCCTTTGGAACTCCACCCAGTGCAAGACTTATATTAAAAAAATATGTCAAGGAAGATGCCAATTCCCTGGCACATTCCTTCAAATTACGTGGTGATATATTATCATGTCCCACAGCCTTATTAATCATGATGAAGATTTTATCCTCATAAGCTCTAAGTGACTGGAACTTTTTTTTTAAATTTCAAAGGTAACATCTATTATTGCTTTATAGCTGGGTAGCAAAATACTTGATTCCTAGGGCACTTATGTTTTAAACAATAATACTGTTTAAAGTTGCTAAAGTCTAAGTGACTTTAGACTATAGGAAAGAATTTGACATTGTCAGCATCCAGGAATGCATTAGCAGAGCTAATCTAAGGTGGTATGGTCACTTAAATAGAATGGGAGAGGAAAGATTAGCAAAACAAGTGTTCTCTGCCAGGTTGGCAGGAAAACGACCCAGAGGAAGACCAAGATATAGGTGGATTGATACGGTACAAAGTGCCTTAGACGATAGAAATATAAGATCTGATAATGATAATATTGGAGTCTTGACAAGTAACAGACTGATTTGAAGGAAAATTGTAGATAGGAAGTTAGTAATGATGTAATTTTTTCATGTAGTACTGTCATATCCTGTGCACCCTTGAGGGTACATGGCAGGAATTTGATGATGATGACTTTAGCAACTTTAAATTTTCAAAGGTAAAGTTTTTTTTTTTTTTAATGGTTCAAAGATGTTCTTTCCTTTAATCTTATTCAGTTACATTTTACTTGTTGTGCATTTTTCAGAAGATATTTAGTTTTATATAATTTTATTTTATTAGTTATATGAAATCTTAAATTTATTGCATTGCCTGCTTTGTCTTCTAAAAGTGTGAGTTATTATTAATTTCTTAACCATGTAATTAGTCATTTCATTCAGAAAAAACTAATGACTGTTCTGGACAATGCATGTTTTTATTCATTGTTCAAATATACATATAGTAGTAATTTTATTTATTTATTTTTTACAGGAGGTCCTGGAAGTTGTTTACGAAGATTTAGCACAATGCCATTTTTGTTCTGCAATCTGAATAATGTATGCAACTTGGCGTCAAGGAACGATTACAGTTACTGGCTAAGTACACCAGAACCAATGCCAATGTCTATGACACCTGTTGTAGGAAAAGAAATAGAAAAATATATTAGTCGATGTGTTGTTTGTGAAACATCTACTTTGGTAAGTACAAATGTAAGCTATTTATTCATACAAAGCTATATTTGTATTTATCTGTGCATTACACATCGTTGTCATCATCAACTGAACTTCCACAGAGTCCCAAGACTCATCTGGAAAGCCCACACTAACTATTATTTCTCTACTTAAATTCCTTTCCCAACAAAACAACTCACAAATCTTGAGCAATAATCCCACTCATATTTACCACTTTCTGAGCAAAAAAAACTTAGCCAACCACCAGCCTTTTACTCAACTTCCAGACGTGACTCTTGTTCTTTCCTCCCAACCGTGCATTATATTTTAATCCTATACCTAAGCATAAGAAAACAAAGTATGCATGTCATGTATCTTCTTGCCTAAGCTACTTGTACACTAGTGTCCAAAAGCTAATGACAAACTACATTTTTATCTCTATATGAAAAATTTTAATGAGTATAGCCAAATGTGGACATAAATTTATTGCCAGCATACTAATAATTTATATTACAAAAAAAATGTGTTATAAATTTGATACAAATTAAATTTCAATGTTTTTGGCATTAAGGAATTAATGTCCAGTGCTTACAGAAAACTATGCAGAGAGACATTTCAGTACGGAATATGTTCACCCTGAACTTCAATGTAGCTCTCACAACATCATATTATGCTTAGCACCAAGTTATACATTTCCTAAGGATGTAGTTAAGGAATTAATGTACAGTGCTTACAAAAAAACTATGCAAAAAACATTGTGTTCACAATGTCATACCATACTTAATCAAGTGATTCAGGAGTTCTTGAGGCAAATTGGCCCTCTCCTCCTTCAGAGCAAGGATAAGGCCTTGTTTGTTTTCTGGAGGGGAATTTCGAGCAGCAGTGCATCTCCCTATTGTTTCCCAAACATGTTTTATGGGGTTGAGATCTGGGGAACGTGCTGGCTACTCAATTTAATTAATATCCTCAGTCTCCAGAAGTCTCTCCACTGCTCATGTAAGATGTGGTGTGGCATTGTCATCCATAAAAATGAATTCTTTGCCTACAGCACCACAGAACAATCACCGGTCATACTCCTTTTTTTCTAGTACTTGTAGCTTGGTGCATCTTTTAAGCATAATGCCTCTTCACACCATGCCCTAAGTACTGCTGTATCTATCTATCTCAAGAACATTCTTGAGATGGTAAGTGGCACCACTTTCACAGCAGATTAGTTGTCATCTAGAATCAGAGGAAAGGGTAAAAAGACTCTCGTCTGTAAAGAGTACATTAGCCCATTGGTGTCTTGTCCAATTTTTATGGATACAACATCACTGAAAGCATGCTCTACAATAAGCTTTGGATAAAGGGATGTAGACTACAGGCCTTTGGGAGTATAGGCCTACTTGTCACAGATGTCTTGCCACCGTTTGTCAAGATAACCACGTACCTGTGCATAAATGGATCTGACTTGCAAGCTGACCTGCCATGGTGTGTCAATTATGTTTTGCTGTTATAACTAAAAATCTGTCTTCATGCTCCATGGTAGAGTGAGGGTATACTCTTAACAAACATCTGGAATGCATTCCATGGGTTTGAAATGCTTTGTGAGATTCCAAACTCGCTGGCAATAACAGTAATTCTATGGCCTTCTTCAAGCTTTCCAATAATTCTTCCCCACGTAAAATAATCTAGATGATATCTTTGAGACATTATAAGACATCAAGTTTGCAACTTTATTCCTTCACGAAAAGAGCTTCCTTCAAACACAATTCACTAACCACAGACTTTTACCTTTTATCCTGTTGAGCACTACTATGCTTTACTTGGTTACCAAGTAAATTACCATACTTGGTAAACAAGTAAATTATAATAGACTGGAAATTCTTGTTTTAGTCTTATACTCAAGGATCCAATTATAATTTACTTGATAACCAAGCCAAAAAACATTCTACAACTTTCTCTGATCTAGAGTATGTTAAGTATGACCTCTTCGCATGTGATTCAAAAATTTGAACGTGTACCCACTTTATACTCAAAATTGTCAGGTATACAAATTGCTACAGGCTTATTCATCTGAATTTGCAGTTGCAATCTTCAGAAATAGTGGGGTGGGCAGGTGCACTTGTGGTTAACTGGTTTTAAATTTTTTGGATTTTTTGGGGGTTGTAACCATTGGTAGGAAAGTATTAAGGAAAGTTGCAAATTCCTTAAATAATTTAATAATCATGTGTTACCAACGTATAAGCCTTTCTACAAGAAGAATGAGCCATTAGGTAAGCACGTCACTAGTGTGTCTAGAAAAGGAAGACAATTGTTACTTTCTCTTTCTGTTGTGATGTTTATTTTTGGCTGTTTAGTTTTTTGTTTAGTGTTTCTAAGCCATAAGACCAAATATCAAATGCATTATTTTCATAGCGTATCCAAATTATAGGTTTAAGTCTAGCTGTGTTAAGTGCTTGGTTTTCAAAATGTTCCATAAACAAATTGGCTAGTGGGAGAGAAAGAGCAGAACCCATTGTAGTCCTGTCTAACTGTTTGTATGTTTTCCTTTTCCATGAAAAGTAACTAGAATACATAGTGAAGGTGAATAATTCAGTTATGTCAGATGAGAAATGTGGCTTAATAAGATCAGGGTTTTCTCTCAAAGGTACATTGGCAAACAATAAAGTAATGTGAAAGATGATCAAAGAAAATTCTTTATTAATGTTTTAAAGTGAAGTAAGTGTTAACAAATGAGGGAGAGTTGTGCATGCATGTGTGTCTGGAGGGGGTTGGATAAATGTTTGGCCAGTTTGTAGGCCACACTGTCTTATTAGCTGTTCGAAGAATGGGGTATACAATTTGTGAATTTTGGGAACACATGTATCTGGAGGAGGAACTTAATATGATAAGGTTTTAGCATTTAGAATTTTTAAAAAAAAACAAAGCACACAGCACAGCCACACTTAAACCCTATAATTTGGTTATGTTATATAAAAAGACATGTTTGCTATTTGGCCTTATGGCCTAGAAACTAGATACATGTTTAGTGCATGTAAGTAGCCAACATCCAAAAATAAACTTTACAACCGAAAAAGAGAGTAACAATCATCTCCCCTTTCTAGACATCTAGTGACATGGATCTAGTGAAATGGAAAAGGATAATGAACCATTAGGTAGGCATGTCCTACCTAATGGTTCATTATCCTTTGCCATTTATAGAAAATCCACATATATGGGAAGGCATTTACATAAGCAATCACAGCATCCTCAAAATACTTACACAGAGCCAGAACTATTTGTTCAAATGACACAGCACTTGAAACTGAGCTCAGTTACCTTTGCAACACTTCTTTAAGCCAATGACTACAACACTTATAAAATAGATAAAATACTGCAATCAACACATATGATAACAGCAAAACCAATCCCATCTCTTATGCTTGTGGTACATTAAAAATTATAGCTTAACTTCACTAAATATATAATCTCCATGTCACTTTCCAATCAGTCATTTAGCCAACTTTGGATAGACTGGTTGATCAGTTGACATCCATCTTGAAAAACACAAAATTACATCTGTGACCATCTACGTGGCAAGTCAGGATTGGCAAACCATGCTCTGGATGGTCTACGAGTCCTGTGCCCAATCATCACACATGATTAAATGCTAAAAGACATCTTTACCACATAGACGTTGCTATTGGTCTGAGAGATTATGTTTAGAATCATCATCAGTTGTGAAGCACTGCATTAATTTGTCAAAGATCTGAGAGGTAGTAGTTCTAAGAACAAAATAGCCTCTCTTCTCAAAATTAACTTTATGGTTACCTGGCCCTATAGTGCATGATGTTAGGACATTAGTTCTTTTTGCAGTTACAATTTGAGGGCTGTGTGCTTGTTGTAGTTGTAATTTGTTTTCTGAAGATGCTAGGTAGCAAACCAGCAAAATATGAGTCCAATAAATTAATTATATATTTTTTTCCTTTTGGTGATGTTATGAAGCACTGTGAATAATCAACAATTTCTTCCAGTTTATCAGACCTTAGACTTCAATCTTTCAATATACTATTAATTGCATCATTATATAGATTTTGATCTTCCTCTGAGTCTTTTCCATCTCATCCTGGTTCAACATCTGCTTTGTTCAAGTGACCTTATGTTCCTGAATGTTCTGATTGATGTTAAGTTCTTCCTTAACATGATTCTGCCAGTGATGCTATTTGATCACTTCTTAGTTTTTCTTAGCACTCTCATATTTGCATTCTCAAGTGAGCTGCTTTATTTCATATCCAACTCTCATATTTTATTTATTCATATGGGATTCTTCCCTCTCTCCCCCATCTCTTTATTGGGGGGAGATGGAGATTGAGCCCACCTAATGTGGGATTAAGGATATGTATCCTATGACTAAGTCCATGTGTGTGTGTGTTCTGGTTTGCCTGTTCTGATATACACTGTTTCAGAGGTTTTTTTCTGGGTGAAAAAACCCTCTACTTCTGTATGAGACAGCTAACTCACCTTTAGTCGAAAGAGACCAGATAAAGGTTCCTCACATCATGAATGGGAATTGAACCCCGGTCTTTCCGTCTAAAGGACTTCATCTATACCGACTAAGCTATGGAGCTCTCCAATTCTCAGAATCCATAAGTTGTTTAGCATTCTGGTTGATTTCTCTCACATTCCATATAAATTTATTCAGCTGGCTCTCTACCATACCAGCTTTTCTTATTCTATTATTTCTTATTTAAACTTAGTAGGGAAATTCCTCTGTAATTCTCCACATTGAATTTTATTTTCAATTTTACAGATAGGTACTAAAACTCACTCTACTACAGTCATCTAGGATTTAAATTTCTGATGAGACCTTCATAATTATAAAGGTCTCATCAGAAAACATAGTCACTGTAAAACATTTCATTTATTTATACTTCCATATTTGAACATGACATTCATCTTCCTGACTATATTCCTTGTGGATATTTCCTGCAATTGTTCTGCCTTTTATCTCATTTAACAATCTCTCAAAGTAATTTTTTATATGAATCCCATCCACAAATTATCTTTATCATACCTAATCTTTTAACAGTACCTCTTCTCCATTGCTAAGCTTTTCTTCAATAACCTCCAGAACAGTTTGCTACCTTCATTATGTTTATATTATTTTTTTTTCTCTGCATTCTTCTAGCATTTCAGATGATTTACTGTTTCCCAGGACTGCTATTTATGTCTTCCTGTCCCACAAACAACCTCACCACATGCCTGTCAGGATCCTTCAAATTTTACCACTTAAGCATTGGTTCTTGTTTAAATGTTTTACTTTTTGTTGTTGTTCTTGTTTTGTTTTGTTTTTCAGTAATATTTGAATTATATTTTCCCTTTTATGGTGATCACTTTTTTTCAAATCATCTATATGCTCTTATATTCTCAACCAGCATAAAATTAACAGCAACAGAGTCAATCAACAGTTAACTTCTTTCTTGTGTGTTATCTCTATATGAATTTATACATATCTTTATAATGGAGTCTATGTCCTGAACAGAAATCCACCATCATTTTGCTATGACACCTAATTTTCTTCCATTTTTTTTCAAACATTTTCTGTATCTGGCATTCATTTCCTACTGTGCTGTTTAGATCATCTGTTAGATGGGAGGACATTATATATGAGAAAAAATTGCCTGTAATGTATAGGATCAGAACTCTGAGCTTTATTGCATAAAAATCTGATATATGTTACACATGATGGATTTAGCCATTGAATTCCATTAATGCTTTGTGACAAGCTAAGGAGAACAAAAAATGGCATGTGCTTGTTAATTGACAACTCCAGTTTTCTGAGCAGCATGGTGTGCAGAACTTTGATGTACATATTTGCCAGCGAAGGCAATTTTCTGATATACACTGGTTAATAAGATACTAGAGGCTGTATGGATAATAGAATGTCCAAGAAGAAAACTTCCATAACTTTTCTTTTCCATAGTAAACTGAATATGTGTGTTGTTGTTTTTGTTATGTTCCATCGAGTCGTTTTCGACTCCTGGTGATTCCATGAACATACATTCTCCATTCAGATCTGTCCCTGGCCATATCTTTCAGAATTTCCAAGTGCATTCCAGTTGCTCGTTTAACTCCATCCACCCATCTAATTCTTGGTCTTCCTCTTCTCCTGTTTCCATCAACTTTAGCAAGCATCATCATCTTCTCCAGACTGTCATTTGCTCGCATATGTCTGAAGTATGACAATTGTTGCTCAATGATCATAGCTTCGAGGGAGCAATCTGGCTTTATTCTGTCTATCACTGATTTATTGGTTTGCTTTACAGTCCATGGTATTCTTAGTAAGCTTCTCCAAACCCATAATTTAAATACATCTATCTTCTTTCTTTCACTCTTAATCACGGTCGAACTTTCACATCCATATACAGTACCACAGGGAATATCATTGCTTTCATGATTCTGATTTTTGTTGCGAGGCTAATATCTTTATCTTTAAAGATCTTGCTTAAATTTGTCATTGCTTTCTTTCTGAGTAATAATCTTCTTCTAACTTCTTCAATCAGTACAATAACCATCTTATTCAATTTGGGATCCTAGGAGCACAAAATTGTTAACTGCTTCCATTTTCTCTCCATCTATTGTACTTCAAAATCATTAAGTTCACATGTTGCCATAACGTTTGTCTTTTTGAGGTTAAGTTTAAGACCATATTTAGCACTTTCTTCTTTAACTTTCATAATAAGTTCCTCAAATTATTAATATTTCTTCCACCAATTTTAATTCCAACTGAAGACTCCTCCAGCCCTGCCATTCTTAAAATGTATTCACTGTACAAGTTAAACAGGGGTGGAGATAAAATACATCCTTGTCACACCCCTTTACCTATTGTGAAATACTCAGTTTCTCCAAGATCTGTTCGGACAGTAGCTTCTTGTTCATAATAAAGATTCCTCAGAAGGATAATGAAATACTCTGGTACTCCCATTGTTCTTAACACATTCCACAGTTTCACATGATCTACAGAGTCAAAAGCCTTGCTATAATCAAGAAAACAAAGGTCATATTTTGATATTCCTGTGCTCTTTCTATTATTCATCTTACATTGGCGATTTGATCTCTTGTTCTTCTGCCTTTACGAAATCCTGCCTGTTCATCTGGCATTTCTCTCTTTATGAATGGTTCCAGTATTTTCTGAATGATTTTAAGTAAGACTTTACTTGCATGAAAAATCATTGCTATAGTTCTGTAATTTTCGCACTCTCTTGCATCGCCTTTCTTCAATAAAGGTATATAAACTGATTTTTTCCCATTCCTTAGGCCATTTAGTTGTGATCCAAATTCGCTGACATAGACTGTTAAAATTTTAACTGCCTCTTCTCCCAGGGCTTTGAGCAGCTCAATAGGTATTTCATCTCCTCCTGATGCCTTACTGGATAGCTGTTGCAGTGCCCACCTCACTTCACTCTCCAGTGGTACTGGCTCCTGTGTATAATCCTGCTCTTCAAATTTCTCAGTAATTTTGGCGTCATTTCTGTAAAGGGCTTCTGTATACTCTTTCCATCTTTCTTTGATGTCTGCAGCTTCTGTAAGATATCCTTTGTTTACTTTTCAATATTGTCACCTTGGCACTAAACTTCCCTGTTAGTTCTCTGATCTTTTTGAAATGATCTCTTGTTTTTCCTTTCTTGTTTGGGTCTTCTATTTGTTGGCATTCCTGGTTAAAGTATTTTTCCTTGTCTCTTCTGGCTTGTCGTTGAAACTCTGCATTCAAATGCAAATTTCCTGTGGCCTTCATTTTCCTCCTTCCCTGAGCAGTTTTGATGGCATCTTCTGACAGCCATTTAAACTTCTTCTTCTTACAAACTGTTGGAATATTCTTCTTTGCTTCTGTTTTAATTATATCTTTAATCTCTTCCCATAGTTCATCTGGTTCTCTTTCACACAAATTGAATGTGTTGAATCTGTTCTGTATACAAATATTGTATTCAGCTGGTATGTTTCCAAGATCATATCTGATCGACATTTGTGTTGTTTTCAGTTTCCGTAATTTCACATGTATCGTACCACTAATAACTCATGATCTTTTCCACAGTCTGCGCCTGGAAAAGTCTTGACAGACTCAATTACACTTCTCCATCTTCTTTGTCTAAGTATATAGTCAATTTGATTTCTGTATTGTCCATCAGGTGATATCCATGTGTATACAATCTTCTTTTGTGCTGTTTAAAGCAGGTGTTAGTAACAAACAGTTCTCTGCACAAAACTCAACTAATCTCTTCTCAGCAGTGTTACGAATACCTAAACAAAAACAACCTGTTATTCCTTGTTCCTCAGTCTCTCCCACTTCTGCATTCCAATCTCCAATAAGTAGCCATAAATCGCACTTTGGTGTTGCATCTATCACTTCTTGTAACTTGCCATAAAATTCTTCAATGTCTTCTTCTGGTGCCTCTGTAGTGGGTGAATAAACCTGAATGATGGTCATATTCATTGGATGTCGACTCATTCTGAGAGAAATGATTCTGTCACTCACTGGATTATAACCTAATATATATCTAGCCATCTTTTTCCTGAGTAAGAAAGATACTCCATTTTTACGACTTGTCTCATGTCCTGAGTAATACACCATACAGTCCCCTGACTGAAAATGGCCCATTCCTGTCCATCTAAGTTCATTTATTCCCAATATATCCAGCTTCTTGTGCTCCATTTCCATCTTTATTATTTCCAGCTTACCTTGGTTCATACTTCTAACATTCCAAGTTCCAATCCTGTGGTTTCTTGTGAAACAGGGAGCATCCCTTTTCCAACCAGCAACATCCGTGACCAAGCTTCCTTCCGGGTTTGACCTGGACACATCATAAAAACTAGTTCTACTTGTGAAAGCCCTCTGTTCTTCTCCAGTTGCATGCTGGATGCCTTCAGGCCCAGGGTCTTACCATCCAGCACCCATATCGTACTTTCTCATTTTTTGCATGTTCATAGAATGCTCTTGGCAGGGTACAAAGGTGGTTTGCCATTGCCTTCCTCTGGAATATTTTTCAACAGTCTAGATCTGCACTTGTTCTGTGAAAATGGGGGCACCTCTGGAAGGATGTGACTCTTCACCATGCAGTCTTGGTAAAGAAGAGGCTAAGTCTCTGTATTAGAGATGTATTGCACATATCTTTACCCTAGAATAATTCCCAGTAAAGAGATTATCCTTATGTATGTAGCCCTATTGAATTTGATGTAGGATGATAATTAGTTCATTTTCAAAATAAGATCAAAATGCAAATATTTCATTTATACAGCATGCCCTAAAGGAGAATTGAAGATGAGTGGTGGAAAACAAAGCATCCTCTAGATGGTTTAAATAATAATTAGCAAGGGTGGGGACAGAGGGGCCTCTCTGGTTGTATACCCTCAATACGTATATAAATAGTATTTTTCCATCTAAAATATTCCGAGTTGTATTACAAATTCAAATATCTTCTGACATCTAGATGGTGTCAAAGTTAATGAAAATATCAGCATTTTATGAGGAAATATATTTCATCTTTGCTAGAAAATGCATAGAATTTTTGATAAACGATCTGGACTGTCCAGTGTTCACAGCATATTTGAGAGACCACATCCTAATGTGGTCTCTCAAAACTTATTCCACTTCCTAATCTACATTTTGGTAGAGTTGTTTTTCTTGATGTGTTGATCTATCTTGTAAAAGGAGGCCCATCTTCCTTTTATAATTAACTGCCTTTATCTATTACCACTATAGCTTTTCTTCAGTCATAGATAAATTAGAAAAGGTTGTTTGGCTTTAAATAAAAAAAGCAGCAACTTATATCAAAACTTATTAGGTATAGCCTCTGGTTAGACAGCAGAGTAGCTCCATTAATTAATAAGTTTTGCTATTTTTTTTATTGTTTGGAAATCAGGAGCAACATAAACCCTGCTTTCAGAAAAAGTTTATACAGTTACTCTCAAGATTATGCAGCATAAAATCTACATATGAAATGGTTTAAGGAACAACTGCAAAATCATGTCCTTTAGTTAGCATCGAGCCTCTGTCAATCAATGGCAACACAAAAATATTCACTACCTATTTATCAGTAGGAGGGTTTTCAAAGAGAAATTTTGCAGTTGCCCTTAAAAACACACTCTATCTCTATCTTGATCATACCTCTCTTGAGGAAAAAATTTCTATCCTGTCTGTTAAAAGTACATATCAGATCATTTATTAATTATCAAATCCATAATTTCAGGAAAAGATCAACGATATTTCCTAATGAAATAATGCTGGATTTAATATCCACTTGATTTATATAAAAGATCAATGATATTTTGTCAGCTTTGACTCTCTCTTCACTGATATCATGTGAAGATATTTGAATTTAATACCATCTATAAACAGACTTGAGGGTACAATCATAGAAAGAGTGAGTCCTTTATTGCCATCCTTGGTAATTATTATTTAAAATCTATCTAGAGGATACCTTTTTCCATCATTTCTCCTCAACACTTGGGCTGGATGATGTTATGATTGCTGTTTGTACAAGACCCAAAATTTGCAAAAAATGTATCTAATGTGTTTGCACCATGGGATCAAATTAACAAACACATCATCATCTAGATCAACAGGCTATGAGATTTTCTTGGTGAACCACAAAGGAATGCTATTAGTAAATATATTTTATCTTAGGTTGCACATTTTCAGAATCAGAACTTGGGTATTCAACTTTTCTTTGTTTGAAAAAAAAAATTATATATACAGAAATACCTTGTATAGCGTGGTTAATTGGTTCCAAGAAGAGTCCGCGCTATGCAAAACCGCGTTGTTCGAGGTCTATTTATAAAGGTTTTCAATTTAATTTGTTTATTAAAAAAATTTAGGATAATAAAAATGTTTAAAAATGAAAAAAAAAGTTATTTTTATTAACCGATAAAATAACTAATAATAACTAAATAACAAATAAAATCCTTTTAAAATTATATAAAAGTTGTAGAAAACAAAACAAATATTGCTTCAATTTTAGCGTACAGTAATTTTACTTTTTACTGAAGTAGTCTTTTAGTGTTCGTTGAACCATCCTTGTCTCTTCAAGTACTAGATCTCTGTAGCATTTGATGGCATTATTGAGACTTTGTCTCACTTTGATGCTTCTTTCCAAACTCGGTCGACATTTATGAGAAAGTCGGAAGCTTCGTCGATTTTTCTCATAAAAGTTGAAAGGTCCGAAAAGGAAAATTCTTCAACCATGACATCAGTGGGGTCATCTTCGTCTTCATCTGCTTGATAGGCTCATTGTTGTTCCAACTCCAAAATGGTTTCATCATCCAGATCATTTGAATGAGAATCAATACATTCATTCACATTGTTACAATCTAAACTTGTAAAACCAAGATCTTTGCCCATCTGCACAATTTCTGTTGAGATTTCATCATTCTATGTTGCAAAGACAACAAAGTCCTTTGAACAATGCGGCAAGATATTATGCCATACGGCTCTCATGTTGCTTTGAGTCGCCTCTTGCCAAGATTCATAAATATTTTGAATGGCATCTTTTATGTTAAATTTCTTCCAAAATTCACTCAAAGTCCAAGAATCTTCTTCTGCTGCAGCTTTTATAGATCGAGCAAAAGTTCGTCTTAAATAGTAAGCCTCGAAAGTGGAGATAACGCCTTGATCCATCAGCTGCAGAATTGATGTTATGTTTCGAGGGAAAAAATGAATCTTGACATTTTCATCTAAGTCAGTCAACAGAGTTGGATGGCCTGGCGCATTGTCTAATAAAAGCAAAATTTTGAAAGGAATATCATTCTTTTTACAATAGCTTTTAACTTCAGGGCAAACACAAGTTTTAAATCAGTCTTCGAAAATTGAAAGAGTCACCCACGCTTTTTTATTCGAATGCCAACGAACAGGTAAATTGTTTTTTGTAAAGTCCTTAAGAGCTCTTGGGTTTTCCACTCTGTACATTAACAGTGGCTTCAATTTTAAATCACCTGATGCATTACCTTCTAGTAAACGTGTCAATCGGTCTTTTGACACTTTATACTCAGCTTGTGTTTTTTCCTTCTCTGCTAGAAATGTGCACGATGGCATTCTTTTTCTGAACAAGCCAGTCTCATCAGTGTTAAAAATTTGATCATCTGTGTAGCCTTCTTTCTCAGTAGGCTCCTTCAATTCATTGGGAAATAATTCTGCAGTTTTAGTGTCAGCACTTTCGCTTTCACCTTGGATTCTTACGTTATGGAGTCCCATACGCTTTTTGAAATTGTAGAACCGCCCGCAACTTGCTATAAAAGTTTCACTGGTTGTACCTCCTTCATTTTTGCTTTCATTTTCTTTTATTTTGTCATACATACTTGTTGCTTTTGCCTGGATTACCATTTGCCTCAAAGGAATGTTTTTCTGATTACAATCTTCAATCCAGATCATTAGAAGGCGTTCCATATTTTTCATTGTAGAAGATCGATTTCTCATGATCGCTTTTGACATATAAGAAGCGGTGCTCATTCCATGTTGTTTAATTTTTTCTTTGCTCTGAATAATTGTTCGCACAGATGACTCATTCATTGAATTCTCACGTGCTATTTTAGCAAACGAAGCGCCATTCTCGTGACATTTTATAATTTCAAGTTTCTTCTCTAATGTCAACCACTTGTGTTTTTTTGTTACTCCAACAGTGTCTTATACTTAAATAATAAAAAATATTAACGTAAATAATAAAATGCTGCGGGGAAAGAACGTGTCTTCGTGAGAGCCAATCGAATAACTACTGCATAAACGTGGCTCTCGACTGTCACTTGCGGCACCCGGGAGTTGCCAGTCAGTGTTGACAATGTTAGTGTAATAATAAAAACTGCATTAGACCATGTTGTTCAAACCGCACTATACAAGGTATTCCTGTATATATATATATATATATATATATATATATACATGGGTGGTCTGAAAAGTTCTCAGCCAAACAATGAAAAAACGAATTTATAATTTCAAATTTATTCTTATTTTTCAACATAATCTCCCTTAGGACTAATACATTTATTCCATTGATACTACAGTGCCATTATCCCATCCCTGTAGTGGTTCTCAGTAAGATCTGCAAAATACCCCTCTACAGCTGCAATTACCTCTTGATTCAAAGAAAATCACTGACCAGCGAGGAAAGTTTAAGTTTTGGGAAGAGATAGAAGTCAGAGGGAGCCATATCTGGGGAATAGGGTGAATGTTCCAACAATTCATAGTGCAGATCCCTTAATTTTCCCATTACCAAAACATCTTTCATCAGGACAATGCAACGTGGACAGGTGCATCAAAGTGGAATCAAAGACTCATCTAGGAGGTCCTTTTATCATACACCCAGCTTATCATACCGTGCTTTAAACACACTCAAATTCTCTGCAGACACCACACTCTCAGGCAAGGCATTCCAATCATTCATATCTTATACGTTCTTTTAAAATGTTTATAGTCTCAGCAATTTCACGCACTTTAACTCGCAATACCATATCATGCACTTGATCAATGATTTCTGGTGTTATTAAACTTTTTGGACATCCTTCACACGGATCATCTTCAAGGCTGGTATGACCACGTTTAAACTCGGTAGCTCATTTCTTAATTGTAGAAGACAAAGAAAAAGAGTGCCCATAAATTTTTATGAACTCTGAATGAATTTCTTTTGTTGTTAAACCTTCTTTTACAAAGAATTTTATAACTACACGATACTCAATTTTATCCATTTCAATGGGATACAGATAACACTTTTGCTTCAGACAGATGAAAGATGGACCAACTTGGAAAAAAAAAATCTTGCTAATAGTGTTGCCATCTATGGTTGAGGCCGAGAACTTTTCAGACTATCCTTGTATATTCTCTAGTTTATACAACAGCCTTTCATATGATATCCTATCAAATGCCATAGCAGAGTCCAATAGTATCATTGTGTATCTGTACAATGTACACTTGTAACACATGCACAAAGGCAATACAATACTCAGTGAAACATGTAGCTATGACTCTAATGTCCTGTCTCTGTGGGTGTTTGTACGTGGCATAGGATATACCCACAGAAATAGAACATTAGAAACTCTGCACTATACTGCAGAGTTTATTCTAACTCTGCAATATCTAACCAAATTTAAATGTATATGAGTGAACCTCCCAAATTTTGGGAGGTTTGTACTCATACTTTTAAATTTGGTTGATTTCTGGGTGCCACTACAGATTCTAAAAAAGAAAGACTATTTATGTAATCTGCAGCAGCAGCACTCAGGAATCAAAATTGCCAACATTATTTGCCTACTTTGCAAAATATTCATCAAATAACTTTTTTGAAAACATGTTCTGAAGCTTTAAGAAGCTTTTTCTTTAATTATAGAGACAAAAATAAATAAATAAACACACACACACACACACTCTGTGTGTGTGTGTGTGTGTTGGCTGGCCGAGTGGTTAGCTTATCCACTCTCCAGCCAAAGGGCTGCAGGTTCGAATCCCACCGTGGGCATGGATGTCTGTGATTTTCTTTGAAGAAATACTAGTGGCGGCGGTCGGCAGTAGATGGCATTGGTGTAGTTGCTGTCAGTGATGGAGACAGAGCTATAGAGCAGGTACCTTTCCTCGATGAGTCTTTGGACTCCCTGAATCCAAAGACTCATCGAGGTGTCTAATAATAATAATAATAATAATAATATATATATATATATATATATATGCCAGTCTGGTTGGCCAAGCGGTTAGCATATCCACTCTCCAGCCAAATGGCTAGTTTCGAATCCCACCGTGGGCAGGGATGTTTGTGATTGACTGTGGAAATACTAGTGGTGGTGGAGGGCAGCAGATGACGTTATAGTAGTTGCAATTAGTTGTAGCTGGTGGATTGAGTGGTGGAGACAGAGAGCTGTAGAGTAGGTGTCCTCCTCAATGAGTCTTTGGACTCCCTGGAGGTGTCACATAATAATAATATATATGCCTAATCCTAAATTTTGACAAAAATTATGTTTTTTCATTTTGTTTTTCAGCAATTGATTGACAATTTGAATTTTATAGAACTTTCCCAGGTAAATTATTATTATTGTACAGGCACTTCAGTGGAGTCTAAAGACTCATCATGTGAGACCCAAACTATCCGTACAATATCTGTGGCGCCTCTCCTTGAACCGATTAACAGATATTTATAACTGACTTTGGCATCCATTCCATTCATTCACCACTCTCCAAGTGAAAAATCCTGTCCTTACACCCTTATTAACTAGACTTTTACTCAACATCCAGGGATGACAGCTTGTTCTGTCCCCCTAACCATATGCTGCTGTATTCCTTCTTTTTCACTTATCAGCCAACTTTTGCAACCCACAAACCTTGTATCAAGGTCTTATAAAGAGGAATGACAACTTCCTTATCTCTGCTTGTTAGTGTCTTCTTGAATGGCCAACTAATCTTGTGAGCTACCTTGTCAACCTTAGCAGTATGCCCTACAAACTTCAACTCCCCCCCCCTCCCCAAATCCCTATCCTCATCTATTTAATGGAATACAGTTCTATCAATGCAGTACACAGCTTAGATATCTGTTTATTCCAAAATGTATAACTAGTCATTTCTCCACATTAAACTGATAGCCATTATCTTTTCCCATACTTTCATCCTATTTAAATCATTCTGCAAGCTCTCCATTGTCTTGATGAACTACGACCCTACCCAACTTTGCATCATCAGCAGACAACTAAATATTTCTCTTTGAATTATTCCCTATATTCATTTGTGTACAAATTAAACAGTAGTCATCCTAGTACAGATCCTTGAAGCACCTCTAGTCACCTGCTTTCTCTGGGATTCTGCTCCTCAGTATACTACTTTTTTTTGGCATCTGTCCATCAGCCATATAGGAAGTTTCATATCCATCCCCGTTTGTTTTAATTTGTGTAACAGAGTTCCATGTAGCATTCTGTCAATGCCTTTGCAAAATCCAGGAGTATGATCACATAGCCATTTGCCTGTATCCAACTCAGCTGTCACATTATTACATAAGCAAAATAATATGGCAAAAGGATTTATATAAGATGGATGGTTTACATTTGAATGGATTTGGTGTACGGAGGCTTGAAAAAGTGTTGATGAATGAAGTGGATGTACAGACTCAGGGAAACTAGATTTATTAGGGGGGGGGGGAGTAGATATGCAGACTTTAGGGAGGCAGTTGAGTGTATGAATGAGTATAATATGCCCGAGCGAGTACGAAGGACAACAAATCAGAATGGGATAGTTAGTATAAGGCATCAAAGTAGGAATGGGACTAACGGGCTTCTGCAATTCATGTACACTAATGCCAGGAGTATTAGGAACAAGGAGGAGGAGTTTTTGGCCTTGATTGGCTTCCAGGCCACAGGTTGTTGGTATTAGTGAAACATGGCTGACAGAAGATGATAAAGCTAGTGGGATTGAATGTGATGGGTATAGCGTGTTCAGGAGTGACAGAGAGAATAAAAAAAAAGGGGGGAAGTGTTATTGATGATAGCTGATGAGTTGCAGTCAAGGAGTATAGAAGTTGAACTGCAGGATAAAGAAAAGAGCACATTTGAGGCTATTTGGTATGAGATAGAGGCTAGCAGAACAAAATATACAACTGGGTGCTGCTATAGACCAGGAGATGGAATAGATGGTGGGGATAGTATGCATAGACAAATAGAAGAAATGAGTGGAAGAAGGGTAATTATTATGGGAGATTTCAATTATGGTAACATTGACTGGAAGGAGGAGAGGGCACATGGGAGGAAGGAATTGGATTTTATTTATGCAGTTATTAAGGGACAACTATCTGCGACAGCATGTAATGGAAAATACTAGGGGGGCAGAGAGTGCTTGACCTAGTAATCGCATCTGAGAATGTGGCTATAATAACGAACATGACCATGTTGCCACCAATTGGTGAGAGTGATCATAAGGTCATGACTTGGGAGGTGGCTAAAGGAGTGGAATTTACAATTAAGACAGGGTACATGTGGAATTACAGGGCTGGTAAGTATGACAAGCTTAAGAGTGTGCTTTACGCAGTGCCATGGCATGTAAAACTGCAAGGGCTGGATGTTGATAGTACATGGGAGGTGGTTTAAGAAGTGTTTGCAGGAGGCAATGTTTGACTGTATACCAAGAGTCCGAATAATAAATCAAGTAGGAGTTAAATGGATGAATAACACCATTAAGCTTGAGCTGCAAAAAAAAAGAAACAATTGTGGAGGAATTTAAGGAGAAAAGTGACCAGCAGGTTCAGGAACAGTATTAAGCTCAGGCCAGAAAAGTAACAAGGGTGGTAAGAAAAGCAAAAGCGGATTATGAAAGAATATTGGCCATGCAGGCCAAAGAGAATCCCAAACAGTTTTTTCAATATGTTGCAAGTAAAAGGAAAAATGTTTATGGCAGAATGATTTTAAAAATTGCTGAGGGTAGGGAGGTAACCGAATCAGTCGATATAGTGGAATTATTGAGTGAGCACTTTGCAAGAGTATATCATCCAGGTGGTGATATTACAGGAATGGAAGAACCAACAGCTTATACTAGAATTGTAATGAATGAAGTAGAGATAAATAGTCTATTACAGAACCTCAATGTCAATACATCTGTGGATTGGATAGTATACCAGCTCGTGTCATACGTGAAGCAGCTAAAGAATTGTCAGTGCCCTTGACCATTTTGTTTAATTTGAGCCTCGGGTCTGGGTCAGTCCCAAAGGGGTGGAAAGAGGGGAAAATAGTTCCTGATTTACTTGCCGTTACAACATGTGTATCACAATTAGGGTTAGCATCACCTATTTCATTTGCTTTTTTTTTTTCAAAGTCCTAGTTCTAAGCCACTTTTCCATTATTAAAAAACGTTTCTGAAATATATATAAATACTGGGGTTAACTCAGGACATACTTTGTCCAAGTATCACTTAGCACATCTGAAGATATACTGAGCCTTGGATGAAGGAAGGAAACCTTCAATAATAAAAATCAATAAACAACAAGCAATTGGTTGAAATGCGTATACATATGTTCACTTCAAATCTGACAAAAAAACAAGAAGGCGGAAGCAATAAAACTATATTGTTGTTCATTTAACCCCTCTTTTATTATTCATCAAAATGAACAACAATATAGTTTTATTGCTTCCGCCTTTGAACATTCTGATGCTATTTGTTGGTTTTTTTTGTCTCCATTTGATTTTAATAATTTTTACTTACTTATTCAATTTTAATTTGTTTTGTTTGGATAATTAAGAAATATATATTTGTTTAATTAATTTAAATCTGCCTGCAGACCACCTGTCCCACCGTCGCAGACCACAGGTTGAGAAACACTGCTATAGAAGAAAAGATGTATAAGTACAGAAACTAAGCAATCAATCTGTGAAGTATTTTTTTAACTAGGATTATGAATAAACAATAAACAAAACTATAATTTAGAACTGATCTCTTTAAAATGTGGACATATGCAATTAATTTGATAGAAACCAGTGGCGGCCGGTGAAAATTTTAAGTGGGGTACTGCATATACAAAATAAAAAAAATAAAAAAATTATTTTTTTCCTAATCAGTAACCAATTTATTAATAAATAAATTTACATATAAAAAATTGCTTTATTAAAAATATTTCACCCTCACCATGAACAAACACCAATAATAAAAGTTTCGTATCTCACAGAAATAACACGCACAAGCATACGATACCCTGCACATGCAATGATAAGCATAAATGAATATCGGCGAGTCTAGCTGCAATTGGTGCGATAATTCTCACACTGCATTAGATCGCAGTGCATTTGTTTCGTGTAATGATAACTGAAAAAGTAAAATTCTTTTCATATTTTCAACAGTGACACTCGTCATAATTCAGCCTTGTATCTATAATAAATAAATAAATAATTATGTTATTTTAACAAAATAAAATAAGATTTATAAAAAATAGTTCACCACACACCAATAATAAAAGTTTCGTATCTCACAGAAATAACACCCACAAGCATACGATACACTGCCCAAACGAGCAGTGTTCGGAATCACTTGTCACGTGTAATGAGAAGTGCAAGCGAATATCGGCGAGTCTAGTTGCAATTGGCTGAATGTGATAATTCCGACACTGCGTTAAATTGCAGTGCATTTGTTTCGTAATCTAAAGCATTAATCGAATAATTCCAATTATTAACTATTCAATCAGTGTCAAAACATAAGCTGTAACCTTTAACATGTTGTATTGCATTTATATAATGCTGTAAGCATTGTTATTATTTATAAACACAAACAAAATTTAATTTTTTTCATTTTTTCCTTGGGGGTGCTGCAGTGTCACATTGCTTATGTATGAGTCGCCACTGATAGAAACGTAATTGTTTCATGATTATCTAGAATACAATTCCTTGTGAAGGAAAAATCCATCTTTAGTTAAGAGTACTAATTACACAAAATTAACAAAAAATAAAATTATTTTGAGATTATTTTTTCACATAAAATATATCGCCTCCGTAATGCTTGGAAGAACAACAGGACATTGTACCCTTTGATTCTCATGAGAGAGAGAGATGAATCATTATATGGGCTTTTTCAATTGAAAGTGAGTTAGCCAATCTCATACAGAGGTGGTAGGGTTTTTCATCCCATGTGCAAGCAAATTAGTCATGAGAACACACACAATTTACAGACAAAACTACTATTTGTGGTGGTAGATAGTAGATGTCCTTATGTGTTAATGGTAGTAGTGTTGTAGTTGGTGGATTAAGTTGGGAGAACAGTGAGTTCTGGGTGGAGTAGTGTGCCCTCCCACTATGAGTCCTGCACTTGGACTCCCTGGAGGTGTCACGGAATAATAATGATAATAAATTTTCTATCTGTATTGTTATTTTAAACTTTTGCATATATTCATAATTTCTCTTTTTTTTTTGGATTAACAACAAACTAGAAGATAAAAGTACTAGAAATATATTGCATGTGGCTTAGTCTATCTTACTATTTATATTTAAAATTAATGCTATATTGGAAATAAGCGCTCATGCTTTCAGTAGCACTGGCTGTGGATTTAAAAAATAATGTACTCTTGTATTAGATAATTATATTTTCATTAACACAAAAACTGCAATACAAGAAAATAATTTGAATATGTATATGCAACAAGTGACATGATAATACCATAATCTCACAAGCAATTGTTATGTGCCATCCTATCACAGAGGAAGCCATCAATAGTCAATTTCCAACTCTTAGTGTTCCTGTGTACAAAGGTTCTCCATTTCACTTGGTCTCTTATCTTTTCTTTCAGCAGATCTAATGTTGGTAAGTTCATTTATGTTGTCCATTCAATTCTTTTGTTGTATTCACTTTCTCATTTCCTCATTTCCCAGCAACTGCCCTTTCCAATGATTCATCTGCAATTATTGCCTGCTTAGAGTATTTGATCTTTTTATATTCTCTAAAACCTTATTATCAGTCATTCCTGCAGTCCATGGGATTTTTAATAGGATTCTCATCTACATCCATATATCACTACTGGAAATACCATTGCTTTAATAATTCTAACTTTCATGGCCTTACTAACATCTCTTGTCTTTCAGAGTTTTATCAGATTTAACATAGCTTTTCTCCCAATAGTTATCCTTCTTTTAATTTCATCTTCACATTAACAATCATTTCTTATTCTGGACCCCAATAAATTATAACTTTCAGCCACCTCAAATTTACCTCCTTCAATCATAAATTCATTCCAACTGAACGAATAATAGAAGAGGAACCAGTCTGTCCCATAACATGTAGTGTAAGCAGAAGGGAAGCTGGCAATCCAGTTGCAAAGGGTAGAAAGCAGACCACAAGATGGTAGGTTGGTGATTAGGCCTTTGTGCCATAACTGATCAAATGCCTAGAAGAAATGACCATATAAATTTGTCCAGAGGTGGATTTTGACAATCTATACTGTCATTAACTAATTAGCTGGTGGGCCCCCAGGTGGCAAAGACATTGGTTATTGATGATTTTTGATAGAAATGAACTGAGACCAATCAGACAGTAAGTTGTGTGTTGGCTGCTATCACTTTTTTTTTAATGCCAAAATAGGATAGGTGTTGAAAGACTAGAGGAGGCAGTTCTTGGTATAGTGGGGATACTTATCCCTTGTTTCATTGGGACAAAAGTTGAAGGAGGAGAATGATGCCAATGGGTTAGCCTTGTGTTTGGGTGATATTATCATTGTACTGCAACATGGAAAAGCAAAAGTTGTAGCCAGTGGCCTCACCAAGAGGCTTGAAGGCACACTGTTTTGGAAGACTTGTATAGTGGTCAGTAATTTTGTTCCTGACCACTATCCAATATCTTTTGTTCAAGTAAGAATTCGTAAGGAGTAGAAGTTACAGTGTCATAACATTTCATACCCTTAATGAAAGGTGTTCCATCTCAGATGAGATTATCATTTGAGTTACCAAGAGGAGAACCATCTGCAGTGTATATTTTTAAGTAGAGCTTCTTAAGAAAAGGTCAGTTTTGTAAGGAATAGTGACGATTATGTGATATTTTGTTGGGGCGGTAGAAAGATTATGTTGGATTTTATTAACAGTAAATACCTCAGCATCTTCCCTACCAGCATAATTGGAAGTCAGAATTTCAAGAATAATAGAGAAATCAACAAAGTTTGGTATGAAAATTTTGAGGCAGAGCAGATCAAACAGTAAAGATTGTGCTCAATATTGTCTGACATGGAATGTCATTTCTTACAAATGCACATATTGCTCTTGTAATGGGAGGAATTGTATATAGTGTACTTTGGAAAGTTAACGTTCTGTTAGGAATATCGAATTTAGATTCGATGACATGGTAGTGCATGGGAAATTGTGATGGAATATTTGTTAGCAGCAATAGTAAACTGTGAAGAAGAAGACACAATTTGGAGTAAAGTGAATGACAAACAATATTAAACAGGAATTGCATGTGAAAAAGAGGCTGTGGAAGAGATATAAGGAGACAGGTGAAGAGAAGATGCATGAAGAATATAAGACACAGGCCAGAAGAGTGACTAGTAGTATGGCAAGGAAGGCAAAACTAGAATATGAGAAGAGATTGGTCCTAAGATCCAAAGATAATCCTAGGGAATTTTTTAGCTATGTGGCCAGTAGGAGGAGAAATGACAGTGGAAGATTGATATTGTGGGATAAAAATGAGAATAGAGTGACTGGTGCAGAGGACATACTGGAATTGTTCAATGAACACTTTATTGGAGTATTTCATCCTGGATGAGTAAATTTTAATCCTAGAGGGATAGGGCATGTTCGAGGTTTAGAGGTACAGGAGGAGTGTGTTCCAGATGCTGAGTACTCTGCATGTCAGTAAAGCTGTGGGACTGGATGGTATTTCACCACGAGTTTTCAGTGAATGTGCTAAAGAACTGACAGTTCCTTTGACCTGGCTGAAAGTCTGGCTATGGGAAAGATGCCCTTGGAATGGAAGGAAGGTAAGATAGTGTCATTGCATAAGGGCGGTAGCAGAATGGAAGTGTCTAATTATAGGCCAGTTTGTGTGTCATCAGTAGTTGTTAAGATCTTGGAGAAATTAGTAAGGGACCATATACAGGTTGGGAAGATGAGGGTAATGTTATCTGTGAGAGTCAACAGGGACTTGTAAAGGGGTGCTCTTGTTTTAGTAATATGCTAGCCTTTTATAATAAAGTTACAAGAGCAGTAGATGAGGGAAAGGAATATACTGCCATTTTCTTGGATTTAGCAAAGGCATTTGACAGGGTGCCACATGATAAGCTGATATTTAAGTTGCAGCACAGGGGTCTGTATGTCAGGTTGATCAACTGGATTCAGGATTGGTTGTCTGATAGGTATCAGAGTTGTGTATGGTGGAGCAGTTTCAAGGAGACAGAGGGTTACAAGCAGGGTCCCACAGGGCTCAGTACTGGGACCTATACTGTTTAACCTTTATATCAATTACATTGTCAGTGGATTGCAAGGGGATAGTCAGTTGTTTGCAGATGATGTGAAACTGGGAAGGGTTATTAGTAATAGTGCAGATGTGGTAGCCCTGCAAGAGGATTTGAATAAGCTAGACAGATGGGCAAATGAATGGGAATGTTGGTTTAATGCAGAAAAATGTAAGGTCTTGAGGTTTTGGACACATCAATGGGAAGCAAGCTGCATACTCTATTGGAGGAGCTATACTGGGGGAAGTAGGGGAGACAAGAGATTTGGGGTTGATGATTGATAGAAACCTGAAATTTAGGGGACATGTTGCAAAGGTAGTGAAGGTAACACAGAGGATTGCTGCAATAATGAGAAGGACACTGACCAGCAGAGATAAAAGAGTTATCATTCTGTTGTATAGGACTCTGATCAGATCACACTTCAGATCAGATCAGACTATTGTTCAAAGATTTGGTCCCAGGATTTGAAAGGAATAAATTAACTGTGATAAGGGTACAAAGATGGTTTCAGGACTGTACAATGTTAGTTATGAGGATTGGCTGAGGGAATGTGGACTGCAGAGTTTGGCGGATAGAAAAAGGTGAGGTGATAGTTGACACTGGGGAGTTCTTTCGCTTGGTTGAACAGCATGAAGGAGTGATGACAAGGGGCCATCCCTGAAAGTTACGAAAGGAAACTATGAGCAAGAGGGTGAGGAGTGGTTTCTTTGCATGGAGGGTTTCTTTGCAAACCATGGAATGCATTGCCTGAAAAAGTGGTGAGAGCGAGAATAGTCAATAAGTTTAAGGAGTGGTATGATAGCCTTTGTATTTCCTAGGAAGGACCTCCCGCGATGAGTCTTTTGACTCCATGGAGGCCTGAATAATAATAATAATAATGCTTTTAATGCGACAAAGTGAATATGGCAGCTTTTCTCTTTCTGAATGGTGGACAAGGCATTGTGGATCACTGCACTATGAGAACAACATAACAGATTGTGGCAATGATTAGGAGGATAATGAAATAGAAATAAAGAGTTAGGAGTTATAGTTACACTGTATGTGGATTAGATGACACACTGTAACTTGATTAAACTGCATTTGGACTAATGCATGCAGATTTAGTTCAAGGATCTAGTATACAGTGAAACTTAAACAGTACCATGTCCCTGGAATGTTGGGTACAAAAACATATTGTGAAAAGTGCATACTAGATTATTGAACAAGAGAGATGTTTCACAGAATGAAGGGAAATCAGGACATGACAGGAGACCATTACTAGAAGTTATATAAAGAATTCTGAGCAAAAATCCATGATACTAGTGAAAGTGTTCTCCATAAAAAAAAATAAATATAATGTAGATAATGCATTTTGAGACATATACCTTGAGTAGACCTGGAGTATTTACTGTTTCTATCTTCATGACTTTGAATGTAACTGAGATAATACTGTAAAATCTCGATGTAACTTAAAAATACCAAAGCACTTTACATTGATTTTTTACAGAGGACAAGTCCCATGAGAATGTTGTAAAAATCACTTGTCTCTGTATATTTTGTACTAGATATTTTTGTAATTAACCCTTTGTAAGTTAACTGTATATACTCCTTTAATAAGAATATTTCAGTGTTAAAAACAAGGCAATGTTTTGCTGCTGGAACTTTATGTAATAGCTCTACATGACGTCATAAGAAAGGTTGTATATGATTTCTTTTGTGTATGAGAAAAACTTACAAGCTCTGCACGTAAACACCTCCGAAGTCAGTCAGAAAGGTTCAAACAACTTTCTGATGGCCGGCAACTTACAATCAAAAGAAAGTGGGCTGAACTTGAAAGAAGATGAAAGAGTCATGTCCAATTCTTTGGGGATTACAAACCTTCGTGCGAGGTCTCAGAGAAGGCATAATAAAAAGGGACAGAGCCAAGCATAGGGGGCTTCCTACTTTGAGACATCGCTAGAGAGAGAGACAACTTCTAGGCCAGAGAGAGGGTTTCCAGAAGCCGCAGACGCAACTCCCCACCTCCAGGTTGCAAGAGAAGGCCCTCCAGACATTAAGAGAGAGCCATGAGAAATCGGAACCAGAGTGGAAGCGAGCTGAGACTATATGCAGAGTCTGAATTGGAGCAGTGGTGGCAAAGAACGAGGAAAGGCAAGGCCCAAGTTATTAAGAGAAGAGCCAGAGCCAGCAGTTGCAGTCATCGGCAATTAGAAGCAGAAGTTCCCAAAGTAGGATCCAGAGGAGAATTGCCCATATGCTGAAACCTTTTATATGTGCTATTCGAGAACCACAGATTGCAGTCCAAAAGCCTGCTAATATTCAAGTGATACCATTGAAGCAAGATACTCCTGAAGGAAGCCTGAGACTCGAGATGAAAGAAAAGCCATAAAGATTTTAGTAACACATTCTTGACTGAATGTGTGATACAGAGCCTCTGTAAGTTGTATCATTTTTGTATATTTTCTCTCATAATCTAGGAGATATAT